>NC_092372.1:184466959-184780173 GCF_030028105.1 Mobula birostris
TTCATTTTGGTAAATATATTTCTGAGTATCCATAAATACTGACTATTCACATTAACAGTTACTCTATCAACTATAGATTTAATCTTGTTGCACTTATAGAGCTGCATAATTTTCATAAATTATTCATACACAATTTTTATACCTTTTGCAATAAAGTGATCAACCAGGATTTACTGTGCAGTTAAATTGTTAACAGGCAGCAGATCATAGTTTTTTTTTTCTGTAACACCTAACCAAAGTCAGTCTGAATTCAAACAAAATGGAAATGGTAGATTCTCACTTGGGAGTATTGTGTTCAGTTCTGATCACCTCATTAAAAAGATATGGAAGCTTTAAAGGTGGTTTAGAGGACATTTACCAGGATGCTGTCTGGATGAGAGAGCATGTCTTGTAAGGTAAGATTGAATGAGCTAGGCTCATTCTTTTTGGAGCAATGGAGGGCAAGAAGTTACTTAATAGAGGGGCATGAGGTTTTGAGAGGCATACTGTAGATAGAATGGACAACCAGTACCATTTTCCCAGGATGGTCAATGACAATACCACAGAACATCTGCTTAACATGACTAGAGGGAAGTTTAAGGGTGATATTAGTTAACAACAGTGATAGGTGCCTGGATCACATTACCAGGATTGTGGTAGAGGCTGAAACAACAGGGACAGTTAAAAGTCTCCTGGATAAGCACATAGATGTAAGGAAAATGGAGGGTTATGGACTATGTAGGAGGGAAGAGTTGGATTGATCACGCAGAAGGTTTATACAGGTCGGCACGAGATCATAGGACAAAGAGCCAGCACTACCCTGCACTGTTCTATGTTCTAAATCTGCACTCAATATGAGAAAAGATCACCTTGTATCCAACAAAGTTCACTATAAGATTAAAGGACTGGAACTTATTTAAATTAATACATAGGGTAATTATCATCACATGTACCGAGGTACAGTACAGTGAAATACTTTGTTTTGCATCCTAACCATTTAATTACTGCAGTGCATAAAGTAGCACAAGGGAAAACAATAACAGAATGCAGACTACAGTTGGAGAAAGAGCAGTGCAATTGGACAATAAGGTGCAAGGTAGACTGTGAGGAACACTCCATCTTATTGGACTCAGAGGACCTTTTTATAGTCTTTGCAACAGCAGAAGGGAGAGCTTTTGGTGGTACATACACTTCAGCTTTTGCAATTGCCCAATGGGAGAGGGGAGAATCAGATCTATTATCACTTCTAATACAAAACCACAAGACTCAGAAGCAGAAAAAGGGCCATTCAGCATATCCAGTCTGCTCCACTATTCAATCAATCTCCTCAGTTACTTCTTACAGAACTCTAGTCCATCTGGTCCAGGTAACGCATCTATCATTAGACCTTTCAGCTTCCCAAGCATCTTCTCCTTGGTGATAGCAACTAGACTCACTTATGCTCCCTTACATTCTCGAATTTCCGGCATACTGCTGGTGTCTTCCACAGTGACAACTGATGCAAAATACTCAGATCATCTGCCATTTCTTTGTCCCCCATTACTACCTCTCCAGCATAATTTTCCAGCAGTCCAATATCAACTCTCATCTCTCTTTTACTCTTTATATGTATATCTGAAAGAACTGTGTATACTCTGTTATATTATTGGATAGCTTATCTTCATATCATCTTTTCTCTTGTTATTGCTTTTCCAATTGCTTTCTGTTTTTTTTCTTTTTTAAAAGCTTCCCCATCCTCTAACTTCCCACTAATTTTTGAAAAGTTCTATGACCTCTCTTTTGCTTTTATGTTATCTTTGACTTCATTTGTCAGCTACGGTTGCCCCATCCTCCCTTTAGAATATTACTTCTTTGGGATGTATCTATCCTGCACCTTCTGACTTGCTTCCAGAAACTCCAGTAATTGTGCTTCAGCCCTGGTATTGTTCACTTCCAATCAACTTTGGCCAACTCCTCACACATGCCTCTGTAATTCCCCTTATTCCACATTAATACTGATACATCTGACTTTATCTTCTCCCTCTCAAACTGCAGGGCAAATTCTATCATATTATGATCATTGTCTCTTAAGGGTTCCTTTACCTAAAACTCCCTAATCAAATCTGGTTCATTACACAACACTCAATCCAGAACTACTTCTTCCCTAGTGGGCTCAACCACAAGCTGTCCTTAAAAAAATATATATCTCTAACATTCTACAAATTCCTTCTCCTGGGATCCAGCACCAATCTGATTTTTCCAATCTACCTGCATACTGAAATCTGTGACTATCATAACATCTCCTTTTTACATGCCTTTTCTATCTCCCACTGTATTGTAATTAGTACCCTACATCCTGGCTACTGTTTGGAGGCCTGTAGGTAACTCTCATCAAGGTCCTTTTACCCTTGCAGTTTCATAACTCTACCAAAGGATTCAACATCTTGCAATCCTATGTCACCTCTTTCTAAAGATTTGATTTCATTTTTTTTGGCAACAGAGCCACCCCACCCCCTCTGCCTTCCTGCCTATCCTTTCAATATAATGTTTATCTTTGGATATTTAGCTCCCAACTATGATTTTTTTTTCAGCCACATCTCAGTGATGCCCACAACATCATATCTACAAATCTCTAACTGCACCACAAGATCATCTACCATATACTGTGTGCAATCAAACACAATACCTCCAGTACTGTATTCATCACCTTTTTCAATTTTACGCTCATGTTAGTAGAAGTTACATTCATTTGACCTTCTGAACTATACACATTGCGTCTACTTGAATACCAACTGCCCCATCCTCTGCTCCATCACTCTAGTACCCATCCTCCTGACAAATTAGTTTAAACCATCCCCAAAAGCTCTAGCAAACATGCCAGTGGGATTTTGGTCCCCTTCAAGGTCAGGTGTATCCCATCCTTTTTGTGCAGGTCATACCTTTCCCAGAACAGATCCCAATGATGCATAAATCTCAACCCCTTCCCTGTATACCAACTCCTCAGCTACACATTCATCTGTCAAATCGTCCTATTCTTACTCTCGCTACTGGGTGGCATAGGCAGTAATCCAGAGATTACTACTACCCTTGAGATCCTGCTTTTCAGCTTTCTACCTAACTCCCTATATTCTCTCTTCAGGACCTCATCCTTTTTCTTATCTATGTCATTGGTATCAATACATACCACAATTTCTGGCTGCTCCCATTCCCCATTTTGAAAACTGTGGAGCCAATGAGGGACGTTTCTGACTCTGGCACCTGGGAAGCAACAAAGCATCTGAGTGTCTCTTTCATTTCTACAGAATCTCCTGTCTGTTCCTCTGTGAAATTCCCTTTCGCTATTGTACCCCTCTTTGTTCACCCCCACCCCCTTGAGATGGCAGCATGTTCAGAAACAGCAGCTTCTTTGGGGGGGGGGGGGACCAAAGCTACATTTTCTTAGTTAAATGTGGGTTTTCTTTAATGATCACAATTCTGGACTCCAAGAACTTTGGGTAGTGCAGGAGTACCCCATCACTGAGCTGCTCGTTGATCGGAGAAGGTGCCGGCAAGTGTGTCGAAGGAGGAGCCAGATTGGGTTCTGGGTTTAGACTGTGTTGCTGTCTGATACTCCAACCCATCAGAGTTGGTGTGTGAAGGCAACATGCAGTGTAACCGTGGGTGATTGTCTTGAACTGTTCTCGTGCAATCGCAAGACCCTGTTGTTAATGTACAATGCTGCATGCCTGCTTCCATTGCTTGGTGGCAGGGAAGACGACATGGGAGCTTCATAGCCTTGGATGTAGTGAGGACGATGTAGCGGGTTTACCTGCAGCAGTCCAGGTGAGGAGAAGCCGGAGGCAGAGCAGCACGCGGTCCGATGCTCGGATGGGGGCCAGCCGCCCCTGTCAGTGTTTGATCGGTGGAATGACAGGCTGAACTGTGTGCATCTGCATACTGCCAGGACACCGTACCATCAATTTGTGGCACGTCACTCAGGGTCTTAGATTATTTATATATATTTTTTGCATGAATTTTTTTTTTGCTATTTTGAATGTGCTGTGCAAGTTTTGCACCTTGGCCCAGAGGAATGCTTTTTTGTTTGGCTGTATCTATGTGTGGCTGAACGATAATTAAACTTGGTTTGATTTCTTCCCTCTTCTCTTCTGAGCCACATAGCCAGACTCAGTGCCAGAGACCTAGTCACTGCAGCTTTCCCCTGGTAGGTCATTCCCCTATCACAAGAGTAACCAAAGCAATACACTTGTTATTAAGGGGACAGCCATCGGGGTACTCTATACTACCAACCTATTCCCTTTCCCTCACCTGACAGTCACCCAGCTTCCTGCAACTGACTATTTCCCTGTAGCTCCCATCTCTCACATATGACGTGAAAGTTCTTGCTTTGCAGCAGTATAGTACAAAGTAAATAAACAGCGCACCCAAAACAAAAGGGATGATGAGATGGTGTTCACGGGTTCATAGACTGTGCAGAAATATGATAGCCAATAGGAAGAAACAGTTCTGAATTATCATACACCGGTTTTCAGATGGATATGATCTATGATATGGTTGGCTGCTTTCCCATGGAAGAAGGGTAGTCGGTGATGTGTTAAGCTCTGTCTAGAACTCTGCAGTTTCTCACCGTCTCAGTCGAAGCACCCATGATGCATCCAGACAGGGCGCTTTCTCTAATTCACTGATAAAAATCAATGAGGATTAAAGGTGACACGACTAGACTAGGACAGCAGGACAGGCTGTTGGTGATGTTCACCCATAGGAAATTGAAGCTTTCAATCCTCTGACACTCAGCACTATTAATTAAACAGGTGCAAATCCTGAAGTCAACAACCAGCTCTTTTGCTTGGCTGATATTGACACCATAGCCTGATTTCAACAAACTGGAATTGGTTTATTATTGTCATGTGTACTGAGGTTCAGTGAAGAGTTTGTCTTGCATACTGTTCATACATATCAAATCCTTTCACTGCACATTGAGGTAGTACAACGTTCAACAACAACAGAATGCAGAATAAAGTGCAAAAACTGCAAAGAAATAAGCTGCAATATCATAATGTGGTAGGTTGTGAGATCAAGAGTCCACATTTTCATAATATATAACCAATTCCATAGCCCTATAACAACAGGGAAGCAGCTGTCCTTGAGCACGGTAGTACATGTTCTGAGGCTTTTATATCATTTGACTAATGGGAGAGGGGAGAAGTAAGGCGGGTGTGGTCTTTGTTTACACTGGCTGCTTCACTGAGGCAGTAAGTATAGTCAGAGTCCATGGAGGAGAAACTGGTTTGTGTGATGTGCTCTGCAGTTTCTTGCAGCTATGGACAGAGCAGCCGCAGCACCAGGACATGATGAATACAGTTAGTCCTGACGAAGGGTCTCGGCCTGAAACGTTGACTTTGATGTGTGTTGCATGAATCCAGATGGTATGCTTTCTATTGTGCATCAGCAGAATGATCAATGGGGACATACTATAATATAGATACTGCCCGATTCCGACTCTAGGTGAGGAACAATGATGTCCTCTACTCAGAACACACACTGCATCTGTGGCATTTTCACTGTTTCTTCAAAGTGCTGTTCAAGTCAAGGGATTATTGATTCATCAGCTAAAGAAAGACGGCGGTCATAAACCAGAAGAGGCTTTCATGCCCAGGTCAGGCCTGATGCCTGAGACTGTGCCATATGAAGACAATACTGAGGGTTTCCAGGACTACCCCTTCCTTCATATATATCACTATTCCATGTCTTAAGTGTTTTACAATGATTTAACAAACCTCCCTGCTTTTGTAAGGAAATATAAAAGCCATTTGATTAGCTTTATAGAGTATTATGAGATCCATCATTTCGCTGGGTTATATTAAAAGGCCTCTCTTCAGTGCTGGAAGCTATATATGGACTAATTTCAGAAAATTACAGGAACAGGGTTCTACAATCATGTACAATAACAATTAGCTAAACATATACAGGATTAGTAGTAATTTTGTTGACAACGGAAGGGAAATTACTTTAACAATGTAGTCAGTTTTGGCAAGGAACATGTCTGTCAGACAATGGGTGGAATATCTACTCTGCCCACCCATTATCAGGGAAAGTCCCCAACAACAACACTTGTGGTTGGGATTGATTTACGTTGGGTAGGCCACAATGACCTTGACTGCTTAACATGATACCCCATGAGCTGTGGCATTTGGTTACGGGTCTTGCTGCAGATGGTGATACAAGCATACGATAGCCTCCCATTAGAAGCTGCCAGGAGCTGGTTTTGAAAACCCCAGGCATATTATGATATAGCAAATCTTCTGCTCTCCCTGTCGCTAGAGTAGCTTGTCCGCTCCCTTTCCTCCTCTGCCCAATGGGAAATTAAGAACGGGAAAATATATTGACAGATGCCTCCTAAGTTTAGGTTACTTTATAGTCAATCTTCTCACTGAAAACAATCGCTCTTCTCACTGAAAATAATCACCTTACTCACTGAAAATAATTAAGAATCAACAAAGTGCAACGAATACAATGAAAAAACTGTCCTCCACAAACAGGAATGATTAATATTTAGAAGGTGCACAATTTTATCATGCAAAAATTTGAGTGCAGGCAAATGCAATGCAAGTAATTATGAAAATAATAATATCATTTAAAAAACTCATTTTTCAATTTGCTATAAAGTACTGTCATTTCAGGAGGGAACATAGATTACCTACATGAAGAGCAACACAGAGTACAGGAGGTACTCGGCAGGTAAGGCAGAATATGCAGAGCAAAATGGACAGTTAACATTTCAGGTCAAGACCCTTTATCCGGATAGAGAAAGGAGGGAGATGGCCAGTATAAAAAGGTTGAGAGAAGGGGCAGAATCAGTAATAGGTGGAGTCAGGTAAGGACGGAAGTGATAGGACAATAAGGGAGTGTTGAGAGTGAGAACGATGTCAGAAGCTAAGAGCTGATAAGTGGCAGTGACCAAGGGATGGTGGAATCTGACAGGAGAGGGAAGTGTTCATGGAATAAAAGGAAGAAAATTGAAAGGTAGTCAGAGGGAGGGGAGTGTGGGTGTTTGCAGTGGGAGAGAAAGGGAAAGAGAGGGTAGTGGGAAGCCAGTTGGATCAGCAATTGCAGTCTCTTCCATCAACCCAAGTGAAAATTACCCAAACATAGGAATAAGAGGACCCCAATAAGTAGTTAGCAAAATTGTTTCTTTCTTGATGGTCTAACTACCACCAAGTTTTTGACTTACACAAGAACATACAACTTGCTATTTTATCAGTTCAAAAAAAAGAACATTACTAAAATGAATTAGGACATTGAATTAGAGAACCAGGGAATTAAACAGCAGAAAAACTGCTGGCTTCAACACATCTTGTCCATGTCAACCATAACTGCCGACCCACAATAATCCCATTTTCCTGCAGTAGGCCTATATCCCTGACTGCTTTTCATATCAAAGCAACTGTCTAATTGCCTTTAGAACATCTTAACTGTACAGTATCCACCTTTAATCTCTTTTGGAAACTCATTCATGACATTCATCTCCCCTCTGTGTGAAGAACTTAACTCCTGAATACCCTTTAAATTTCTATCCTCTCACTTTAAACTCGTTCCCTCTAGTTCTAGGCTCCCCTGCCCAGCTAAAAAGAAGTTCTGACTAACTATCTGATTTATACTCCTCTTAACCTGGTCACCTCTCAGCCTCCTACATTCCAAGGATAACCCCAGCAAATCTAACCTTTCCTATAACTATAGCCTTCCATCTGATGAGACTATGCAATGACCTATTGCTGTAACATCCTTTCAGTAATATGGTGAACCAGAATAGCATACATAACAAATAGAGATAGAAGAATATCTTGAAATCAGTTAACAAGGTTTTGCATGAAAACCTGTGAGAGATCAATGACACATCATGTGAACTTCCATGAACGAAGAAAGAAACTAGTAGAATAATTACAAAAATAATGAAGATCATCTTATTGAACTTGTACTCCTGAAGAACTGAACAAATAATTCAGGGATATATGCGTGAATTTCATCAATGTAGTGTGAACTGGAATTACATTATTGAGAATAGATCAGGAATAAAAAGTTATTAAGACTATTCAATGTGCTCTTGCATTGTCTTAAAATCCATCTTGCTCACTAATGTCTTCAAGGAAGAAAATTTGTTATATCTTTTTGTAATATGGCTGGTTTCTAACTCCAGATTCACAGTCAGATTATGACCCTTAATGTTCTTCTGAAATAGCTCAGTAAGCCTCATCAAACCACTTGAAGGAAATGCAATCTCACTGAACACATAGCACCAACGAGGCAGCCAAATGCAGGACAGGCACACAATCCATCTGATGCTGCAAAGTTCCCTTCATTAACACCCAAGGGATGTACCAAAATTGGAAATGTCGCCTCAGGAGTGCCTATTAAATTTTGTGAATGTACAAGACAGCATCTACAATTTATTGGACTATTTTGGACAAAGTGTAAATAATTACAATAGCAATCCAACTAGCCTGCGATCCGTTTCGCAAAAGAAACCATTTTCAGTGGAAGATGAACTGGGCATTTCCAGGTACTATTCACCTCAGCACATAACTTCCAATACAACACAAACAAGGTGAACCCAGCATTGGGAATAAATCTATCCAGTGTGTTTTGCAGACTTTCTCAATCCTGCATACTTGCCATCCCCACCTAAAAAAAAAATGCGAGAAAGAGAGCCAAAAGAAAAAATAAGCCTGTGTGTTGCAGGACAAGACCACTCTAACTGAAGAATCAATTCCATGAATATGATCTGGGGTGTTTGGGGGGTGGGGTACATATCCCAATTTGTGTCAAATTTTTTTGCCACAAGTCTCCTGGTTGAATACTAAGTGGTCAACACAGTATTCATATTACATTTCATGTTTGGCGTGATTTGTGGTTTTTTTTGTACGGGGGGGGTTGAGGTATAATGATCTTGCTGTTTGCATGATTGGTTTTTCTACATGGGCAGGGTGTTGTCGTTTGCACGATTTTGAGTGGGGGAGGTGATCACCATGTTGCCATTTGGCTCGATTTTTATGCGGGAGAGGTTTGGGGTTTGATGTTCTTGCCACTTGCACGATTTGTTTTTCGTGCATTGGGGGAGTTGATGTTGCCGTTTGCACGATTTGTTTGTTTTTGTGTGGAGGGTTGATGTTTTTCTTTGTTTTGTGGCTACCTGGAGAGATGAATCTCAGAGCTGTATAGAGCATATATACTTTGAACCTTTAAAGGTGAAATCTAATTGCCAGGCATACGGGTTCCTCCTAATTCTCATCCACTTCAGAGACGTCCTCTGCAGGACACTCCACAGACCATAAATGATAGGAGCAGAGTGAAACTATTCGGCCCATTGAGTCTGCTGCACCATTCAACCATGGCTGATACTTCTCCCAACCCATTACCAGCCACTTCTTTTAAGGAGAGCAATCCTTTCCAGAATAAGTCCTTGGTAAATTCCAGGAATGAACATTGCAACGGCATTGGCAAATGTCCAGTTCTGTTGAAAGACTATTTGAAATAATTTGAAAAGGCAACAATTTGCTTTTGCTTCAAGATCAGGAAAAAACAGCGGGTAACATGATGGATTTTCAAGAAGTAATTCATTGGGACAATCAATGAACATCAGAGATACAAACTCAGTTCTGCAATTTCAGTCTCTGGTAGTGCAAATTAAAGTGAAAAAGAGAAGTTACATGAAATAATCAGCACTCAAAAAAATTGGTTGATAATAAAAATATAAAGAGCAGTATATCCTATGGTGCACATTCCTGAATGTGATGAGATATGAATCAGAATCAGATTTAATATGTCTGGCATGAAATATGTTGTTTCGCAACAGTACATTGCAATGAATAAAAAAACTAAATTACTGTAAGAAATGTATATTAAAAATTAAATTAAATAGCATGCGAAGAGAGCCAAAAGAAAAAAGAAGAGGTAGTGTTCATGGGTTCTTTGTCCATTCAGAAATCTGATGGCAGAGGGGAAGAAGCTGTCCCTGAAACATTGAGTGTGCGGCTTCAGGCTCCTGTGCTTCCCCTCCGACAGTGGCAATGAGAAGAGCGCTTGTCCTGAGTGATGTTCCATTTTAGGATGTTGCATATAGGATCTGAAATCAGCACTCAGAGTCAGTTCTGACTAGTGTAAAAATGAGACTAATGATGACACTGGCTCTGAGTATGGATACACACCAGGATGATCATAGTTGACATCAGTTCTGTCAAGTGACAGAACTGCACATCGCCCAAAATCATTAGCTAAAAACAACTCCAGCTGTACATATGTGGCAGACTTGTCTTTCTACAATCAACTTAGTCATCAACAAAAATATGCTGAATGATATGAGCTCACCAAAAATTGAACTATTATCTATTATCTCTGAGATGGAGACAACTATGCAAATGTTACTCTGCTATTTAAGAAGGGTGGGAGGCAGCAGAAAGGAAACTATAGACCTGTTAGCCTGACATCAGTGATAGGGAAGTTGTTGGAATTGATTGGTAGGGATGAGGTTACGGAGTGCCTGGAGGCATATGATAAGATAGGCCAAAGCCAGCATGGTTTCCTGAAAGAAAAATTCTGCCTGACTAACTTACTGCAATTTTTTTGAGGAAATTACAAGCAAGGTAGACAAAGGAATAGTAGTAGATGTGGTATACTTGGATTTTCAGAATTCCTTTGATAAGGTGTCACACATGAGGCTGCTAAGCAAGATAAGAGCCCATGAAATTAAAGGGAAGTTACTAGCATGGATGGAGCACTGGCTGGTCGGCAGGAAACAGAGAGTGGGGAAAAAAGGGATTCTATTCTGGCTGGCTGCCGGTTACCAGTGAAGTTCCACAGGGGTCAGTGTAGGAACCACTGCTTTTTATGATGTACGTAAATGATTTGGACCTTGGGATTAATGGATTTGTGGCTAAATTTGCCGATGATACAAAGATAGGTGGCGGAGCGGGTAGTGTTGAGGAAACAGAGAGCCTGCAGAGAGACTCAGATAGTTTAGGGGAATGGGCAAAGAAGTGGCAAATGAAATACAATGTTGGAACGTGTAAGGTCATGCACGTTGGTGGAAGAAATAAACAGGAAGACTATTATTTAAATGGGGAGAGAATTCAAAATGCAGGGATACAAAGGGACTTGGGAGTCCTTCTGCAGGATACCCTAAAGGTTAACCTCCAGGTTGAGTCAGTGGTGAAGAAGGTGAATGCATTGTTGGCATTCATTTCTAGAGGTATAGAATACAACAGCAAGGATGTGATATTGAGGCTCTATTAGATACTCGGGAGACCACACTTGGAGTATTCTGTGCAGTTTTGGGCTCCTTATTTTAGAAAGGATATACTGACATTGGAGAGGGTTCAGAGAAGATTCATGAGAATGATTCAGGAATGAAAGGGTTACTGTATGAGAAACGTCTGGCAGCTCTTTGGGCTGTATTCCCTGGAGTTCAGGAGAATGAGAGAGGGGGATCTCATTGGAACATTCAGAATGTTAAAAGGCATGAACAGATTAGATATGGCAAAGTTATTTCCCATGGTAGGGGAGTCTAGGACAAGAGGGCACAACTTCAGGATTGAAGAACGTCCATTTAGAACAGAGATGCAGAAGAATTAATTTAGTCAGAGTGAGGTAAACCTGTGGAATTTGTTGCCATGAGCAACTGTGGAGGCCAAGTCACTGGGTGCATTTAAGGCAGAGATAGATAGGCTCCTGATTAGCCAGGGCATCAAAGCGTATGGGGAGAAGGCAGGGGAGTGGGGATGACTGGAAGAATTGGATCAGCCCACGAATGAGTGGCGGAGCAGACTCAATGGGCCAAGTGGCCTACTTCTGCTCCAATACTGTATCTTATAGTCTTAACTACAATCCCAAATTCAACTATGCATAAAATATCTAATTTAAGCCTCAACTATACTTACTGGTTTCACAACAGTGGTTAACAACTGAATTCAAGGTAAAAATACCTTTAATGTGATTTGGAGGAATACTCTCAGAACATAGTTGTTGCATTGATGCAACCAAAAATCTGGTAAAGTATTATAAAATGGAAGCAAAAGATGCTCTTATTTCATTGGTATTTCAACTTTCAAACTTGCTAACCAAGAACTCTAGTATAATTTCTGCCTTTTTCTGCTAGTGGCATATCCTTGTGTTTAGCTTGAGATTTTTTCCTAGTTTTATGCCATTGAAGTTGACCAGCATGCAGCGGAAGCCCAAGACTGGAAATGGCTGATGTCTTAATTGATGCTACTTTGGATTGAAATTTCACAGTTTTGTGAAAACTTAAAACTTGTACAGCTGCATTTCCTTATTGCTGCTCGTGGAATGAAATTCTAAGTTAAATAAATCATTGAAATTTTGTCAAAATACATGATATACACCTGTTGTGATTTGACCCTATATGTGTGCCACGCACTTTATGAACCAACACTCAAGGTACCATGTTAAACCAAATGGATGACCATTCCTTAAAATTAAATTAAAGTGTGTTAAATAAATCATAATATAATTGATATTTAGTTTTTATTCAGGAATGCACTTGGAAGTCTTTGTATGTCCAAAAATAAATTGTGAAAATAGCTGCTTGGAACTTCATGCATGTTTCCATCATTAACATGCAAAATTAGCACATATTAAATAGACAAACAAAAGAAGTTGTGACTTCTGGGTGTAAGTAGGTTATACACATAAATTCGGCTCCAATGCCATCTTCAAATTCTCCAACCACACCGCTGTGTCAAATGAATCACAAGTAGTAATGAATCAGCTTAGCAGAGCAAATGGGTCACCTGGTTGAGTAGTGATGCAAAAGCAACCTCTTGCTCAATGTCAGTAAAACTAAAGAGCTGAGTCTTGTCTTGAGGAAGGGGAGGAGAACAAACATGTGTCACTCTACATTGGGGCAAAATAGGCAGTGGAATATGTCAGTAGCTTTAAATTCCTGTATATATTAGCACATTTGATTACTTGTCCGAGGCACAGCACATAAATGCAATAAGGGCACGAGTAACTTACCTTTTAAAGGACGTTCTGCTTTGTCATTGAACATCTAACGAACTTATACAGATATACTGTTCAAAGAATCCTAATTGGTTGCATTATGATCTGGTGGCAACTGGAATGTGCAGGAACAGAGAAGCAACACAGAACAGCAGACTATGCCCAATACATAACAGTTACATCCCACCATACCATTGATAGTATCTACAGCAGGCACCATCTCAAGGCAGCAGCATCTATCACCAAAAATCCCCACCATTCGAGCCATGACATTTGCAGCTATCATTAGGCAAACAGTAATGTCTCAAACCAAGTTGAAGAACAACCATTCTATTCTTAACTCAACCAGCAACACCAAAATCACTACAATTTAGCAACTCTGTGACCCCTTTGACCATCTTGCATTAAAATTGACTTTTTATTCCAACTGTTTTCTTGTACAAATTGTGCCTACTTTATGCTTCATTGATGTTTTTCATACGATTGCTGTTCTGTGCTTGTGATGCTGGCTGCAAGTTTTTAATTGCATTGGTGCACACATGTACTTGTGCATACAGTATGATAATAAACTCAACTATCACCTTGACTTGAATCTCTTTGACATTAAGTAATTGTCTGTCAATATCCATGGTGGAATGCATTGCCACCCAATACCACCATCCCAAATATGCATACAAAATACTGGTGGAACACAGCAGGCCAGACAGCATCCATGATTGGCAAAAGGGATACAAGGCTGGAGAAGGGAGAGGATCATGGGATGGGAGGCCTAGGGAGAAAGAAAGGGGGAGGGGAACACCAGAGGAAGATGGAAAGCAGGCAAGGAGTTATTGAGAGAGGGACAGAGAGAGAAAAAAAAGAAAAAATAATAATGGCCTCCTCTACTGTCAAGATGAAGCCACACTCAGGTTGGAGAAACAACACCTCATATTCCATCTGGGTAGCCTCCAACCTGATAGCATGAACATTGACTTCTCTAACTTCCGTTAATGCCCCTCCTCCCTTTCTTACCCCGTCCCTTATTTATTTATTATTTTTTTCCTGTTTTTCTCTCTCTGTCCCTCTCTCAGTAACTCCTTGCCTGCTCTCCATCTTCCTCTGGTGCTCCCCTCCCCTTTTCATTCTCCCTAGGCCTCCCGTCCCATGATCCTCACCCTTCTCCAGCCTTGTATCCCTTTTGTCAATCAACTTTCCAGCTCTTAGCTCCATCCCTCCCCCTCCTGTCTTCTCCTATCATTTCGGATCTCCCCCTCCCCCTCTCAAATCTCTTACTAGCTCTTCTTTCAGTTAGTCCTGATGAAGGGTCTCGGCCCGAAACGTCGACTGCGTTTCTTTCTATGGATGCTGTCTGGCCTGCTGTGTTCCACCAGCATTTTGTGTGCTTTTCTTGAACTTCCAGCAGCTGCAGATTTACTCATGGTTGTGGCCCTAAATATACATAACAAGTTCCTGATTTGCATTTGTTTAGGAACACTCTTCTAATTACAGATTTTCAGTAAGAGAAATATGCTTATCCAGGGCTTTATTCCAATTTTATGACTTAAAATACTAAAATTAACTGAAATTTGCTCTGTGTGCTGGAACATAGTTGTTAGTACAGAGAAAATGTGATGAATATCATGGACATGGGGCACCAAAGGGTCTGTTTCTGTGCAACGGGGATCTATGCCTCTGCGTTTCCAATTTCTTAGTCCTATGTTCTCGTTTCAGTACAAAACAAAGACTGAAATGTTTCCTCATTTTAACTTTTTAAGTATCCAGGAATTATTACATTATTGCTATATTAAGCATGCAGTTAAAATTGCTTTATTTCAGCTTTTCATTTCTTAAATGGAATAATATATTGCCTTTATTAGTTGAGACTTTGAGTTCAAGAGTCAAGAAGTTATGTTGCAGTATTAGAAAACTCTGGTTAGCATGCAATTAGAGGATTGTAATCAATTCCATCCTCCCCTATCGAGGGAGGGTGTGGAGGTTTTGGAGAGGGTAGAGAAGAAGATTAGCAGGATGCTGCCTGGATTAGAGAACGTGGGCTATAAAGTGAGATTGGAAAACATGGGTGTTTTATCTAGAGCAGCAGAGGCCAAGGGGAGACCTGATAGAAGTTTATAAGACTATAGGAAGCATAGATAAGCAGCCAAAATCTGTTTCCAAATGTCTAATACTAGGAGGATCGTTGTTCCTTACCATGGCGCATCAGGTGGCAAACTTGCCAATTCTTTAGCATTTTTTGTCTTTTTTTAAAACAAGGCTGAGTTGCTAGTTCGATGCTTAACCCAGCGTGGATGGAAAACATGCAAAGAGCCAACTGGATATGAACCTGAGACTACTCGCCTTGAAAACTGGTTTGGATACCACTACTGTTCAAAGATGAATGAGTCAATTTTATTTTTGTACTTTTTGAAACTGCTGAGTGATGCAGATGCCTGGAATGCATTGCCAAGGATGGGAGTGGAGGTAAATACAATAGAAGTGTTTAAGAGGCTCCTAGTTAGGCACATGAATCTGCAGAGGAATGAGGGACATGGACATGGTGTAGGTAGAAGGGATTAATTTAGTTAGGCATTTAATTACTTGTTTAATTAGTTCTGCATAACCAAGGGCCAAAGTGCTGTACTGTTCTATGTTCTGAATGGCACAAGTTTTCCACTTTCATTTGACTCTGTTTCTATCACACATTGCCTTTTTTTAAAATTTATCTGCAGTACAATGAAATTTGTAGGAAATTTGAGCTAAATGGGCATAAAAATTAAGAATATTTTCTGATCCAATTCTTGGATTGCAATTACTATAAAAATGTGCACTGATA
This sequence comes from Mobula birostris, assembly GCF_030028105.1. Taxonomy (NCBI): domain Eukaryota; kingdom Metazoa; phylum Chordata; class Chondrichthyes; order Myliobatiformes; family Myliobatidae; genus Mobula; species Mobula birostris. Next base: position 184,482,735 of record NC_092372.1, read on the forward strand.
TTTGAAATTCAATTACATCATATTAGCCATCACAATACAGTGGATTCTGGTCAATTTGGGGCAGCCATTTATATGGGATAACTCTTAAGGAACAAAAATTAATCAAGCAAATAGCCAGGATTGCCTTCATTTATTTGGGACACTATCCCACTTAATTGGGACAGGAGACTGTTACCAAACAGTTTCTTACAAGTGTTAGTTGTGTGCACTTGCATGGCCACTAGACACAGAATCAGATTTAATATCACTGGCTTATGTCATGAAATTTGTTAACTTCACAGCAGCACTACAAGGAAATATGTGATAAATATAGAAATACAGCAAGTATAAATCTGTATATTAAATAGTTACATTAAAGTAAGTAGTGCAAAAATAGAAATAAAACAATGTTAACGAGGTTGTGCTCATGGGTTCTATGTTCATTTAGGAAGAGGATGGTTGAAGGAAAGAAGCTGCTCCTGAATGACTGAGTGTGTGTCTTCAGGTTTCTGTCCCTACTTCCTGATGGTAACAATGAGGAAAGGGCATGATGCCTTGGGTAGTGGGAATCCTTGATGACAGACACTGCTTTTCAGAGGCACCACTCCTTGAAGGTGTCTTGGATACTACAAAGGATAGTACCCATGATGGAGCTAATTTTACAACTTTCTGCTCTTTACTTTGTTTCTGTGCAGTGGTCCCTCCCCCCCCAAAAAAAAACCAGACGATGATGCAACCAGTCAGAATGCTCTCCACAGTATATCTGTAGAAGTTTGGGTGATAAGCCAAATCTCCTCAAGATCTCCTCGAGCTCGTAATAAAATATAGCCACTGTCTTGCCTTTTTTATAGCTGCATCAATATGTTGAGACCAGGTTAGATCCTCAGAGATATTGACACCCAGAAACTTGAAATTGCTCACTCTCTCCATTTCTGATCCCTCTATGAGGATGATGAATAAGGCAATGCTTCGAGCAAACAGTTTTAAAATAGTGTCAGTTGCATGTGTGTGTTCAAAAAAGTGATTTCTATCTCTGACAGTCAGCAAGAAATAAGTACTACATTAATTCAGAACTGTTTTATTCACTATGGTTTCAAGCATTCAGGCTTGGCGATGTGAGAAATGGTCGGGAGTGAAAATGAAATTATTTCATTACTTCATGAAGAATTTGAAGGTATCAACAATCTGGAATGTAACAATGAAACTAAAGATTGAGGATACAATCATCAAAAGCTTTGTATGAAGGCAGTCCATTATCTGCACTGGGTGTCTGCACTGATTTTGTTCATTTACTGTCAATCAAAAGAACACAGCAGTGTGCAGTGTGCCATGGATAAATTCTGTTGATAACTATTAGGAATTAGTACAATTTTATACCACTGTAGTAGTATTGGTAATGTTCTAGCTTGTTCTGTATTCATTTAAATACATTTTTATTCAGTTAAACAGTAGTTTTGTCTTTTGTTTTATATATCTTTTTAACTATTTCCATGAGACTTCAGCTAATTGGGACAGCCACTTAATTGTACCAAAATGCACTGGTCCCAATGCATCCCCAGTTAAGGTAGCGCCAGAGAATATCATTTTTTTTTGGCAACTACCAAACCTCCACCCTTCTCCTGAAGCAACACACACAGACAATTCTGGAGGATCTCGGCAGGTCAGGCAGCATCTATAGAGGGAAATAAACAGTTGCCAGGACCCTTCATCAGGGAAAGAGGTGAAACCAGAGTAAGAGTCGGGGGAGGGGATGAACACAAGCTGGCAGGTGATAAGTGAATCCAGGTGAGAGGAGGAAGGTAGATAGGGCCATGTGGTAGCACTGAGGTTAGCATAATGTTTTACGGTGCCAGTGATTGGAAGACCAGGGTTCAATTTCTGCCACTGCCTATACATTCTCCCAGTGGCAGTGTGGCTTTTCTCCAGGCACCCCAGTTCGCTCCTACATTGCAAAGATTATACTGATTGGGGTTAGTAAGTTGTCGGCATGTTATGTTGACAAGGGGAGCACCGTAACATTTGCGGGCTGTCCCCAGCACATCTACAGACTGACACAAACAATGCATTTCACTGTATGTTTTGATGTACATGTGACCCTATCTTGAAAAGGGAAATGATGCAAGAAGCTGGATAGCAATAAGGGACGGAACAAGAGAGAATTTGATAGGACAAGACAGTAGACCATGTTACAAAGGGAAGGGTGGGGATGAGAGAGAGGAGGGTGTCAGTGTTGGACATGTCTTAATGGCAGGGGTGAGGAAAGAGAACGGAGTAATAGAAAACAAAAAGGGGGTGTAGAAACAGTGGACAGTGATTACCAGATGTTACAGCAAATGATGTTGATGTCTTCAAGTTGGAGACTATCAAGATGGGATAATTAGTTGTTCCACTAATCTGTGTCCAGCCTCAACTTGGCAGTCGAGGAGGGCGTGGACTGACGTGACATTGTGGGAATGAGAAGTGGCCTCTGGGAAATTCTGGATATTATGAAGGTCAAGCAAAGGAACTTGATGAAGCCGTGCCCCAATCTGTGTCAGGTCTCACCAAAGTACAGGCCGCACTGGGAGCAATGGATGCAATAAATGACACTGATGGATTCACATGCGTACTGCTCCCTCTCCTTAAGGATGGTTTAGGAGCCTGAACAATGAGGAGGAGGAAATGTTGGGGCAGGTTGAGCACAGCATAGTTACAGGGTTAAGGACCTGGAGGGAGATCGGTGGGGAGGAACGAATGGATAAGGCAGTCACAGAGAGTGATCCCTGTAGGAAGAGGAGATGGGAGAAGTGCCTGGTGGAGGGAGCCCATTGGAAAAGGCAGAGGTTGCAGAGAATGGCATGTTGGATGTGAATGCTTAGGGGCTGGTCGGCGAGGACAAATGGAACCCCTGTCTCTGGAGAAGGGTGAACAATCTATGTTTTGGGCCAAGATCCTTCATCAGGACTGGAAAGGAAGGGGGAAGGGATCAGACTAAAAAGGTGAGGAGGGAGGGGAGGAAGAGGTATGTCTTGTCCCATAACATTTACTGTTTACTCTTTTCCATAGATGCTGCCTGACCTGCTGAGTTCCTCCAGCATTTTGTGTGTGTTGCTTTGGATTTCCAGCTTCTGCAAACTTTCTCATTTGTGAAACCTTATCTCTGTTATGTCAGCAGGGGTGGGGGGGTGAGGGGGGTGGGTGAGGACCAACACAGAGAAATGGAAGAGATGCTGGTGAGGATTGCTATGATAGCAGTGGAGCAGAAGCCTAATTTTCTCAAAAAAAAAGGACACCCTGGATGTCCTGAACTGGAAAGTTCCATCACGAAGACAGATGCAGAACAGAGAAGGAAATAGCATCCTTTCAAGTGATAGGGTGGAAAGAGCTACAATCAATGTAACTACAAATTCACCAACTCCCACAGCTGCCTTAACTACACCTCTTCCCACCAAGTCACTTGAAAGGATACTACTCCCTATTCTCAGTTCTCATGATGCAACTTTCCACTGCAGGACATGAGAGGTGTATTTTTTTTTCAGAAATTGGCTATCCATCCATAGGGCTCCCCTAGTCCTCACCCAACACCACACAAGGATCCAAATCCATCATCTTGTTCTCCATGATTACTGCCATCTCCAATGGGATCTCACCATCAGGCACATCCTCCCTTCTTCTCCCTGCTCTCTGTAGGCTTTATTCACTCCACAACTGCCTTGTCTACTCATCTCTCCCCACCAATCTCCCTCCAGGCACTTGCCATGCAAATGTGCTATTACGTCTGCCCCTACAGCCCCTCCCTCACCCCCATTCAGGGCCCTAAACAGTCCTTCTTTGAGAGGCAGCACCTCTCATACGAATCCATCGGGGTTGCATATTGCATCCAGAGCTCCCACTGAAGCCCCCTTTAAATCAACACAACCTGACACAGACTAGGGGAGGGGATTATTTTGTTCAGCACCTCCAATCCATTCACCACAACAGTCAGGATCTCCCAGTGGCCAGCCATTTCAATTCTTCTTCCCATTCCCACACTGGCACGTCTGTCCATTGTAGCCTCTACTGCCAAACTAAGGCTAAATGCAGGTTAAAGGAACAACCCATCATAGTCCACTTGCGTAGGCTCCAACCTGACAGCATCATCACTGATTTCTCTAGCTTTTGGTAACTCTTCCCCTCTGTTTCCACCTACCCATTTTGTTTTCCCTAATTCTTTTGGCCCCTTGACCTTTATGTTTCCTCTCCCTTGCCCTCACAACCTGCCATCTCCCACACCTTCCTCCCTCCTCTTACCCACCCTATCTCTTTATTCCATTGCCTACTGTCCTCTCCTATTACATTTTATCTTGTTCAGCCATTAGCCTCGTCCACTTATCTCCCAGCTTCTCACACCATTCCCATTCACCATCTACTAACCTTCCACCTCTAAATCTGGATTTACTCAATACACCCAGATTGTGCTCTTCCCCTCCCTCCACCCTTTTATTCCGGCTTCTGCCTTCTTCCTTTCTAGTCCTGATGAAGGGCCTCCACATGAAACGTCAACTGTCCATTTCTCTCCATGGGTGCTGCCTGACCTGCTGAGTTCCTCAGCCATTTTGCGTGTGTTGATCAAGATTTCCACTATCTTCAATCTTTTTTGTGTCACCATTCTTCTGAAATTATTATATCAAAAATCATGCTTTCCTAAGAACCATCAAATTGAACAGGAGCCAGCCTTACACTATGGTTCTTGCACAGCCTCATTTATTTTTTCCAGCCATGAAGGGATGGCTGGGCTGATCCTCCACACTTGTCAGACACTCTGGGAGACAGAGCCTACTCCAAGAAATTAGCAGATGTCACGTATTTGATTTGAAGCCTTAGGAAGATCTTTTGAAAAGTCTGACATTTAATAAATTCAAAAAATACAGTATTTTGAGGATAATTGTTTGAAAATATTCAGTTTAAAATACATTAAAATAAAGAAAAATAAGTTAAGCAAGTACCTGCTCTGTAACAAATGAGCTTGCCATTTGTATGGCAGACTTCCCTGGCACATGGATGAGGATGAGATTGCGATGTACATCTAGACCCTGAATTCAACATATCACTGGTCTACTACTAGGCTCCATAAGTAGTCCAGAGAAGGATCAGTCAGTCAGATGAAACAGCATCCGGCATCCAGCTTTTCTCAGACAGTAATCTTTCACTGGATACATTTGGAGATCCTAGGCAAACACAGGTGTAAACAACTGCAGATAGCAGTTCTATTCTGTTACACCAGCTAACAACCAGAAATATTCACATTGTTGGCTTATTTTGTTATCTTTGAACTTGCTCTGTACTTTTCTCTGTGGCTATTAGGTAACAGAATTGATTGAAATAGCTTTAAGCTCTTGAAATACAACTTGAAATCTAGGTGTCTCCTGACACTACTATTTTGGCAAAATTACCAGGGTTTGCAGTATGCTTTGCATTAAAGCATTTAGGAAAAAAAAGATCCAAAATAATCCATCACTTGATGGGGAGCATTTATGTGTTAAGAATTAATATCTCCTCTTTCCTATCCCCATCTCTGGCTGTGATGCAGTCTTTCAGATGAGATGTATTTCAAGGTGATCTGTTAAATAGCAAAAAAATCCCATGATCCTCTTCTGAGGAAGAACTGAGAGACAATTCCTGTGACCTTTCTGACATTTATCCTTTAAGTCAACATCAAAGGAAGAAACAAGAGAAAGTTTGCAGATGCTGGAAATCTGAACAACAGACACAAAATGCTGGAGGAACTCAGCAGGCCAGGCAGCATCTATGGAAAAAAGTACAGCAGACGTTTCAGCCCAAAACATTGACTGTATTTTTTTTTCCAATGATACTGCCTGGCCTGCTGAGTTCCTCCAGCATTTTGTGTGTGTATCAATGGAAGAAGTTGTCTGATTATTATCATCATATTGCTATTTCATTACGCAAATTATTTCAATAGAGGGAATGAGTGACTGCAGAAATGATCATGCTGCGAAAAGTGGTTAATTATTGGCCAAAGAATACTTTGGTTAACACTGAGAATATTACCTTTTGTTATTAACGTTCTCATTTGGGATCTCTGCAGCAAAAATAAAAGAGCCAATGGAATAATATTATAACTAAGCACAATTTTTAAAATTTCATTTCAGTAAGGATAATCAGAAATAAACTGTTACATATAGTAATGCAACAAGGTACTGAAACTATAAATTGATAAGCCAATGTTTGCTATTTGGACACATATTAGTCAGAAAACTCATATGTTTTGTTCAGAGAACTATACCGTATGTACTGTTTTTTTAATCATTCACAGGTAATGACAATGTGGAGAACATACATGTCTTATTTGTATACAAAGGAAACAAAACTTCTAACAATTTGTCAATGTTTATATATGATGCCTCAAGTCTTCTCTCTCATAAGACACAGGAGCAGAATTAGGCCATTTGGCCCATTAGGTCTGCACTGCCATTCAGTCGGGGTTGACTTATTTTCCCCAAAGCTGCTGCCTTCTCCTTGTAACCCTTCAAGTCCTTACAAATCCAAACCTATCAACCTCTGCTTTAAATATAACCAATAATTTGGCCTCCACAGCCATCTGTGGCAATGAATTCCACAGATTCACAACCATCTAGTTAACAAAATTCCTCTTTGTCATTGTTTTAAAGGGACGTCCTTCTATTCTGAGGCTGTACCTCCTGGTCTTAGACTCTCCCTCTACAGTAAACATGCTCTGCACATACAATCTATCTTGGCATTTCAATCTATTTGGTATGTTTCAATGAGGCTCTCCTCATTCTTCTAGTGAGTACAGACTCAGAGCCATCAAATACTCCTCAAACATTAAGCTTTTCATTCTCAGGATTACTCTCATAAATCTTCTCTGAACTCACTCCAATACCAGCACATCTTTTCTTATATGTGGAGTCCAAAACTGCTCACAATACTCCAAACGTAGTCCGACTAAGCCTCAGCATTACATCCTTGCTTTTATAATCTAGTCCTCTTGAAATGAATGCTAACATTGCATTTGCCTTTTTTTTGCACCGATCCAACCTGCAAGTTAACTTTCAGGGAGTCCTAGTGCAGGACTCCCAATTCCCTTTGCACCTCCATTTTCTGACCTCGCTTCTTGTTCAGAAAATAGTCTAAGCCTTTATTCCTTCTACCAAAATGCATGACCAGAAACTTCTCCACACTTTATTCCATCGGCCACTCCTTTGCACATTCTCCTATTCCAAGTCCATCTGCAGACTCCCTGCCTCCCCAACACAACCTGCTCCTCCACTTATCTTTATATCATACACAAACTTGGCCACAAAGCCATCAATTCCCACATCCAGATCATTAACATACTCAAAAAAAAACCACACCTAACAGCAATCCCCGTGGGACACTTCCCATCACTGGCAGCCAACCAGAAAAGGCTCCCTTTACTCCCACACATTGCCTTCTGCCATTCAGCCAATCTCCTGCCCAAGGCAGTACCTTCCCTATAATACCATGGGCTTTTACCTTGTTAAGGCGCCTTATGTATGGCACCTCGTGAAAGACTTTGGAAAATCCAGTTAAACAACAGCCACCAGCTCTCCTTCCTCTATCCGGTGCATTATTTCCTCAAAGAATTCCAATGGATTTGTCAGACAAGGTTTTCCCCTTAAGGCTTCAGGCTATATATCACACTCCTCGTGATTATCAATCATCAATATTATGGCTTACTTTGTACCCCCTAGTTCAAGACTGCAAGGCAGAGGAATCAATCTCTCAGAAAACAACCCTAAAATATGCAAGATTTTCAGTGGGACTGAGATTAACAATGAGATCACCTCTCAATTTCCGACCTCCAGTCAGTCAACAGAACTAATTTACTCTCTTAGATATGTAGATATATAGTCTATGTTGATGAGCTCATATTTTCATTGGCTATTGTGAATTGCCACTTGTTTAGGTGGAATACAAGAGAGTTAGGCAAGAGATAAGCATATGATAAAGAATGAGAATAGGTTCCTTGGAAATAAGTGGGGAAAGTAGGGGAATGTGACTAAAAGCCACCATAGACTCGATGTGCCAAATGGACTCCTCATATCTGAACAAGAGTAAAGAATGAGAAATATTAAATACTTTCTTAATTGTTTGCAATTGCAGCAAGCTGACCTAGCCTTGTACTGCAATACCCTTTCGATTAAAGCAAATTACGATGTGGTTTCCTAATTGCACGCTTGGCTTGCCTGTTTAATTTCTGCTTTACATAAAGGAGCTTTTCTCTCTACATCACTGATTTCTGAAAGCTGAACAAATATCTTCCTATTCTTCCTACCAAAGTGAAAAACCTCACACTTTTCCAATAGTATGTTCTATTTGCCATCTTTTTGACCCAACTCAGTCTGTTTTCTATGCCATACTCTTTGGGTTCTCCTGATATGGCAAAGCTAAGTGGCAAGTGACTTATCAGGAAGAATTAAAATTCAGTGGAATTGCCCAACTCAACAAAATAGAGAAGAGAGACAAAGAAAAAAAGAAAATTTGTATTAAATAAAAGGAATAAGATTGCATATGCAATATTTATTGGTCATCTTTTCAAAAAATTAACAGAATTGGCAGATCACCAATAGTATTCACACTGTTCATTGACAACTTGCTGGGTGGGGGGGAGGAATATCAGTATTGTATTTGACTGGTGCCATCTGAAAACAATGGAGCATTGCATAAGAATGATACATTACAAGATTCAGTAACAAAACCTATTGTCAACTCAAGACTTGAAGCAAAATATTTGTTCTGTTGTTGTCTTCCACATTCATCCTGATGTAACAGGTGTAGTATGGAAATGGTGGGTGTTAAGAATGTGACGAATTGGAGTGGAAATTGTTAGTACTTTGAAGGGATGTTTCACATGCCTCTCTGCTCAATAAATTACTGACTTCCAGCTTAGCAGTTTGCTGCAAGTCTACTCCTTTTTGACTGCAGCATTGTAGACAATGCAGCAAATAATTCTGAAGAGCTCCAGTAAGCTACGCAGATAGAATATTGTTTCATAGCAGTAACTGTTGCTCAACCAGAACCCTTATTGGATCCTACCTCTCACATATTTTCCAGAAAACTAGAATTACTCAATTTCTTTGATCATCAACACCCACGAGTCCGCATGGAACAGAGCTGGTAGTAATAACAGATATAGTGCAGAAGAGCTGATAAAAAATTACACATAATATGCATTTCCCTAAGCCTGAAGAGGCTACTTATTCATTCACAGCACATGGATGTCATGCTAAGGCTGGCATTTATTGTCCATTTTTAATTGTCCCCTTAACTAAGCCACTTGCCAGATACTATTAGAGGGCTGTTAAGAGACACTAAGTTAATAGATCTGGGATCACATAAAGCCAAAACCAAGTAAGGATGACATTTTTCCTCCCTAAAGAGCATCTGGATAATAGTCTGTTAGCGTAACCACCATGCTACCTTAGCCAGCTGAACAAGTTCAAGATTCAAGATCAAATTGAACATTCACATGGAAGTTATTGCTAAACAGTATGTTTGTGTAATAAGAAGCACACACTTCTGTGCAAACAGTTTATCATGTGCGTCATCGGTGAAGAACTACCAGTAAGATCAAAGCTTGCATTACTGCTTTGCAGTCTCAAGAATAAACACATTCTGATATTTCACAAATAATAAAGTACAAATCCTATGAACTTTTTGCCTTGCACTGACTATGCAAGGATAGGTCATCAGAGAAAAACTTAACAGAACAGCCATAGTCATCGCTGCTATAAACATTTTATAAGTCTTTATGTAATACAGGAAAGCCACCCAGTAACTCTTGTTATGGGGAGATTAAAATGTGAAATGTCAGAATCATCCATTTAATAAGAAGATGCTTACTACAGCAGAGGAGAACCTAAATCCTACTAGTGTCCAGTTCTCATGTTGTAATATTCATTTGGACCTTTAGCTAACCACAGAAAAAAATGATTTTGATGACATCAGCCATTACTAATTTTATATTCTCAAGATGAGGCCTTTGACTGTAGGACACCTGAAACGTTCTCTTTCCAGAAACGTTAACTCTTCCAATCCACCTCTGCCATACTTCATAGATTCCACATACACATCTCTTCCATTCCCTGAACATCTGGGCACAACCAATCTCTCTGCAGAAGGAACAGCAATTGACTTCCACTTTGTCCTCACCTTTCACCCCCACCAGCCGCTGCATCACCACCTGCCATTACTGCCAGCTCTGTGATCTCATCAGTAATACCTTCCTCTCCCCACCACTTTCTGCTATCTGCAGGGACCATTCTCTTCATTACTCTCAGTTTGCTCACCACTCCCAACCTACCCCTCCCTGTCCGTTGGAACTTCTTTCCTGCAATTATATGAGACGTAACACCTGTCCCTTAATCTCCTCCTTCACCCAAAGTCCTAAATTGCCCTTCTTGGCAAGGTGGAGGTTCACCTGCACAACTTATAAACTGGTCTACTGGATTCAGCCTCCCCTGATTGGTGAAATTGAGCATAAACTAGTTAAAACCTTTACGAAGTTTATGCAACCTGGCCACAATAAACATTTTGGGCTTCCAACTGCATGCCAGTTTAATTCTCCCACTCCTCATCAGCCTTCTCCATTGCAAACAGAGACTAAATACAATTCAGAATAACCTTTTGCATTCCTTTTGGGGAGCTTACAACAAGGTTATGAACACAGAATTTTCCAATTTCTGGTAGCCCACACCTCTGGAGGTCACCTACCACAAAGTCACCTGCTTACTTTTCATCTTCCTGAGTTCATCTCTCCCTTCCCTCTTCCACTCACCTGATCAACCTGCATATCCTCTCCTCCCCATGTAGTTGCTCCTATCATCTACCCATTTCTAGACCACCCTCCTCTCCTCTCTTCATATTGCTATACACTGACAATCCATCTTCCCTCTCAATCCTAATGCAGGGTCTTACTAGGGATTAAACCTGTATCTCCACAAATGCTCCTTGACCAACTGAGTTCTTCCAGCATTCTGTTTTTGATTCCATATTCCAGCATTTGCAGTCTCCATCATCTTCATTTTAATGTCTTTTTTGAAAAAAATGCTATTTATTTTTGAAGGCTCTATTTGTTTGAACCAACAAAATAGTTCTGCATACAAGGTCATTAGACAAAAGTACTCTGTATAACTTTAGTAATTAATGAGGGGAAACGACTTGCATCACTATAAGGCAATTTTCCAAATATGTAAATGATGGGAAATAAGCACTTCGTTCAGAACTGCCACACCTCAGGTTTCCAAACTTGTTTTATGGTACGGATTAAAGCAAATTTCAGTGAGGCTTCTCATTATCAACGCATGAAAAACAAATTAAAACATTTACTCACGCATTACAGTAAGGTTTCTTCTCATATCCTTTGTACGTTTTCATATTGAGGGTCATTCTGCAGATCTCACAGTGGAAACATGCTTTATGCCAATACTGTAAAAAGAAAAGGCATTTATCTTCTGGTTTGCCCAGTATTTGGTCAACACGAAAATAAAATCCCAGAATAATGTGTTACTCATTCCGTACATGTCGTTCCTACGCTGAAAACATAAATAAATAATAGTTTGCCGGAAATAAAACTATTTTGCCTTATTCCATAAACATCTCTACAATATATTCTGCGTCAAAGTGTGGATCGTTGGTTTCGTAAATGCAGAATGTTTAATGCAGGCAGAAAAACAGCAACTCGAGCAATATTCAGAATTAAACATTCAGGTACGTTGCGATTCCTATTTTAAAATGAACATCTAACCCAGATGGCTTCAGGTACAACAACGCTCTCTGACAGGTTTCCTAGTGCCATCGGTCTCCAGTCAAACGCTTCGCACCATTCAGCAATGCGTCACATATCGAACAAGTAAATTAGATCTATTGGCAGCATTTCAGTCAGTGGAATCGACACTTTTCCCCCAGTTCCAACAGCCCCATTTTAATACACCGGCTGCTCTGATCTCGAACCTTTCGCCAAATCACCATCACCTCACATTGCCCACAACACATACTTTATTCCCATTTTGTTCCCAATTTAACTCCGAGAGAAGTGATGCGCCGCCGACATAAACCAACCTTCCGCTTATGGAGAAAAAAAAATAAATCAAATTACCTTATCCAAGCAATTCACTTTTTCCGTGGGATAAACAATCTTCCCACACCGTGCACACTGTGGATTCATCCTGCCGAGGCTGGACCGCGAAGATGCGCCACTCTCTCTCTCTCTCTCTCTCACTCACTCACTCACTCACTCACTCACTCCACACACTCTCCCGCAGTTGCTTCTGCCTCCCTTCCAACTCCGCCCCCGGTGCGAGCGTGAGACCGGCGCGCGCACCCGCTCGCCGCACAGTTTCCACTCGGGAGCGCGCCACGTCGCAAAACGGCGACCCTGAGCCCTGCCGAAGAAGCACGTCAGCCTGGGCGCGCTCGAGATCGCGCTCGATCCCATCCACGCATCACGTCAATCATTATGTTGAGGGACGTACGATAGATGCAATGATGCTGTGACACTCATGTTTGGTTTGTTATACGCTTGTTAGAGATGCTTACTGAGCATAAGTCTTTATAGCTTTACCAACATCTGTTGCCACTTCAAAGGACATATATATATAAATTTACAGATCTCCGTACTTTTCTATTCGTCTGGTGCGTTTGTATCTACGACCTAAAGGTCAATGTCACACTTCATTACGTTTGACCTGTAATTTTCCTCCATCTGCAACGCTGGATTTTCCCTAAATTTTGACGTTTCTTTATTCAACAATTTGCTGCAGCTTTGACCTTCAGTTTCTGTTTACTAAATTGTACAGCTATAAATTACTTAGAACAAAAGTGATCACAGCAGTATGTATACTCTGCTAGTCATAACTTCCTTCTTTCTGGAATCCAAGAAATTTTCTACTGGGTTTACCCTAGCAGTCTGTTTTGATGCCCTGATCCTTTTCTTATATGATGCCCTATGGAGGTCACTTCTTGCAGATGGAGTTTAATACTTCACTGGATAATTTATTTAATTGATAGCATTAATTCAAAGTTGGCAACTGTGGGTTGTGGTGAATGGTTGTTTTACAGACTGGAGGATGCTGAATAATGGTATTCTCCAGGGAATGGTATTAAGGCTATTGTTTTTTTTTTGTATAATAGCCCAGACCTATGACTGTAAGTCACAATTTCTAAAATTGCAGATGATCACAAAATTTTACAGTATTGTGCACAATGACATATGATAAACTGGTGCAGAATATAAACTAGCCAGATGGAATGGACAAAAGTATGGCAAATTAAATTTAAGGTGGGAAATGTAAGGTGATGCATTTTCGTAGGAAGAGTGAGGAAGAGAATGTAAAATGAAGAGGTGTGCACCATTAAAAGTGGCAGATGGAGCTGAGAAGCCATGCACAGTTCTGGGATTTATCAATAGAGTTGTGGAGTATAAAAGTGAGGAAGTTTTTCCAAACATTTTAAAAATTACAGGCCCAGCCTCAGCTGGAGTGCTGTTTTGCCTCGTTATAGAACAGATATGGAAGTCCAGCAGAGATTTACAAGAATGTTTCCTGGGGTGGGGCATTACATTTCAAGAATGGATTAATGAGGCTGACACTTTCTCATTTGGTCAAAGGAAAGCGCAGGGGAAGTTTGAAGTTTTATATAGGGGCTCTGGGTGGTAGATGGTTATTCCCATTAATGAAATGGTTGGGAATTGGAGAAAACAGGCATTAAAAAAAGAGAAAAAGAATTAAATCCAGCATATGGAAAAACTTTTTGTGAAGCATTTGCTTGGAATTTGGAATGCACTCCTTGCTAAGGTGGTGGTAGCAGGTTGTGATGTAGCCAAGCAGGAAATGGGTAAGTATTCAGTGAAGAAATAGAAAGGAGACAGGGTGTAGAGCAAGTATGGAGCGGCAGTAGGGAGTTGGTGCAGACACAATGTGGCCAAATGCCCTTGCTCTGTACCATAACCATTCTGCAATTCTACTTTGAACTAAAACACAACATGTAATAATGGAACCAAATGACTTCTGCTGTTTTGAGTATTGGTTTTAACTATCAACCAGCCTAAGATAAGTTAAACAGAAGAATCCAACTAGAATAAAGGTAAATGGCATAACTAGCATGAGAACACTTACAACTTTCTCTGTTTTTATTAAAGGTTTGTTGAGAAGTTATCACCTTAATTAAGGCAATATTACACATCTCAGAACAGTAGCGAATAATTCAAAGGAAAGCCTCATGCAGCTTCTTTCATTTAGGATCTGCAACAGCCATTGGAGTGCAGTGTATCCTTGGAGTGATATATCTATAGAATAAATTACATAAGGGCAGAGAGGAGCTTCAATGGACCGTTTGTTGGTTAATGAGAACACTTATTACCATCCATTGTACTAACTGGAGTTCCATCTGAGGGAATTGGTTACTTCACTATTCACTCGTGAGGTGTTTAAACAGTCCATCTAAACACAATATCCTGACCAGAGACCAGATTTAATCACTGGCATATGTCGAGAACTTTTTTTGTTTTGTGGCACTAGTACATTGCAAGATATAATAATAAAATAAACTATAAATTACAATAAGAAATATATATATATAATTAAATTAAGCAAGTAGTGCTAATAGAGAGCAAAAGAAGTAAGGTGATGTTTATGGCCTATCCAGGATCTATCTGATTATGATTATGTTTATGATCTATTCAGGAACCTTATGGCAGAGGGGAAGAAGCTGTTCCTGAAACATTGAATCTGAGTCTTCAGTTCCTGTACCTCCTTCTTGATGGTAGCAATAAGAAAAGGACATGTCCTGGATGATGGATGTCCTCTGTGCTGGGGGGGTGGGGGCTAGTGCCCATGATGGAGGTGCCTGAGTTTACAACTTTCTGCAGCTTTTTTCTGATCCTGTGCAGTGCCCCCTCCATACTAGATGGTTATTCATCCAGTTAGAGTGCTCTCCGTGTAACACCTGTAGAAGTTTGTGAGTCTTTGGTGACATATCAGTTCTCAGTCTCCAAATGAAATATAGCGGCTGTCATACCTTCTTTGTAATTGCATCTAAATGTTAGACCCAGTATAGATCTTAAACAATATCGATACCCAGGAACTTGAACAGCTCATCCTTTCCAATGCTGATCCCGCGATGAGGACTGGTGTGTGTTCCCTCATTTTCCCCTTCCTGAAGTCCACAATCAATCCGTTGGTCTTACTGACGTTGGGTGCAAGGTTGTTGTTTCAACACCACCCAACCAGCCGATCTATCTCACTCCTGTACACTCTTGGTAAACAAACAAATGACTGTTGACTCACTGGAGAGAATGGGATAAAATGAAGTTAAGATTTCACCATGTTAGACAATTCAGTAATTTTCAAAAATCTCAGACTACTTTGAAGTTTTAATAAAGTGCATTTGCTTATATTTTTGTCACAGGAATCTGCAAGCTTTTGATTTTGTTTCCTTCCTTCTCATGTCACGTTTTACACTAACTTTATTTGCACCCCTTCTTTACTGTATTCAATAAGGGAAATTACGAACAATGGGTAGACCATTCAGCCCAAGGGCTGTTTTCACTTCATCTTGCAATTTCAAGTTTCTGTTGATGTGTGACAACAGGGTCCCTAATTTCTTATCTGAATTTCATAGTTCTAATTTTCAAATTATAGAATTGTAGCCCCCTGGCCACCCTGACGGTCCCTTACAGAACATATAACATAGAACTTAGAATATTACAGCACATTACAGGCCCTTTGGCCCACCATGTTGTGCCAACCCTCAAACTCTGCCTCCCATATAACCCCCCCCACCTTAAATTCCTCCATATACCCGTATACATCCATATACAAATTATGCCATTGGTTATGGATTCTTCCATCACAGGAAATAATTTCTCATCATCTATGTGATTGAGATCACTTATCACCTCTCAACATTATAAACTTACAAAACCAAAAACCATGTTTAAAAATTTTGACTTCATAATGTAATCCTTTAAATCCTGATAAAATGTTTAGTCAATACAGTAAACTTACCAAGATCAATACCTTTCCTAATGTACTCTAAATAGGGTATAACAGGATCTGCACAAACATTAATTCTTTCCTCTCAGTTATGAACATCAGAAGAGAATGGCTAGCTTTCAGTGAGATTTTTTTGATTAATTTATGTACCTGTGCTTTAATTTAAAGTAGTATGAAGCAGTTAACTCCAGGGTCCTGGCCAATACTTTTCAACATTCTCTCAGTATTATTCAATTTAGTGAAGGATGGTCATTAGCCAGTTGGTTTAGGAGATTGCAGTGTGAAAATTAGCTGCTGCATACATTACATCACAAATCTAAATTTGGTGGAAAGGAGGTTGCCAAGAGAAGACCTCAGTAGTGAGGGAGTAGGACGGAATGACTATGCTATACACTGTGCCCTTCGGAAGATATTAGAAAAGCATAGAGGGAATTTGTAATATTACCAAAGTATGGGTTAAGCAATAACAACAGCAAAGTAAGAAGGTCAAGTAGTAATGTAATGTAGTGATGTGATAAAGAACCGGGAGGACAGAATATCTAAAGGTAGGGGAAGGTGTTGTTGAGAAAGGGTGGTTGAATGGGTCAAAAGATATGGTGACAGAGGAAAGTTTTAGTAGAGATTAAAAACTGATATCTAAAAGAAGAGTAAAGTCTTCGAAACAGAAATTACCATCTAAAGTCTGGAACAGCAAAGCATGCAAAGATCAATGAACTATGAACAAAGGTTCTCATACCCTAATATCCCTCACCTTAAAAAAATGCTGCTTATTCAATCTTTCTCCCAAACTAGACAATTTTAACTTTTCACATATTAAGCTGCAACTGTCATCCTTTTCCCAATCACTTAAACATTTTATAATTATGTCTTTGTATATCCATTTCAACTTACTTCTCCAACCACCATTTCTATTCTCACCAAAGCTGTATTTATTATATTTGTTTTTCTCCTCTCAGTCATTGAACTTAATTATATTTCAATGAGATTCTGGTGCTGACCATTATGGGACTAATGTTATATCCATCAGTCCTACAATGAATGAGTTGCTGCTCTTTATTTTCTATTTATCAATCAATCCTTATACCACTATCAAATATTAACCACAATACTATGAATCTTGTCTGGAAACTTCTTATGGATTACTTTATAAGACGCCTTTTGAAACTCCAAATAATCTATGATTAATAGACCCCCGGCACCAAAAGAATTCTTAAATCATCATTTTTCTTTCGCGAAAACTTGGGTGATTCTGTCCAATCATAACAATCATTGCTAGCAATGTATATCTCTTAGAGAAAAAATCCTTGCAAAACAACTTTGGAAAAATAAACTGGAAACACTGATGTCGACCAGACTGAATATGGTGAGGAAAGCAGTTTGGCTGTTGAAGCCGCTTGTTGTTGTGAACTTTTCTTGTTGTGGTTTTTTCTCAACTAAAATCCTAATGTGGATGAACTGGTTGTGAATTCACTGCAGCTTCCATAAACCGCTGGATGCAAAATGGTTTTATATTTGCATAAATGATAATATATGTTCGTTCTCTGTAACAAGTAAATTGTGTTCATAGAAGCTACTGTTCATATGTAAAGATAAAAATTCACATACCCTTGTGATGAACTCCTTGAAAACAAAACAGAAATATCAATTCACCAAAAACTCATCATTTATAATTTTTAAATTCTCCTTAAATCAGATATATAAATAGGTACTTTTTATATACAGTACAATGTATATATAAGTCTTAAGCTCATGTAAAAAGAATCTGTAAAGTGAAGATGCTTTCAAAATAATGAAATGAAGAGTTACTAAATATCAAAAAAAAACTATCAAGAGCACTAAGCAGTAAAAAAACTAAATCAAATCAATATTTGGTGTGACTACCCTGTGCCTTTAAAACTGCATCAGTTCTCCTAGGTACACTGTCATGCACTTTTATAATAAAATGAGCTGGTAGGTTATTCCAATCATCTTGGAGCACTTGCCACAGTTGTTCTGCACACCTCGGCTGTCTCTCCAACCGATCCCAGACAGCCTAATGATGTTGGGCTCAGGGCTCCTGTGGAGATCCTACTAGCTGAAATCATATAAAAAATCTAGGGTGCCTAAGACTTTTACTCAATACTATGCATATCATCTGTAGGACTTCTCTTTCACTCCAAAGAGCCTGCAGAACTGGTTTTGACTGCTTTCCGTCCTTCCTGTGGTGTTGTACTGAATTTATAGTGCCATTAATTTGCAAGCTACCATATGCTAACTTAAAACTCAATAGATTCTTTCTTTTCTTTCTTCCAACATTCTCCTGACGTATTAAGTTTTCAACTTGCTTTTTTTCCAGACATTCTACCTGTCCTTTTATATTCTCCTGTGTTTATTTTGCTTGTTTTGGTTGCTGCTACCCACAGAGTTTCTTTCTACAAAAGAGCTGATGTGAACAAAGCAGTTCATTAAATTTGTGTTGAAAAGTCAGAGATAAAATATATTATTTGCATTTAAGATTAAATAAATGGTCTGGAGCTCTTAAGAAATACCTAAATCAAAAGGCAAGACCCAAATAATTACCTCAAATACCAAAAGCACTAACATTTTACTTCAGAGTTGCATCAGGTAATTTCTCAGACTATGATTAAAATGTTTCAAAGATCTTATGCCCTTTTAAAGTACCAATTAAGTTAATTTCACCTGAGTAACATTAGTCTGAACTCACTCATTTGTTTAAATTTATACATTTAAGATGCTCAGTTTTTTTTTGTTTCTAGTATGAAATTCAAAATAAATAGCAAGCGCACAAATCCAGACAAGTGACATGTTTTCTGAAGACTTCCAAATACGAAGGGTGATTGATAAGTTTGTGGCCTAGAGTAGAAAAGTCAATTTTAGAAAACCTGGCACATGTATTTTTCCTACATGTACACACTTAGTCCAGCGGTCGTGGAGCATACGGATCCCTTCTTTGTAGAAGTTGGCGTCTTGGACCTCCAGAAATTGGGCCACAGCAGGGATGATTGATAAGTTTGTGGTCTAAGGTAGAAGAAGATGAGTTATTAACTTCAAAATTTTTGCATTATCACTCAAAGAGTTGAACTGCACGTGCATGTAAGGAGAGCGTCTTGGACCTCCAGGTGGTCCACAGCAGGGGTGACTGATAAGTTCATAGCCTAAGGTAGGAGATGAGTTATACAGTTCTCGTTACATGCACGTGCAGTTCAACCCTTTGAGTGAAAATGCAGAAAGTTTGAAGGTAGTAACTCATCTCCTTCTACCTTAGGCCACAAACTTATCAATCACCCCTGCTGTGGACCACTCTCTGGAGGTCCAAGATGCTGACTTCTACAAAGAAGGGATCCATATACTCCATGACTGCCGGACTAAGTGTGTAAATGTAGGAAAAATAAATGTGCTAGGTTTTCTAAAATTGACTCCTTCTACCTTAGGTTGCAAACTTATCAATCACCCTCATATGTCCAGTATTTATTGTTTGTGGGCATCAGAAGGACAAATAAATAACTATAGGAAGAATTACTACAGTATTGAAGTCCAGATTAAGACCTCTATGCAAATGCATAAAGCACTATAGAAATGTTAGACTTACTGTATCAGTACTAGTAAAATTCAAGATTCAAGACTAGAAGGTTAAATCTCATTCCATTTCTGAGGAAAAGGCGTTTCTCTAAAAGTTAACAGTTTCTCTTCCCACAGATGTAGACTGGCCTGTTAGGTATTCCAGTCCAATGGCTGGTCACTGTTGGTGTTTGCTGACTGTGTATGACTGTGTTCTTGCTTGAAGCGTGTGATAGCTGATTGGCTGTAATCTGGTGTCTCTAGATGAATCATTCCATCACACAAGAGCCGCTGTTTAAATATTTTAAGTTACTGGTTTGTTTTCACCGATGACAAAGAACTATGGTAATAAAAGCATAGCCCAAAATGAAACAAACTAATACACAAACACGAGGAAATCTGCAGATGCTAGAAATCCAAGCAACACATACAAAGTGATGGAGGAACTCAACAGGCCAGGAAGCATCTATGAAAAAGAGTACAGTCCACATTTCAGGCCGAGACCCTTGAGCAGGACTTACACATACTAATACGCATACTTTTTTTTCCTGAGGAGTCATTAATGAACTTTTCCAGGGCAGATTTAATAAAATACCCCAAGTATTTCACAAAATTGATTAATTTTCATACTAATCAAAAAGAATACATTTGGACAAGATTAGTTAAGGAACAATTTAAAGAACAGCAAGATACTGAAGGTTCAAGGGTTCAAAGGTTCATTTTATTGTCAAAGTAAGCATGTACAACACAACTCTGATATTTGTCTACTCCAGATAGTCATTACCTACAGAAATACTGTGGGTGTTGATGAAAGAATAGACATCAACTCCCCCCAACCAGCATGAGAAAGAAAAAAGCAGCCACAATAACAATCAATGACCCTCCTACACATAACAATTCCCGACCTCCTCACTCGCAGAAAAGAACAGCCACAGTAGCACAAAAGCACCAAGCTCCCCTCCCACTAAAACTTATCAGATCACCCTCCTGCCAATCGTCCACTAAGAAAGAAAACTGAAAAACTGAAGGAAATGAATATAAATTACGGTCAGCCAATAATCACATAACTCTCAGAAATATGGGAAAGCAGCCACACGAACTAAGTCCTTCCATAAAGAGTGACTGCCAACCTTAGTCTGAACACTGCTGATCCGGGGCCAAACACACCGATCCAGCGGCTGACCGTCTCTATTGGGAGCCATCGCTGACCCCCTCCACATTCACCTCAATGCTTCCATCTTCCTCGCTGCTTCAAGTCATTCATTGAGACAGAAATGTTCATTATGGTATATAGGAGGAGGCTAATAGGGGTGATCAATTGGAGACTGGAGGTAATGGAAAAGGAAGAGAATCTCTGGCTACCGACAGGTAGATGTCAATAGAACCCAATGAGAATTGTCTCACCTTGTAGAATATGAATTTCACCACGGACATGCCTGGCTGCAAAAGGAGGAGGATTGGGCATGGAGCTGGCAACCCCATCCCACAAAAACCCAGGGCTGCAGAAATACCAACAGATCTACGATCTAGAAACTTGCGGATGAGAGCATCATGGTAGGCCATACCTCAAGTAACAATGAGTCAGAGTACAGGAAGAAGACTAGGATCATTGTGACATGATGTCATGACAACAATCTTTCTTTCAAAATCAGAAAAACACAAGAGCTGGCCATTGACTTCAGGAGGGGGGATGTTGCACGTGCTCCTTTTACATCAATGGTGCTGAGGTGAGAGCATCAAGTTCCTAGGAGTGAGTTCCTTTGCTGGTCTGACCCCATTAATGCCACAGCCAAGAAAGCTCAGCAGCACCCCTACTTCCTCAGGAGGCTAAAGAGGTGCTCCCTCTTCCTTCACCAATTTTTAATCGGTGAATCATCTTATCCCAATGCATCACTGCTTGGTATGGAAACTGCTCTGCCGGTTACTGCAAGATACTGTAGGGTTATGGAGACAGCTCAGCGCAAACGGGAAACCAGTGTGCCCTCTGTGGGCTCTATGCACTCCTTGCTGCCTCAGTAAAGGACCCAGTATAATGAGAAACACCACCCACCACGGACATTCCCACTTCTCCTCTCTCCCATCAGGCAGAAGATATAAAAGCCTCAAAGCTCAAAGACTGCTTCCATCATGCTGGTTTAACACTTCTGAATGATTCCCTTGTATTGCAATAAGATAGGCTCTTGATCTCACAGTCTACTCTTTTTATGTCCTTGTACCTTATTATCTACCTACACTGCAATTTCTCTGTAACCTTAGATGGGAAAACAGACCAAGGGGCCCGTTCTGGGTTGTAGTACTGCAAACTCTAAAACTATACAAAACATTATTATGATTTCTGTTACTATTTTATCTTGTTTTTCTTCAATACACTTATCATGAATTGATCTGTAAAAGCAGTATGTAAGACAAGGTTTTCACCGTATTACAGTATGGCTGATAATAACAAGGCAATTTACCATTTTGCCAAATCCACCTATTTCTTTTCAGAGTTTATTTTCATGGAACCGGTAGGACTGTTTTATTTCAATGTTTTCATCCTGCTAGTATTTGTACTACAATCTATGTTACACCTGACCTGGAAGGACCTACAGGTGACGAGGTCCTGGCGAAGGGGACAACACACGTGGGAATGTGAATCTGTAAATTGCTGGCACTCAGCCCATGACTTTGCAGGTTAATTTAATTGGATCTTCTGTGATAAAATCACAATGGGAATTCAGGTTGTCTCATATATGGAAATTCAGAATGTGCCAGATAAAATGCTGCACACTAGAATGAAAGAAAAATTTAATGAAATGGAATTAATGACAATATAACTATCTGGCCTACTTGATGACTAAAAACAATTTAAAGACAGATAAATATTTTTTTAACTTTTAGCATATTTCATGAATCAGTACTATGAAATATTTTGTTATTCATGTCAGCCCAGGAAGGTTTAATGATGAACTTGTTGATAGCAAGTTAGTGTGTGCCAGATTATTAAGATAACAGATAGGTTAAAACCACATATAACGATACATAGTAGGTTCAATTAACTGCAGAAACAATGTAAGTTAGTGGAATTTCAGAAATCCTCTGCTCTTAATGCAGCATAGTAACAAGAACAAACAAACCAAACCATTCAGCTCTCAGGCCTGTTCTGACCTTCCATGAGATCATGACCAATCAGTGCAATAAGTCATTTTCTGCTTTGATCCATTTTCTGTGTGATCCTAAACCAACGCAAATCTGTCATTATCACTTTTGAAAACTTAAATTGAACAGAAATCTATGATCTTGCAAGAAGAGGTTCAAATTACCACTTATTGGAGTACAAAAATGGTTCTCAATTTCAAACCTGAAAGGCCACAGTTCTATTTTGATGTTGTGCTTTGATGCTACGGAATCCCCTGCCAAAGGAAATAGATTTATCCTAAACAAAAAGCAGATCTTGGCTTAACTTGGCTTTTCTGTGGAGAGAAAAGGAGCTCATGTTTTATGCTGGTGACTTACCATCGAAGTATGTAGACAAAGAACATAGAAATCTGCAGCATATTACAGGCCCTTCGACCCACAATGCTGTGCGAAGGGCGACTTCATTAAAACCTGTGTGGATGTGTGTGTGCTCACAAAGTCTTACTGTACATTCCCAAACCAAAAGCCATGGATGAACCAGGAGATACATCATCTGCTGAAGGCTAGATCTGTGGCATTCAGTCTGGCGACCCAGGCCTGTACCAGAAAATCAGGTATGATTTGCAGAGGGGTATTTCAAGTGTAAAGAGACAATTCTGAACAAGGTTGGAGGTGAGATCAGATGCACAGCAACTCTGGCAGGGTCTGCAAGACATTACTTACTACAAAGTGAAACCCAGTAGCATGAATGGCAGGGATGCTTCACTGCCAGATGAACTCAACGCCTTCTATGCCCACTTTGAAAGGGAGAACACAACTACAGTATGAAGATCCCTGCTGCACCTGATGACCCTGTGATCTCCATCTCAGAGGCCAATGTTAGGCTGTCTTTCAAGAAACTGAACCCACGCAAGGTGGAAGGTCCCGATGGAGTACCTGGTAAGGCTCTGAGAACCTGTGCGAACCAACTAGCGGAAGTATTCAAAGACATTTTCAACCTCTCGCTGCTACGGGCAGAAGTTCCCACTTGGTTCAAAAAGGCAACAATCATACCAGCAGCACTCACATTGACAGTGATGAAATGATTTGAGAGGTTGGTCATGACTGGACTGAACTCCTGCCTCAGCAAGGACCCAGACCCATTGCAATTTACCTATCGCCACAATAGGTCAACAGCAAACACAATCTCAATGGCTCTCCACACCTAGATCACCTGGACAACACAAATACCTACGTCCGGATGCTGTTCATCGACTATAGCTCAGCATTTAATACCATCATTCCCTGGGCCTCTGTACCTCCCTCTGCAATTGGATCCTCGACTTCCTAACCGGAAGTCTGTGCGGATTGGTGATAACATATCCTCCTTGCTGACAATCAACACTGGCGCACCCCAGGTGTGTGAGCTTAGCCCACTGCTCTACTCTCTATATACACATGACTGTGTGGCTAGGCATAGCTCAAATACCATCTATAAATTTGCTGATGATACAACCGTTGATGGTAGAATCTCACGTGTTGACGAGAGGGCGTACAGGAGTGAGATATGCTAACTAGTGGAGTGGTGCCGCAGCAACAACCTGGCACTCAACATCAATAAGACAGAAGAGCTAATTGTGGACTTCAGGAAGGGTAAGATGAAGGAACACATATCAATCCTCATAGAGGGATCAGAAGTGGAGAGAGTGAGCAGCTTCAAGTTCCTGGGTGTCAAGATCTCTGAGGATCTAACCTGGTCCCAACATATCGATGTAGTCATAAAGAAGGCAAGATAGCAGCTATACTTTATTAGGAGTTTGAAGAGATTTGGCATGTCAAAAAATACACTCAGAAACTTCTATTGTTGTACCGTGGAGAGCATTCTGACAGGCTGCATCACTGTCTGGTATGGAGGGGCTACTGCACAGGACTGAAAGAAACTGCAAAAGGTTGTAAATCTAGTCAGCTCCATCTTGGGTACTAGCCTTCAAAGTACCCAGGACATCTTTAGGGAGTGGTGTCTCAGAAAGGCTGCATGCAGTATTAGTGGTGACCTCCAGCACCCAGAGCATGCCCTTTTCTCACTGTTACCATCAGGTAGGAGGTACAGAAGCCTGAAGCCACACACTCTGCGATTCAGGAACAGCTTCTTCCCCTCTGTCATCTGATTCCTGAATGGACATTGTATCTTTGGACACTACCTCACTTCTTTTAATATACAATATTTCTGTGTTTGCACGGTTTTTTAATCTATTCAATATACGTAATTGATTTACTTGTTTATTTATTATTATCATTGTTTTTATTTTATTTACGATTATTATTTTTTTCTCTGCCAGATTATATATTGCATTGAACTGCTGTTGCTAAGTTAACAAATTTCACATCACATGCCAGGGATAATAAACCTGATTCTGATTTTGATTGTGCCGACCATGTAACCTATTCTAGAAACTGCCTAGAATTACTCTACCGCATAGCCATCCATTTTTCTAAGTGCCATGTGCCTATCTAAGAGTCTAATAAAATACTCTATTGTATCTGCCGCCATCACTGTTGCCGGCAGTGCATTCCATGCACCCACCACTCTCTGTGTGAAAAACTTACTCCTGCCATCCCTTCTGTACCTACCTCTAAGCACCGTAAAACTATGCCCTCTCACTTTTGCCACTTCAGCCCCGGGGAAAAAACCTCCGGCTATCCACACGATCAATACCTCTCATCATCTTACACACGTCTATCAGATCACCTCTCATCCTCCGTCACCCCAAGGAGAAAAGGCCAAGTTCACCCAATCTATTCTCATAAGGCACACTCTCGAATCCAGGCAACATCCTTGTAAACTTCCTCTGCACTCTCTCCATAGTATCCATATCCCTCCAGTAATGAGGTGATCAGAACTGAACAAGTGGGGTCTGACCAAGGTCTTATATACCTTTAATATTACCTCACGGCTCTTGAACTCAGTCCCTAGGTTGATGAATGCCAACACACCATACGCCTTCTTGATACTGTCAACCTGCACAGTAGCTTTGATTGTCCTATGGACATGGACACCAAGATCACTCTGATCCTCCACACTGCCAAGAGTCTTACCATTAATATTATATTCTGTCCTCAAATTTGACTTACCAAAATGAACCACTTCACACGTATCTGGGTTGAATTCCATCTACCACTTCTCAGCCCAGTTCTGCATCCTGTCAATGTCCCACTGTAACCTCTGACAACCCTCCAGACTATCCACAAAACCCCCAACGTTTGTGTTATCAGTAAACTTACTAACCCACCCTACTTCTTCATCCAGGTCATTTATAAAATTCCAAAGAGGAGGGGTCCCAGAACAGATCCCTGCAGATCACCACTGGTCACCGACCTCCATGCAGAATACGAACCATCTGCAACTATCCCTTGCCATCTGTGGACGATCCGATTCTGGATCCACAAAGCAAGGCTTCCTTGGATCCCATGCCTCACTACTTTCTGACTGAGCCTTGCATGGGGAACATTATCAAATGCCTTGCTGAAATCCATATACACTACATCACTGCTCTACTTCATCAATGTGTTTTGATACATCCTCAGAGGATTCAATTAGACTCATAAGGCACAATCATCCCTTGACAAAGCCCTGCTGACTATCCCTAATCAGATTATGACCCTCGAAATGCTCATAAATCCTGCCTCTCAGGATCTTCTCCAACAACTTGTCCACCACTGAAGTAAGACTCACTGGTCTATATCTCCTGGGTTATCTCCGCTCCCTTTCTTGAACAAGGGAACAACATTTGCTACCCTCCAATTCTCCAGTACTTCTCCCGTCCCTGGTGATAATGCAAAGATCACCGCCAGAGGCTCAGCAATCACCTCCCTTGCTTCCTACAGTAGTCTGGGACTTATCTGGTCCCGGCGACTGATCTAACTTAATGTTTTTCAAAAGCTCCAGCACATCCTCTCTCTTAATGTCTATATGCTCAAGCATTTTAGTCCGCTGTAAGTTATCGCCACAATTGCCAAGGTCTTTTTCCCTGGTGAATACTGAAGCAAAGTATTCATTAAGGACTTCCTCTACCTCCTCCGGTTCCATGCACATGTTTCCACCACCACACCTGATTGACCCTTTTCTCACACTGCTCATCCTCTTGCTTCACATACTTGTAGAATGCCTTGGGGTTTTCCTTAATCCAGCTCACCCAGGCCTTCTAATGGCCCCTTCTAGCTCTCCTAATTTCATTCTTGAACTCCTTCCTGGCACCCTTGTAATTTTCTAGAGCTCTAACAGTACCTAGTTTCTTGAACTTTTCGTAAGCTTTTCTTTTCTTCTTAATTAGATTTTCCACATCCTCTGTACATCATGGTTCTTTTACCCTGCCGTCCTTTCTGTGCCTCAATGGAACATACCCATGCAGAACGCCATGCAAATGTTCCCTGAACATTTGCCACATGTCTACTGTGCATTTCCCTGAGAACATCTGCTCCCGATTTATGTTCCCAAGTTCCTGCCTAATAGCATCATAGTTAACCCTACCCCAATTAAATGTTTTCCCAAATTGTCTGCTCCTATCCCTCTCCAATGCGATGTTAAAGGAGATAGAGTTGCGATCACTACCTCCAAAATGCTCTCCTATTGAGAGATCTAACACCTGACCAGCTTCATTTCCCAATACCAGATCAAGTACTGCCTCTCCTCCAGTTGGCTTATCTACATATTGTGTCACAAAACCTTCCTGAACACACCTAACAAACTCCACCCCATCTAAACCCCTTGCTCTAGGGAGATGCCCATCAATATTTGCGAAATTAAAATCTCCCATCATGACAACCCTGTTATTATTAGACCTTTCCAGAATCTGTCTCCCCATCTGCTCCTCGATGTCCCTGTTACTATTGGGTGATCTATAAAAAACACCCGGTAGATTTATTGCCCCCTTCCAATTTCTGGCTCCCACCCACATTGACTCAGTAGATAATCCCTCCATGACGTCCTCCTTTTCTGCGGCCGTGACACTATCTCTGATCAACAGTGCCACATCGCCACCTCTTTTGCCTCCCTCACTGTCCTTTCTGAAACATCTAAAGCCCGGCACACTCAGCAGCCATTCCTGCCCCTGAGACATCCAAGTCTCCAATGACCACAACATCATATTCCACGATTGATCCACACTCTAAATTCATCTGCCATGTTTATGATACTCCTTGCATTAAAATAGATACATCTCAAACCATCAGGCTGAGTGCATCTTTGCTCTAACATTTGCCTGTCCTTCCTCACAAACTCCCTACAAGCTGTCTCTACTTGTGCACCAACTGCCACATCCCGTGCCTCTTCACTTCGGTTCCCACCCTCCTGCAAATCGAGTTTAAGCTCTCCCCGATAGCATTAGCAAACCTCCCCCCAGGTTCCCCTCAGATTCAAGTGCAAACCGACCTTTTTGTACAGGTCACACCTGCCCCAGAAGAGGTCCCAATGATCCAGAAATCTGAATCCCTGTCCCCTGCTCTAATCCCTCAGCCACGCACTTATTCACCACCTCATTCTACTCATATACTCACTGTTGCGTGGCACAGGCAGTAATCCCAAGGTTACTATCCTTGAGGTCCTGCTTCTCAGCTTCATTCCTAACTCCCTATATTCTGCTTTCAGGGCCTCTTCCCTTTTTCTACCTATGTTGTTGGTACCAATATGTACCACAACCTCTGACTGTTCTCCCTCCCTATTCAGGATATTGAGAACATGTTCAGAAACATCAGAAACCCTGACACCTGGGAAGCCAACTACCATCCGTGTTTCTTTTTCGCACCCACAGAATTGCCTATCTGTCCCCCTAACTCTAGAGTCCCCTATTACTGCTGCCATCCTCTTCTGTTCCCTACCCTTCTGAGCCACAGGGCCAGACTCAATGCCAGAGGCACGGCCACTGTTGCTTCCCCAAAGTAGTTCATCCCTCCTAACAGCACTCAAAATGGAGAACTTGTTGTTAAGGAGGATGGCCACAGGAGTGCACTCCACTACCTTCCCTCTCCTGACAGTCACCTGCTTATCTGCCTCCTGTGGCCCCAGTGTGATTACCTACTTGTAGTTCCTATCGATCACTTCCTCACTTTCCTAACAAGCCAAAGGTCATCAAGCTACAGCTCCAGTTCCCTAACTCGGTCTTTAAGGAGCTGTGTCTTGATGCACCTGGTGCAGATGTGGCCATCAAAAAGACTGGAAGTCTCAAGGATATCCCATATCTAACATCCAGAGCAGAAAACGGACCTTGCAATCATACCCACTATTCTTAAGTTAGAGGAAAAAAAGATATGAAAGTAACTTACCTCTTTACCTCGCCTAGGTCTGTACTCGCTGAAGCCCAGATGAGCCAAAGTCCTACTACTCTGACTCACACTACTCCGGTGACCACTCTGCTAGGCAGTGTCTACCTTTTATCCTGGAACCTTCTCAGAGGCCTTGCACAATGTTGAGCTACTACATCTACGCACTTCTCCGAATCAACTCTCCTGCTGAAAGAAACTCTTCACTTTTTAAATCTTCTCAGCGGCCTTGTGCAATGACAAACTACTGCATCTGCGCACTTCTCCCAAATGAATCAGTTCCTATAATCAGTTAAATCACTTCCAATGACAAGTCATTGGCCTTAAACGTTAGCCCACTTTGATCAAATCTGCCTAGCCTCTGGTAGAGTCACAACATTTCTCATTCACTTCAGATTTTGAGGGATCATGGTATTTCACTTCTGTATCTTCTGTTGTATTTCTAAATATTTTATATCCTTAGATGAGGGTTAGCCTTCAATTTTCTAAGCTCAAGGCTTACAAAGCCATATTTGTAAACATATTTGTTCTTTCAACAACTTAAAACAAGTATAATCCTGGTAAGTTATTTCTGTATTTTCTCCCAGGCCAATTCTTCTCCTTCTTCTTAGGCAGTCCCTCAAGGATGACTTTCTTTGAATCCAGTCCTGTGATGAGCCACAAATCAAACATGGGATCCACAGGTGGTAAAAGTGTAGCTCGGGGAGGTGAGAGGTGAGTTGGTTTGATTTTTGTGCAGTCCTTTGGCAGTTTGAATTGGTCTTCATATGCACGCTTCTGAAAACTCAAAGTGCTTAATTCCTTTCTAGATGCTTCTCTACCATTTGGATGAACTCAAGCCAGGGATTTCCAGGATTCATTGTTTATGTTACAATATGAAGATAAAGAGATTGACTTTATCTGTCACACGTCCATCGAAACATGCAGTGAAATCCGTCATTTGCATCAATGACCAATGCAGTCCAGGATGTGCTGGGGACAGTCTGCAAGTGTCATGATGCTTCTGGTGCCAACATTGCATGCTCACAACTTACTAACCCTAACTTGTACGTCTTTGGACTGTGGGAGGAAACCGAAGTACCTGGAGGAAAGCCACACAGTCACGGGAAGAACATACATCTCCTTACAGGCAGTGATTGTTGGCACAGTAAAGCATTGCACTAACCATGCAGCCTGAGAAGCATTCTGACAATAGCCTTGAAATGCTTTCTTTGTCTTTATAAATTGCTTGCCATAATGGAACTTATGCTAGAATGCTTGCTGCAGGAATCTGATGTCAGGTTTGCCAACAATGTGGCCCACTGTTCTGAACTGGTTGAATGTGAAGCGTATCTCAATGCTGAGGATGGTAAAGGACACTGACATTGGTTAATCTACCCTACCAGTGCATATGGAGGATTTTGCAGATGCAACTGTTCCAAGGATATTATATTTTTCCTGATAGTCAAAGCACAAAACTGAATACCATCCACTGGATGGTATCTGACCAAAGCTACAATATCTACAAGTGAACCATAAATTGTTGCATTAGTTTGGAATTATTCTGGAGTCACAAAGTTATGGATTGCAGATACTAATTAAAATGAGAACAATTCTTCAGAAAGGAAAGCCTGCTCACAATTTAAATTCAACTGATACTTTGATGCATCGAAATCAATCATTCGGTGTTGTACTTTCTGATACTGTACTGCTGAAGCTTCATGGGGAACGACAATAGATGAACATTCATGCTAATAGATGATAATTGACAGACTCAGGATGAGATCAGAGAAGGCATTAGGTGGACATCTCCTGTATTGGAACATTGATAAAGGTATGTCCCTGCCACTTATTGAGGTGTTCACAAAAGGTCTATTTGGTCACTGAACATTCTAGCTAGGGTCCCATCTCGCAATACTGCAACAAAAGAGGTATCAGACTCAGGTTTAATATCACCGGCATATGTCATAAAATGTGTTAACTTTGCAGCAGTAGTACAATGCAATACATGATAAATATAGAAAAAAAATGAATTACAGTATATATATATATATATATATTTATGTATATTAAATGGTTAAGTTAAAATAAGTGGTGCAAGAACAGAAATACATTTTTTAAAAGTAGTGAGGTAGTGTTCGTGGGTTCAATATCCATTCAGAAATCGGATGGCAGAGGGGAAGAAGCTGTTCCTGAATCACTGAGTGTGTGCCTCCAGGCTTCTGTACCTCCTGCCTGATGGTATCAATGAGAATGTATGTTTTGAGTATCTGGAGTTTGCAGTCAGAAATTTTCAGACCAACTACCAGTATTTGAATATTTAAAGCAGTTCTGCAAGTTGTGCTGTGTTTCCTTTGTAGATACGCAATTGTGCAAAATTACCTGTCTATGTTCAAAGTGATAACGTTAACTGGTAATTATACCCATTAGAAACTGGAGTTAATCATTTATTTTTTTCCCTTGTGTTCAAAAAGTACAAAACATTGTGTCAGGAGAGGAGAACCATATTCTCTTCTGAAGATCTATGAGATGAATAATGGCTTTATATACCGTAACTCACAGCTTTTAACTCTTATATCTTGCATTTCAGTCAGTCACAGGTATGTCTGTCTTCTTCATAGATTTATAGATTCATTGAGCAATACAGCACAGATAAAGACCCTTCAGCCCCATTAATCCCTACTAATCTCTCAGCTTGCTCCTATTTCCTACATTCATCATGTATCGCTCCAAGCCCCACCCCACCAAGTATTTCTTAAATAATTCTTTTGTTCCTGGCTCAACCTCTTCCTCTGCAGATCATTCTATATTCTCATGACTCCGCATCAAAAAGTTGTTCCTTCTGTCCTTTTAAATCTTTCACCACTTACCCTGAACCTATACTCCTAGCTTTGGGCTCCCCTACCCTGTGGAAAAGACTGCCACCATCTGCCTTATGCAGTCCTCTCATAATTTTAACCATTTTAACAAGGTCCCCCCTCATGCTGCTACATTGCAAGGAATAAACATCCAACCTGGCCAACCTCCCTATTACTCCAATCCTGGCAACATCTTGCAAATCCCTGCATTCTACTTTGGCTTAGATGAGTGCAATAGCTTTTAGTGGTTGATTTTTTTGTACGTAGACATCTAAACCAAATTTTCCTTTACAGCTCCTGGTACCTTAAAATAAAAAAAACACTTTCGGGGTACAATGTTTTAATGTCATCAGCATTTACCACACTGAACGCCATCTGCCACGGTTTGTCCATTCTTTTAAGGGGGTATACTTTGCCTACTGAAGATATGAATGGTGGCGTGCACTCAAGAGACCCTTACATTTTAGAACATAAAATATAGAACAGTACAGCACAGAACAGATCCTTCAGTCCAAAGTAGAACATTGTGTTGAACCAATTAAATTAGTAATCAAATGGCCAACTAAACTAATCTCTTCTGCCTACCCAAAGTCTGTATCATTTGATTTTCCTCACAATTATGTGCCTATCTAAGTGTCTTTTAAAAATCTCTATTGTATTTGTCTCCACCACCAGCTCAGACAGTGCATTCCAGGCACCCACAGCTCTGTGTAAAAAATTTGCCCCTCACATCACCTTTGAAATGATCCCCTCTCACCTTAAATGCATGCCCTTCGGTATTAGACGTTTCAAACCCAGGGAAAAGATACTGTCTGTCTATTGTATCTATGCCTTCATAGTCTTATGGATCTCTATCAGATCTCTCCTCAGCCACTGCGGTACAACACATTTATCCAACCTCTCATTAAAGCACATGCCCCCTAATCCAGGCAGCATCCCGGTAAAACTCTCCGCACTCTCTCCAAAGCCGCAACATCATTCCTGTAATTGGGCAACCAGAACTGTATGCAATACTTTAAATTCAGCCCAACTAGAATTTTATAAAGCTGCAACATAATTCTCTGAGTATTGAACTCAATGTCTTGACTAATAACAGCAAGTATTTCATAAACCTTCTTAACCACCTTATCAACCAGTGTAGCCACTTTCAGGGAGCTATGAACTTGGACATCAAAATTCCTCTGCTTATCAACACTGCCCTTAACAGTGTACTGTCTCTTTACATTTGACCTACCAAGGTGCAACACTTCACATTTAGTCACTACTCTGACTCACACTACTCCGGTGACCACTCCTTCTTTTGTGGATGTGAACTCCCCACTATTCAGGACATTTACAAAGACAGTTGTATAAAAAGAGCCCAAAGGATTATTGGAGTCCCAGGTCACCCCAACAACAAACTGTTCCAGCTGCTACCATCCGGGAAACAGTACCGCAGCATAAAAGCCAAGACCAAATGGCTCCAGGACAGCTTCTTCCACCAGGCCATCTGACTGCTTAATTCACGCTGACGCAACTGTATTTCTGTGTTATATTGACTACCCTGTTGTACATAATATTTATTGTAAATTACCATAATTGCATATTACACATTCAGACGGAGACATGACATAAAGATTTTTACTCATGTATATGAAGAATGTAAGTAATAAAGTCAGTTCAATTCTACCTAGACATATCTGCAGTTCCACCTGACAACATCCACAGCTTTACCTATCTTCAATGCCTTGGCTGAATTTAACCCAGACAGGCACCAAACAGGCCTTACGATCATGGTGCATTTTAAATGACTGAGGTACAAAATTAAACTGGACAAAGCACCAGTGATAAATGTTGCTGGCAGGGGATTGTGATCACTGTAAAGGAAATAGAAACATATTCCTGCTGCATTAGCACCCAGAATATTACTTAATATTTACCTTGGCCAAAGCATTGGCTCCAGATAGATAGAAATGTGTTTTGACCAAAAACTAGTAATTGATTACCTGCTAAGTATTTGTTTATTTTTATTTGTGCAGTTTGTCATTTTTTGCACATGGGTTCTCTGTCAGTCTTTGTGTGTGGTTTTTCATATTACTGAATACCAATATTCACTGTATATTCATTAAAATAGGAAGGTGGTTGGGAAACAGAAATAAGAGTACTTAGCTTTGAATTAGTTGAGTAGTATTAAGTGTTACTTAGTAACTGGAAAGACATAATGAACAGTCCGTGCAAAAGCCTTAGGCACCCTGACTATATGTACATGTCTAAGACTTTTGCACAGTACTGTATTTACTTTGATAATAAGTTTACTTTGAAATGTGAACTTTGAACTTTGCTTAGATTATAAGCTGATTTTATGGAAATTGAGATCCTGTTGCTTGAAACAGGCAAATGCTTCCCTTCAAAATGTTGATATGGTGTAATTATTCATCTACAGGGGCTCGCACTTGCTGCCTACTGACCACAGAGAGTCAAAAATAGATATCAATTGTACATGAGTGCATGAAACAACTTGACTGGTGCGTCTGGAGCTCTGCAGCACCTTCGCAATGAAATATAACCTCAGCAATGTTTTTATCTTCTCCACAGTGAACATGGAGAGTGAAGGAGGTTTGGTAGCAGAGGACTAAGGCTCAAAGGAAAGCATGCGAGTAACTGAATTTGCCTGAGTCATGGTTCCAGCAATAGACTGCAAGATCAGCACTATTAGTGTCGAGTTGCTCTGAGAGTGCCCATTGACAGGTACATTTCAGAACAAACTGGCCTAATTTTCCAGGTAATATTCCAAAGGAATATTATATAGGAAATTATACCATTTCATGTATAGTTAAAACAAATATATATTGTGATCAAATTTCCTGAGTGCCATTATTCAAAAGAAAAAACGTCTTAATCAATTTCCACTCAGAACTAATGATTTCTTTCTCATAAGCTAATTGTCAAAAGAAACATATTTTTCTAGGCATAGTCCTTGTCCTGAGAGTGTGGAGGTGCATCAGCAAAAGACAGGTTTTTTTTTATATTTGTGTATTTGCCCACTCTTGTCATGTGCATCACTATTACAAGTCATTTCATTTCATTCAGTTAAGTTTATTTTCACTTGCATGTTCAATACTTTCAATACTCCAAGAGAAATAGCAATTACTATTTTAATAGTATGTTATTCAGCCAAGTTGTAAGCATTTTTAGAGAAAATTACATTACATGAAACTTGCTATGTAATACTTAACAATATTTTCATTTAACCATATCATAGAGAACTACAGAACAAAAACAGGCACCTCAGACCACCAAGTCCATGCCAAACTAATATTCTGCCTAATCCCATTGACCTGGACTTGTTCTATAGCCCACCATACCCCTCCCATCCATGTATTCATCCAAATTTCTCTTAAATCAAGCCTGCATCCACCACTTCAACTGGTACATCGTTCCACACTCTCACCACCCTCTGAATGAAGAAGTTCCCCGTCATGTTCCTCTTAAGTATTTCACCTTTCACCATTAAACCATGGCCTCTAGTTCTAATCTCACCCAACCTTAATGGAAAAAGCTTGCTTGCCTTCACCTTATTTGAACTCCTCACAATTTTGTATACCTCTATGAAACCTCCCCTCATTCTCCCACACTCCAGGTAATAAAGTCCTAACCTAATCAGCCTTTCCCTATAACTCAGCTCATCAAGCTCCAGCAAAATCTTTGCAGCTGCACGTTTTTTTTATTATCAAATTGGTGAGCGCTCCTGTACGTACAAGTATTCTGAATGCAAGAGAAAAATGGATGAGGATCAAAAACTTACACTAAATGAATACCAATCTCGTGAGATTTTGCCATTGATTACTATTGACCAGAAGCTGAACTGGACCAGCCACATGAATACAGTGGCTACAAGAGCAAGTCAGGATTTGGATATCATGTGGTGAGTGACTCACTCCCAGACATGCCAGAACCTTTCCACCATCTACAAGGACATGAGGAAGCATCTAAACTTGTCTGGCTGAGTACATTTCTTATGGGTTAATATACTCAGAACAAAGCAGACTGCTGTATTTCTACCATTTCATCACTGTAAATATTAATTTCCTTCTTTACCAGTGTACAATGACTGTAGTGTGTAAATCTACAAAATACATCTTCATGCCACATTGGACCCTATTCAGTTCACTTATCACTCCAATCAGTCCACTGATGATGCCATAGCATCTGCACTTCACTCCATCCTGTCCCACCTGGAAAATGTGCCTCATACACCAGGATGCTCTTTATCGATTTCAGTTTGACATTTAATGTGATCATCCCTCAGAAGCTGGTGGGTAAACTTTCCTCATTGGGTCTCAACACCTCTCTCTGTAACTGAATCCTGCACTTCTTGACAGAAAGACCATTGTCAGTCCATGTTGGCAGCAACACCTCTAGCTCCACCACTGAGCGCAGGTGAATTGAATCATGAAGTTTGCTGATGACACAACAGTGGCTGGCCCTCATCGACGACAGCGACAAGGTGGCATGCTGAGAGGAAGTAGAGCAGCTGGTAGGATGGTGTGAGCGCAATAACTTGAGCCTCAACATGAGAAAGACTAAAGAGATGATTGTGGACTTCAGGAAGGTGCAGGCTGACCACTCCTCACTGCACATAAAAGCACCTCCATGGAGAGAGTTAGGAGCACCAAGTCTCTGGGAGTGCCCATAGCGGACAATCTCACCTGGTCCTTCAAGACCACCTCTTTGATCAAAAAAGCACAGCAACCTCTCTACTTCCTGAGAAGATTGAGGTGTATGAGGCTCCCCCAACCTCCTCTCTCATTTTAACCAACTTTGACAAGAACACCATTGAGAGCTTGCTGATCAGCTGCATCACTGTCTGGTATGGGAATTGCAAGAATCTGACCACAAGACCCTACAAGGGATTGTAACAACTGTTGAGAGGATCGTCTGGGTCTCTCTTCCACCTATCCAAGGTACTTATCAGGAGTATTTCATATGCAGGGCCATTAGAATTGTCAATGATCACTCCCATTCATCCAACAATCTCTTTGACCCCCCCCCCCCCCCCCCCAAAATCAGGCAGGAGGTATCATAGTATTAGGACAGGGACTGTTAGGAAGGGAAACAGTTTCTTCACCCAGGCTGAGACTCCCTACCACCACCCAGGTCTCATCATGAATGAAACAGCAGTAGCATTATACTGTTTACTTTTTAACTTGTGTCGTAAATGCGCCTTTTTATTTGTGGTGATATTACTTTATGTGTTGTGGGTGAGTTATATGTACTGTGTTGTCCACCTTGATCCAAAGGAATGTCGTTTCATTTAGCAGTATGTATGTGTATGGCTGAATGACAATAAACTGCAACTTGAACTTGTTACTCACCTTGGCTCCTCCAACAGCAATTTAAATGCATAATCTCTTCAACAAGAAACTCAGAGAGGAGGAGAAACATGGGAACAGCACTGTTTGCAGTTTCTATTCCAAGTGCACACTACTCTGACTTGAAAATACAATATATCACTAGACCTTTTTTTCCAATTCTAAATCCTGGTATTCTCTATCTAATGGGACTGTGGGAATACCTCCTCTGGAAGGATTCTGGTGTTTCAAGAAGGCAGTTCACCACTTTTCAATGGAAATATAGGATGCGATAAATCCTTGCCAAAGACACACAGATTTTGAAAAAAATGAATAAATAAGTCATCACACAGAAGTAATAAAAAAAAAGCAACACACATCAAAGTTGCTGGTGAACGCAGCAGGCCAGGCAGCATCTCTAGGAAGAGGTGCAGTCGACATTTCAGGCCGAGACCCTTCGTCAGGACTAACTGAAGGAAGAGTGAGTAAGGGATTTGAAAGTTGGAGGGGGAGGGGGAGATCCAAAATGACAGGAGAAGACAGGAGGGGGAGGGATGGAGCCAAGAGCTGGACAGGTGATAGGCAAAAGGGGATACGAGAGGATCATGGGACAGGAGGTACGGGAAGAAAGACAAGGAGGTGGGGGAGGGACCCAGAGGATGGGCAAGAGGTATATTCAGAGGGACAGAGGGAGAAAAAGGAGAGTGAGAGAAAGAATGTGTGCATAAAAATAAGTAACAGATGGGGTACGAGGGGGATGTGGGGCCTAGCGGAAGTTAGAGAAGTCGATGTTCATGCCATCAGGTTGGAGGCTACCCAGATGGAATATAAGGTGTTGTTCCTCCAACCTGAGTGTGGATTCATCTTTACAGTAGAGGAGGCCGTGGATAGACATGTCAGAATGGGAATGGGATGTGGAATTAAAATGTGTGGCCACTGGGAGATCCTGCTTTCTCTGGCGGACAGAGCGTAGATGTTCAGCAAAGCGGTCTCCCAGTCTGCGTCGGGTCTCGCCAATATATAAAAGGCCACAGCCGGAGCACTGGACGCAGTATATCACCCCAGTCGACTCACAGGTGAAGTGTTGCCTCACCTGGAAGGACTGTTTGGGGCCCTGAATGGTGGTAAGGGAGGAAGTGTAAGGGCATGTGTAGCACTTGTTCCGCTTACACGGATAAGTGCCAGGAGAGAGATCAGTGGGGAGGGATGGGGGGGACGAATGGACAAGGGAGTTGTGTAGGGAGCGATCCCTGCGGAATGCAGAGAGGGGGGGGAGGGAAAGATGTGCTTAGTGGTGGGATCCCGTTGGAGGCGGCGGAAGTTACGGAGAATAATATGTTGGACCCGGAGGCTGGTGGGGTGGTAGGTGAGGACCAGGGGAACCCTATTCCTAGTGGGGTGGCGGGAGGATGGAGTGAGAGCAGATGTACGTGAAATGGGGGAGATGCGTTTAAGAGCGGAGTTGATAGTGGAGGAAGGGAAGCCCCTTTCTTTAAAAAATGAAGACATCTCCCTCGTCCTAGAATGAAAAGCCTCATCCTGAGAGCAGATGCGGCGGAGACGGAGGAATTGCGAGAAGGGGATGGCGTTTTTGCAAGAGACAGGGTGAGAAGAGGAATAGTCCAGATAGGAACTGAGTTTACTATGGTCATTGGACAAGTAACTTATTCCAGTTGTCATTCTAGTACACTTCATTGTCTTGCTTCCAAAACACTTAAATTAAGGTGACCAATAGTGTACATAGAACTTCTGTTGTGATTTTACCTATACCTTATTACACAACCAAAATATAACCTCCTGATTTTTGTGTTGAATTCCTCCAGTCATTAGCTTTGAACCTGCATATTATCCTTTTGTGAAACTTGCACTAAGATACCCAGATCTCTTGTATATCAGAGCTCTGCAGTTTCTCATCATTTAGCTATTTCCTTTTTTTTAAATTTTCATGCATAATTATACTCCATTTGTCAGATCTTTGTCCATTTATTGAATCTCTGTTTCTCCTTTTCTTATGTTCTCATCATAACTTACCTTACTACTTGCTAACTTACTAATTTGCTACCATTATTAATTGCTAATCAGAATAAGATATATTTTGCATATTCTTTGCTTCCTGTTAGCCAGCCAGTGCTTCTATCCATGCTAATAGGATAAATTCTTCACCAAGAGCTTTTATTTTGTCTCAATAATCTTTGATACATCATGTTATCAAATGTATTCTTGAAATAGTACATCCTCCAGTTTCCTTTATCCATAATACTTAATATTTCTTCAAAGAACTGCAATAAGTTTGTCAAATGACTTTCCTTTCACCAAAACATGTTAAGTTTGCCTGATTTCCTTTAATTTTTATAAGTGCCCTGTAATAACATCCTTAGACTGGCTTCTAGCATTATTCCTATGGCAGATGCTAAGCTAACTGGCCTGAAGTTTCCTGCTTTCTGTCTCCTTTGTTTTTTAAATGATGGGATTCATATGCCAATTTCCAATTGAATGGAATCCTTACAAATCCAGAGAATCTTAGGGAATTGTCTCAGAATCCATTTCTCTTAAATACCCAGGGTGGAGTCCATTTGAACCCAAGAACCTTTCAGCTAGCTTGTTATAAATTGCGTAGGATTGTAGGGTATAATGAACAAAGGGAATGACTGTGAAAGGGTGGAGACCAGGGTTATGCTGAGCTTTCTGTTACCTGTCCCTTTAACTTTCAATCCCTCTCACACTCTAACCTTAGTCTTTGGCCTTCTACACTTGTCCAATGAAGCCCAATGTGACCTAAAGGAATAACACCTCATCCATCTGGAACAGCAACTCAGTTTTTCTGTTTTAACAGATAATCTCTGGTCTGCTAAGTATTTCCAACACTTCCTTTCAATTCAGATTTCCAGCACCGTTGTATTCTG
Organism: Mobula birostris; assembly: GCF_030028105.1. Lineage (NCBI taxonomy): Eukaryota > Metazoa > Chordata > Chondrichthyes > Myliobatiformes > Myliobatidae > Mobula > Mobula birostris. The sequence goes on from NC_092372.1 coordinate 184,522,766, forward strand.
TTCTCACAGTTCCAGCATGTGCTTGATTTTCTCTCTCTCTCTCACTGTTGTAATTCATCTCCCTTTATTTGCATTCCCCCAGATGGATCAGCTGTGATTAACCAGTGGCACAAAAGCCCTATGTCACCTTGACAACCTCAGTCTCCATCCTATCGTAAACGTCGTCTCTCTGATCTCCTCTGTGCAACTTAAAATAGGTTTGTTTTTTCCCACTTTTCCATATTTAAGTCCAAATGCTGACTAGCTTCCTGTACGGCCTGTTTTTATTTCAGATTTCCAGCATCTGCAGTTTTGTTTTTGCTTTTCAGTCTAAAGTATTATTCCAATTCCCTTGTGCAATTGCATGGGTAATTTTGGATTTAGAATATGTTCATCCTTGTTTTGGTCTTTATAGTCCACTGTACTTGCGTAATTTATGTTTCATACAAGAATCTGTACAAGAGAAGCATTGTAAGAATAATAGTAAAATACTGCAAGATTTATACCTAAATTCCTTTTCATATGTATCAGTCTGAAAATAGCTTCTATTTTACACAATAAATTGCTTAGTATTTTTAATCAAATATATACAGTTGAAGTCAGAAGTTTATACACACATTAGTCAAATATACTTAAACTCAGTTTTTCACATTTCCTGATATTTAATCCTAGAAAACATTCCCTGTCTTAGGTCAGTTAGGATCACTACTTCATTTTAAGAATGTGAAATGTCAGAATAATAGGAGAGAGAATGATTTATTTCAGCTTTTATTTCTTTCGTCACTTTCCTAGTGGGTCAGAAGTTTACATACACTTTGTTAGTGTTTGGTAGCTTTGCCTTTAAATTGTTTAACTTGGGTCAAACATTATGGGTAGCCTTCCACAAGCTTCTCACAGTAAATTGCTGGAATTTTGTTCCATTCCTCCAGACAGAACTGGTGTAACTGAGTCAGGTTTGTAGGCCTCCTTGCTCGCACATGCTTTTTCAGTTCTGCCCACAAATTTTCTATTGGATTGAGGTCAGAAAATGATATCAAGTCTGGTTCATCCTTGGGAGCAATTTCCAAACGCCTGAAGGTACCACATTCATCTGTACAAACAATAGTACACAAGTATAAACACCATGGGACTACGCAGCCGTCATACCACTCAGGAAGGAGATGAACTGTCTGCTAGAGATGAACGTACTTTGGCGCGAAAAATGCAAATCAATCCCAGAACAACAGCAAAGGACCTTGTGATGATGCTGGAGGAAACAGGTAGACAAGTATCTATATCCACAGTAAAACGAGTCCTATATCGACATAACCTGAAAGGCTGCTCAGCAAGGAAGAAACCACTGCTCCAAAACCGCCATAAAAAAGCCAGACTACAGTTTGCAAATGCACATGGGGACAAAGATCTTACTTTTTGGAGAAATGTCCTCTGGTCTGATGAAACAAAAATTGAACTGTTTGGCCATAATGACCATCGTTACGTTTGGAAGGAAAAGGGCGAGGCTTGCAAGCTGAAGAGCACCATCCCAACCATGAAACATGGGGGTGGCAGCATCATGTTGTGGGGGTGCTTTGCTGCAGGAGGGACTGGTTCACTTCAGAAAATAGATGGCATCAAGAGGAAGCAAAATTATGTGGATATATTGAAGCAACATCTCAAGACATCAGCCAGGAAGTTAAAGCTCGGTCGCAAATGGTCTTCCAAATGGACAATGACCCCAAGCATACCTCTAAAGTTGTGGCAAAATTGCTTAAGGACAACAAAGTCAAGATATTGGAGTGGCCATCACAAAGCCCTGACCTCAATCCGATAGAAAATTTGTGGGCAGAACTGAAAAAGTGTGTGTGAGCGAGAAGGCCTACAAACCTGACTCAGTTACATCAGTTCTGTCTGGAGGAATGGAACAAAATTCCAGCAACTTACTGTGAGAAGCTTGTGGAATGCTACCCATAATGTTTGACCCAAGTTAAAAAATTTAAAAGCAATGCTACCAAATACTAACAAAGTGTATGTAAACTTCTGACCCACTGGGAAAGGGATGAAAGAAATAAAAGCTGAAAGAAATCATTCTCTCTACTATTATTCTGACATTTCACATCCTTAAAATAAAGTAGTGATCCTAACTGACCTAAGACAGGGAATGTTTTCTAGAATTAAATGTCAGGAATTGTGAAAAACTGAGTTTAAATGTATTTGGCTAAGGTGTATGTAAACTTCTGACTTCAACTGTACCAGAAAGTTTGTCTTAACTTTAAACTTGAACTGGAAAAGAAATCCACCAATTTGGTTGTGGCATTTAAATCAGAATTCAGAATAAGGTTTAATATCGTTGGCATATGTCGTGAAATTTGTTAACTTTACTGCAGCAGTACAATGAAATACATGATAAATATAGAGACAAAAAATCTGAATTACATTAGGTATAGATAAATATACATAGCTGTGTGTGTGTGTGTGTGTGTGTGTGTGTGTGTGTATGTAGTAGCGAGGTAGTTTTCATGGGTTCAGCATTCATTTAGAAATCAGATGGCAGAGGGGAAGAAGCTGTTCCTGAATCGTTGAGTGTGTGTCTTCAGGCTTCTTTACCTCCTTCCTAAGGGTAACAATGAGAAAAGGGCATGTCCTGAGTGGTGATTATTCGTTTTTCTGAAAATAAGACAATGTGCCCTTAAAGACAATTTTTACTGCAATTTTTGCAAAACTCCTGTGGAAATACAGCAGAGCTTCAATTCAGGGTCATTTCATTTTGGAGGTTGAAAATTGCAGTTAGCACAAATATGAGGCTGATAGTGTTTACCTGCAGCAGGTATTTAAGCATGAAACCGCCAGTAATCAGCCAGGAAGTCCAGAATGTCTCAGATTTCCACTCATGCATATTAAAAGTCAGAAGTCCAAAAATCCTTGAAGGTCAAATGGTGATGGGGATTTGCCTGCTGGCAAGTCCTGATAAGAATCTAGTGGATGTAATTTTTAATTTGAAACCTTTTTATAATGGATCTATATCTAATATTTATAATATGCTGCTAGGAATGAGAAGTGTTCCTTTAGATAAAATTAAAAATCTTTGGGAACAGATTTACAGACTTCAATTTCTGAGGAAACTTGGAATCAAATTTTTGAATTGGTTAACACTTCATCATTATGTGCCCGTCACCTTCTCCTACAATCTAAAGTGGTCTATAGGGTCCATATGACCAAAGATAAGTTGTCTCGTTTTTATTCAGATATATCTCTGTATTGTGATAAATGTAATAATGGAGAAGCTTCATTCATTCATATGTTTTGGACATGTCTGAGTCTTGGAAAATATTGGAAAGAAATATTTCAAACTTTCTCGATACTTTTTAAAGTAAACTTTAAGCCTAATCCTTTGACTGCTTTATTTGGTATTGTTGTAGGAGAGGATATTATTTTGGCATCACCTGACTTGCACATCTTGGCTTTTATTTCTCTTAAGTCCAGAAGGACGCTCTTGCTTAAATGGAAAGATGCGGCCCCTCCTATTCATGCCCAATGGTTACGTGATGTGATATCATGTTTAAATTTAGAGAAGGTTCGATGTTCAATCTCTGAATCTAGCCAAGACTTTCAAACATTGTGGGGACCTTTTCTGAATTATTTTCAAAACTTTTGATTTGTTGTTAAAGCACAGATGATGACTAATAATTTTTTTCCTTTTTTTCTTTACTAATCAGCTTCAGTCTTGATAGCGGATTAGATTTTTTTATATAATAAAATTACTATATTTCAATGTTATGAATTAATTAACCTGTATGAATATAGGGTAAGGAGTCTTTATATGCAATTTAGCATAATGTATTAATACATTTTTTCCTGTGCTCTGGATTCTTACATGTAAATTAATAAAAATATTGGAAAAGAAATGATGACATACCTGAGCTTCTGCCTTTACGACTACCTTGGGCCTAGTGGCAGAGCATTGGCATGTTGAAGAGGGTTCACATCCACCTCAAACCTGTCCCTCAACTTTAGGCCAGAGAGAACTCATTCTTTTGTATGAAATTCTGAGCCTGTGGAAAAAGGTAAGTGATTGGCGCTGCTTCCTGCACGCATGCTGAGCTCGTTCCTGGCCCATTTCTGACACCTCCCTCCCCTTTCTAGATCTTTCTGTCTCGATGTCTGGAGACAGCTTATCTACTGATCTCTACTATAAGCCTACTGACTCTCACAGCTATCTGGATTATTCCTCTTCCCACCCTGTCTCTTGCAAATATCCCATCCCCTTCTCGCAATTCCTCCGCCTCCGCTGCACCTGCTCTCAGAATGAGGCTTTTCATTCCAGGACAAAGGAGATGTCCTTCTTTTTTAAGGAAAGGGGCTTCCCTTCTTGCACCATCAACTCTGCTCTCAAACGCATCTCTCCCATTTCACGCACATCTGCACTCACCCCATCTTCCCGCCACCCCACTAGGAACAGGGTTTTCCTTCTCCTCACCTACCACCAGCCTCCGGGTCCAACGTACAATTCTCCGTAACTTCCGCCTCCAGCGGGATCCCACCACTAAGCACGTCTGTCCCTCCCCCATCTCTCTGCTTTCCGCAGGGATCGCTCCCTACACAACTCCCTTGTCCATTCGTCCCCCCCATCCCTCCCCACTAATCTCCCTCCTGGCACTTATCCTTGTAAGCAAAACAAGTTCTACACATGCCCTTACGCTTCCTCCCTTACCACTATTCAGGGCCCCAGACAGTCCTTCCAGGTGAGGCGGCACTTCACCTGTGAGTCGACTGGGGTGATATACTGTATCCAGTGCTCCCGATGCGGCCTTCTATATATTGGTGAGACCCGATGCAGGCTGGGAGACTGTTTCACTGAACACCTACGCACTGTCCACCAGAGAAAGCAGGATCTCCCAGTGGCCACACATTTTAATTCCACGCTCCAGTCCCATTCTGATATGTCTATCCACGGCCTCCTCTACTGTAAAGATGAAGCCACCCTCAGGTTGGAGGAACAACACCTTATATTCTGTCTGGGTAGCCTCCAACCTGATGGCATGAACATTGACTTCTCTAACTTCCATTAATACTCCACCTCCCCTTTGTACCCCACCGTTATTTATTTATTTATTTATTTGTTTAAATTCTCTCTCTTTCTCTCTCTCTCTCTCTCTCTCTTTTCTCCCTTTGTCCCTCTCACTATACTCCTTGCCCATCCTCTGGGCTTTCTGCCTACGCCTCCCGTCCCATGATTCTCTCCCTTCTCCAGCCTCCTATACCTTTTGCCAATCAACTTTCCAGTTCTTGTCTCCGTCCCTCCCCCTCCTGTCTTCTCCTATCATTTTGGATCTCCCCCTCCCCCTCCCACTTTCAAAATCTCTTACTAGCTCTTCCTTCAGTTAATCCTGACAAAGGGTCTCGGCCCTAAACGTTGACTGTACCTCTTCCTATAGATGCTGCCTGGCCTGCTGCATTCACCAGCATTTTTTGTGTGTGTTGCTTAAGTTATTTATTTCTATTTGGCTTAATTTGATTTTTGTAATTAATTGTTTTTATTTTTTTTTATTTTTATTACAGATGGTAACAGGCCCTTCCAGCCCAATGAGTCTGCACCGCCCAATTGACCAATTAACCCGTATGTGGGAGGAAACCATAGCACCCGGAAGAAACCCACATGGTCACAGAGAGAACATACAAACCTCTTACTGGCAATGAGGGAATTTAAGCCAGATCACTGGTGCTGTAATAGTGTTGCACTAACCACTACACTACTGTGCTGCTCCTAATGCATTTCTAGTTAAATATAATCTTTGGACATCTTAACAATTTTTTTCTATTCCTTGTCCATCTGAATCCTTTTTGAGTGTGCAGTACATCTCAGATATTTCTTCAAAAAGATTTCAGCGTCTCTGGCAGTGGTAAGCTGACAAAGGGCATCTCAGTATTCTAGGGCAGTATCTTTGTGATATCCCACTTCAGGCTTGGTAGCTGCCCAGAATTATTCCACTGCCAGAAAATATCACAGTTGCAGAGGGTCAGGGGAGATACATATCTGAGAGGACAAAGGCCCTAGATATTGAGCCCATGCAGATTACCAAGTCCAAAGGTATTTCAACCCAAAGCCCTTTTTGCTGGCTATTGACGCAATTTATTGATGCAACATTGTCTCGTTTGGCGACATATGTATGTATGATTGAATGACATTAAACTTGAAGTTTAGTTTGGCAAATTTTGCCATCGATTTTATTTATTCTGGAACATCTCAGTAAAACCTGCAGCAAAAGGATGTAAAGAAACTGAATCAAAAAGTGCTTTAAAACGTTCTAATATTTTTACTGTAGCTGCTTTTCAATAAATCTTTGAGTAGCTGTGACTCAGTTATATTATTTGGATACAAAGGGATTGCCTCCAAAGAGTGCCATCTGGTGGAGGTGCTGAGGCTTCAGGTTCCTCAGAGTCAGAAGAAGAAAGGCAACAAGATATGGCAGCTTGATATGTTGGGGAAAAGCTTTAAGAAGTGTTGAATAAAATCATACAGATTTTTATGCTTCAATATTTTAAGATTATGTAAATTTTAAGCTGTAATGGGAAAATGTTTTTCAACTCTTAAATCCTTATATTCTATCTTCTGTTAAGTTTGAATAATTAAAAATTGTGAAAATGAACAACAATCCCTTATGAGTGGCAACATTGCCGTGGCTCACAGTTAGCACTCTCCTCCGAATCAGAAGGTAGTTGCCAGAAACCTCAATCTGGAGACTCAACATTAAAGAAACGATTGATATATCTGTGTATTAGTGAGAGAAAGCTGCACGCTCCGATCTGCCTTCCTTCTCGACATCTGTTCTTGTGAATGAGGGCAAAATATCTGAAGACTCCACTTTAAACAGTAACAATGGACATTTACCTGGTGTCCGGGCCAGTGTTTCTTTGTTAACCAATGAAATTAAATTAAATTAGCACATTGCTGTTTGTCAGACGAACTGTGTACAAACAAGCTGCTTTGTTTCCTGCTTCGTCACTGTGTCTGCAATTAAAAGGAATTTCATTTGTTGTGGAGTGTACTTCACTTCATTCTAAAGTCATCACTTACTTTCTGCCTGTTACACCTGCTGGCACTTAGGGCAGCAATAAAGGTTTTCCACCTCTGTCTGTCACTGGCCCATCACAACAGGCTGTAGCAGGATTCTTCATCGCTGTTTCCGTAACGGTTTTGTTTTACCAGTCAGGGTTGTTAGCCCGGAGCTGAACCCCGCGCCCCCCCCCCCAAACCTGGAGAACCAGTGGACCACTCTTAGTCTGACCTCTGCCCTTTGACCTATTTAACCTGGGTGACCCTACCAAGAGCCAAAGCATAAGGTGTTGACTCCAGCCACCATAGCTCTCCGAGTCATTGAGGCAGACAAGCCTCCAAATCACGACCAGGTTGTGGTCATAAAGATTCTTTACAAATCAAAAGCTCAGAACATTCACTCGGTAGATTTAACACAGGAAAATGTACCACACTGACCGAAAGAGGCAATGTGACTGACTAACCAAACAGGAAGGATTTTCAGCAATGGAGAGGTAGGGACGTATTAAGTCACCAGCCAAGCAACTCACATTGTAACCAAAATATTGAATGAAATAAGATTAGAGATGCTCAGGAACAGAGAATTCAGGGGACACATACAGTAAAAGCATGGATATGTCTGAAGGAAAAGGTGACACAGATCCTTGAAAATATTTAAACTGATAGAGTCATCGAACAATAGAACGTGGATACCTGTCCTTTGGACCAACCTGTCCATGCCAACCATGGTGCCCACTCATCTAGTCCCGATGTCCTGCATTCAGCCCATATCCATCCAGGCACTGCGCCTGTATGTACCTGTCCAAGTGCTTCTTCAATGATACTGTGGCGCTCCAGGGGGAGCGTGGTCACCAGCTCTCCCCAGCATTCCCGGCGGCCAGCGTTACTTATTGTTCTCGTTTTAATTCTCGTGGAATTTCGGTGGGATGTTCAAGATGATGGAGGGAGGACCTGGGAACCAAGCATCCCAGGGGATCCCAATAGGGGCGAGCGTATCAAGGCTCCCCAACCTGGGGGACATGGTGGAGCACATCACCCGCCTCCATCGCGCCCCGCACCGGGGATCCCAAGACACTGCAGCCGTGGGAGGAGGGGCAACATGGCGGGCACCACCGGTGCCGCCGGAGCAAGAGGAAGACCAACGGGCCTCAACAATTCACGCAACAAGGCCCACCCTGAAGCTCCCCAGATACAATGGTAGCAGCCGCCTGGAGCCTCACCCGGCACGAGTCAAACTTGCTACATGGCACAACAGGGGGAGCCCCGTGGAGACAGCAATGCACCTTGCTTTGTGGGTCCTCCTCGACCAGACACCAGCAGAGCAGCGTGACTACAGGACCCTCACAGCAGTGTTGGAGCAGCGTTTCGGGAAGAGGCCACTGCAGGAAGCAATGATGGAAAACCTGGGCAGCAGGTAGTGCCGTGTGGGAGAACGCCTGGGGGCACGGCTACCCCCGGTTCCTTCCCTCAGCCAGGAAGAGCTTGCACCTTCACACCTTTGCAAAGGGGCTGATGCAAGAGCACCTTCGGCATCATGTTCGCCTGACGTCACCATCGTCACTGGCGGTGGGGGAGAGCAGAAGCAACTTTAGCCCCCCACACACAGCAAGCCCAGGCTCGTGTCACCAAGGGTGAGGAGGAGCCCACGAGACAGGTCCGACCAGCTCTGTGCTGGCCCCGCCATGTTCCACGGAGCCATCTCTGCCACCAGTTGGGTGAGGCAGGCCATTTGGCGCAGACTGCCCCACACCAGCACCACACCACAGCTCGGCACAGCCGTCAGGAAACACTGAGTGGGCAGTGCTGACCAAGGCCTCCAGCAGATTCCCTCCATTGTCGCCTCTCCGGGTTGGCCGCTTGGGTGAAGGGCAAGGCTTATACGTGGACTGCGTGGTGGGGGGCATCAGATGTCGTGCGCTGGTGGATATGGGGTCAACCATAACTATCGTCCATCCTGGTGTTCTCCCCAACACGGACCAGCCACCCCTACCTGGGTGGACAACAACGGTGATCCAGCTGGCTACTGTCACCGGCGACTGCGGTGATGAGAGGGAAGCGATGGCTGCACAGCGCAGTGGGGAGAAGCACAGTGGAGCACAAGGTATGGCTGGCCAACATCCGGGAATCCTGCATCACTGACCTGGACACGCTGTGCTGCTGGGCCAAGGGGAACACTCTGCCTTGGTGCTGGAGCCGTGGCTCTCTGGCAGCACAGTTCCAGAAAGCAGTCCAGGCAGGCACAGCAACAAGCACCACCGATCTCACGGCAGCCCGCGCGGTGCAGCACACCCCACAGTGGCCCAGCACAACACAGCGGGACCAGGGGCGAGTGGTGGCGGCGGTGCTTCAGGTGAAAGGTCGACCTCCCCACCACTGACCACCGGCAGCTGCGCAGAGAGCAGGTGAGCGATCCTGTGCTGGCCCGGGTGAGGGGATGGCAGCGAGGGTGAGGGTGGCAGTCTCCGGCCTAGATCCAGAGACCAAAGCCCCATACTCTCAGTGGGGAATGCTGGAGGCACACGATGGTGTGCCGTTCCAGCAGTGGCAGTTTCCCAATGGTGGCAGACACTTCCTGCAGCTGCTGATCCCCCGTCGACTCCGCACCCCAGTGCTGTGGTTGGTGCACGGGCTGGTGGGGGGGTTCGGCCATTTCAGGGTTGCAAAGACATTGGGCAAGCTGTGCGAATGCTTCTATTGGCCTGGGCGCAGGCAGGATGCGGAGCTGTTCATGCGCTGCTGCAATGCTTTCAGGTCCCAGAAGGGGCCGGGCTGCCAGTCTAGGGCGCCAGTGTAGCAGCTCCTGGTGGAGGCTCCAACGAAACGCGGACCAGCATCCTGGGTTCACTGATGCTGGGAACTGCTACATTCCCGTGGCCACGGATTGCTTCAGAAAGTGGCCAGAGGCATATGTGGGGCCGGATCAGAGCACCACCACCTCCACTGAGAGAGTCACAGAGGAGTTCTTATGCCGTTTCTACACACCTGAGGAATTCCACAGTGACCAGGGGAGCAACTTTGAGGCGCAGGTGGTTGGTGAAGTCTGCAAGCGTCTGGGAATCACCAAGACACAGACCGCCCCCTTTCACCCACAAAGTGATGGGCTGGTGGCGCATTTTAACCGCACCCCGGCTCCGCTGTCCGCCGTCCTTGTCAACCGGCCCCAGCGCAATTGGGATCGCCACCTATTGTGGGCATACCAGACAGCAATTCAGCAGAGCACCAGCCGTAGGCTGGCTGTGCTCATGTTCAGGCTGGAGCTGCACAAGCCAGTGGATCTGGTGTTTTGGCCCCCCTCCCGAGCCAGAGGTTCCTGGGGAGGCCGGGATGAAATACCTGCAGCACCTCTGGGGGGGAGGGGGGGGAGGGGCGCCTGCAGGATGGTGATGATGGTTCGGCAGACCCAAAACACAGCCAAGCAGCTGCCAAAAATGGGCTTATTATGGCCGCAGCCGAGAACAGGGCTTTTCTGGGGAGGACCGGATACGGGTTTACTGCCTCTCCTGGAAGAAGGGACTGTCTCCCGAGCTGGGAAGTCACTGGAATGGGCTGGGAGAGGCGCTCAGCCCCATCTCCGATCTGGTGTTTCAAGTGCTGTTCCGTACGGCTGCCCCAGGATCAACTGACTCCGTATCGGCCGTTGACCACCGCCGACTCAGCAAAGCTGAAGGAATGAAGTGACACTCCAGGTGCCCTGCCTCTTGCCTCACCAAGCAGTGACGGCAGTGTCGACTGCCACCGGGACTCTTGGACTTTGTTGTGGACTCTGGGGTTGCCGAGGACGGCTGACCCCTCAGGCAGGGGCCTTGTGGCACACCAGCATGTGGACGACAGCTCGTCCCAGCATTCCTGGTGGCCAGCACTACTTATTCTTCTCTTTAAATAGGTTTGTGGAATTATGGTGAGATGTTCAAGTTCACTTACTGTTACATTTTAGCTGGTGTTACACAGTTATTGACATGTGGGTTTGTGGGTCAGCCTGACTGTAACCGGGGTGTGTAATAATCACCTCCCCCATCTGTACATGACTGAGTGGGTTCTCACCGAGTGATGGCACTCTGTCTGTTATTGCACGTGTCGCAATAAAACTGACTGTTGAGATAACAAACTCTTCTCGTCTGTCACCATGGACCAAAAGCTCACCACAATACTATTGTACCTACTGCAACTACTTCTGGCAGCTCACTCCATGTACGATCCACCTTCTGCATGAAAAAGTTGTCTGTCATGTCCTTTTTAACGTTTTCCCCTCTCACCCTAGAATTTTAAATCAGAGACAATAGGACAATATTTAATATTAAATCACTTTAGGGTGTTATTTATGTGTGATTCATCTGTAGAATTTATCCTTAGCTTCATAAGTTATCGTGTGTTATGTGTACTACAGCGTTTTATACCCTGACTCAGAGAAACATTGCCTCGATTCTATATACATTATATGGTTATCTACATTATATACATGTATATAGTTAAATGACAATAAACTTGACTTGACTTGACTTGATGGGGGATGGAATTAACATAATTGGATTAAATATTTTGGCTGAATGACATTATAGAGAATATAGCAGGTTCAATTTGATAATGGTTTTATGATTAAATTTGATCAAATGTTTCTGTGCTTACCACAATTTAATTCTGTCATTTAGTATTCTCTGGGATGAATTGCTACTAAATATTTGAGCTTTGATGGGCTAACTACAGCACATGTCAATTCAGGCTAAAGTTGAAGAACAGCTCCCATTCAACATCTGTATTCAGGGGACTCTGACTAAGATTTAAGATTTATTGATAATGAGCTTCAAAGACAAGACAGAGAACCACAGATCGGTGAGCCTAACATTAGTGGTGGATAGTTACTGCTAGGGATCCTGAGAGATAGCTCAGATAGCTTTGTGCAAGGGAAAGTTTATCTCGCACATTTGAGTGAGACGTTATAGTAGACGTTATATGCGTGAACTTTGACAAGGTACTGCAGGTAGACTGGCCTGTAGGGTGAGATGACGTGGTATCCAGGATGAGCCAGCCAAAATTGGCTTAGTGGAGGGTTGTTTCATATTGGAGACCTGAGGCCAGTGGTGTGCCACAAGGTTCAGTGCTGGGCCCTTCTGCTGTTTCCACATATATTAAAGGTTTGGATGAGAACGTAGGTTGAATGGTTGTACGTATGTGCGTATGACACCAAAATTGGTGGTGTGCTGTGCAGTGAAAAAGGTTGTCTAAGGTTACTACTGGGTGTACAGTAAATCAACTGAGAAAGTGGGTAAAGGAGTAAAAGATGGAATTTAACACAGACAAGTGTGAAGTGATACATTTTAGGAAGTTAAACCAGAGCTGGGCCCCGGTGAGTGTTGTAGAAGTATATAATTCCCTAGAAGTGATGACACATGTAGCCAAGGTAGGGTAGAAGGCGAATGACACACGTGCTTTTGTTGGGGCATTAAGTGCAAGAGTTGGGATGTCAAGATATTGCTGTACCAAGAGTATTGGGTGCAGTTCTTCAAGTTCAAAAGGATCACTAGGGTCTCCAAAGCTTTGTTGAGGATCCCTACCCTAGAGTTACATGCAGACTTTGGTTCTTTGCAAGAATGGGACCCGTTCTCGGGTTTCAGGACCGGCCATTGTTGTTCAGCACACCAAGGGTTCGGCCTGAGAGTTCGGCTCATATTTGGAAGCCTAAGATCTCGGGCTCTGGAGGCAGACGGATCGAGGGTCAGTATCATGGTAGGAGACTCGTGTGTCATTGGGGAGGACAGAAAATCTTTCGCTGTGGGCCTGAAGACCCGAGATCTTTGTGATTTTCAGGCACAGAGTTCAAAAAAAGCGACAAAACATACTTCTTAACATCGTAAACCCGTGGGTTGTTGTTATGCCTCCTGCTTGCTGTGAAAATGGGGGACACCTCCTTCTCCCTTATTAGGGAGAGAGAGAACCTGTGGGTTATCGAATGCCAGATGAAATGCAATAGTCTTTGGGGTAACTGCGTCTGTGTCTTTGCTACTGCCTAGCTCATGCTTGTGCCTGGTAGCGGGCGTGCTTTTTTTTGCTGTGGGGGAGGGGGGATTGTTGTTTGCTGGCACTTATGCACGGGGGGAGCTGGGGTGGACTTTGGGGTTCTCTCGTTTAACTGTCATTCATTCTTTGGGGCACTCCTCTGTTTTCGTGGATGTTTGTGAAGAAAAAGCATTTCAGGGTGTATATTGTATACATTTCTCTGACATTAAATTGGAACTTTGACCTTTGAACCACCCATCCCACCAACTACCATCAGGAAGGAGGTACAGGAGCCTCAGAACTAGTACTGGCAGACTGGGTAATAGCTTTCTCACCCAGGCTGTGGAACTAATGAATACCCTATCACCACTTTCACTACCTGTGCTGCGCACTTCATATGCATTTTAAATTATATTTTATAAATTTATTTGTGGTAATATTTTGTTTTAGGTGCTGTGTATGACGTATGTATTGTGGGTACACTGTGCTCCAGAGGAACGTTGTTACATTGGGTTGTATATATGTTCTGTCAGATGATAATAAATTTGAACTTGAAGTTCAAGTTCAGTTTATTGTCATTTCAACTGTATTCGTGTATACCGCCAAACAAGACAATGTTCCTCTGGACCAAGGTACACAACACATGCAGGAATATTACAACAAATAAATTTATAAATAGTAAGATACACTTATGAGACAGGTTAAAAAGAAAACAGTATAACGCTGCTGGCACTTCTATGTGATAAAACCTAGGAGGTGGCGGGGTGTTCAGTAGCCTTACGGGGGAAGAAGCTGTTTCCCATCCTGACAGAGGTACAGTACCTCCTGCCTGATGGCAGGGGGTCAAACAGACTGTTGGGTGGATGAAAGGGTTCACTGAAAAAGCTCAGGCCCTGAGTATGCAACACTCCAGATAAATATCTCTGATGGGTGGAAGAGGGACCTCAATGATCCTCTCAGCAGACCTCGCAAATCCGTTGTAGGGATTTGCGGTCAGGTGCCTTGCAATTCCTGTACCAGACGGTTATATAACTGATCAGGAGGATCTTGATGGTGCTCCTGTAAAAATTGGTTAGAATGGGGGTCTTTCAACAAGTCCAAGATCCAGTAACAGGGAGGGGTGTTGAGATCCAACAAAGACAATTTACTCTCCAGTTTCTGAGGGATGAAATCAATTATCAGCAACCTGGCGTAGGAGGCACCATTTTCCCGGTGGAACAGGGCGGAGTGGAGTGCAGAGGCTGTGGCATCATCAGTGGACTGATTTGATGATAAGCAAACTGGAAAAGGTCCGATGTAGCAGGAAGATGGGGTTTAATGCAATCCATAACCAGCTGCTCAAAGCCCTTCAATATTGTTGAGGTTAGTGTCACTAGACAGTAGTTGTTGAGGAAGGTTACTGTCTCCCTCTTGGGCACTAGGATAATGTCGAAGCCTGAGGAGACAGTGGACTGTTTCAGAAAGATGTTGAAGATATCTGTAGAACCTCTGGGAACTGGGTTGCAAAGTCTCTCAGCACCTGGCCAGGTATTTTATCAGCTCTGCTGCTATTCGTGGGTTAACCCCGGCTAGGGTCTTCCTCACATTGGCTGCGGCCAGACAGAGTGCCTGCTCCTCAGTGGGAAGGGGAGCTTCCTCGCTGGCACATTAATCTGTGCATCAAACCGAAGGTCCAAGATAATCAGTCTATCAGGAAGAGAGGTGTCACTGTCATTGACATGCAGGGTGGACTTCTAGCCCGGTATGGTCTGAATGCCCTGCCACATGCGCCACATGCCTCTGGTGTCACCGAAATGGTTGTATAACTCTTTGTGAATAATCTCATTTTGCCTTCCTGATGCCATGGGAAAGCATAGCTCTTACTGACATGAGAGTCATCCTATCCCCCAATCTGAAGGCAGCATCCAAATTTCTCAGCCATACCCAGACCTCTGTTGTCAGCCATGGCTTCTGACTTGCCCTCGTACAGTGGTATTTAATAGTGGTCATATTCTCAACGAACTTCTTTTCGTAGCCAGGCACAGATCTGGCATATTCATCAATGTTAATGTGATGGTCTCTGAACACGACCTAGTCTGTGTTTTCAAAACAGTCCCACAACGCTGAGGTTGCTCCTTCCAGCCAGGTCTTTATCTCTCTTTGAACAGATAGATGGTCAGAGTATCCGAGGTGGGGGCAGGGAGCAGCTTTGCATGCACCAGAGACGTTGGTATAAACCAGGTCTAGTGAGTTCTCACCTCTGGTAGCATGTCAACGTGCTGATAGAAGCTAGGAAGGACTGTTTTTAAGTTAGCATGGTTGAAGTCACCAGCAACAATAAAGAAACCATTGGGATGCATGGTTTACAGGTCATTAATGATGCTGTAGAGCTCACCCAGCACTTCCCCATGATGCACACGCAGAACATTAGCACAGGGAAGGATGTACCAGCCTCAATCACAATAACAGTGACCTCCCTCAGTAAGTAAAAGATCCTGCAATTCACAATTAAGAACTTCACCAGATATGAATGGTGGGCCTTCACTACCAAAGCAGTCACACATCAGTTCTTATTAACCTAGTTACACGCACATCCACCACGGGTCTTGCCAGAGATTGCAGAAAATCTAACAACCCGAAAATAGATGAACCCACAAATTGGATGGCTGACTCAGAGATAGTATCCTGGAGCCACGTTTCTTTCAGGATGACCGATTCAGTTTCAGGTGCAGCTCATCAAGTTTATCTTTTGATAATTGAGCATTTGAAAGCAAAATCGATGGGAGAGGAGGCCTGTGGGTTTCACCTTTAGTCTCACACGAATACCAGCGTTCTTTCTGCATATCTGTCTCCTTGGCCATGCTTTCTAGCCTGGGTGGCTGTGGCAGGCGACAAAACAGTACGCAATAAGCCCATGCTGCAGAGCTCATCTGCTGTCCAACAACTCGTGAGTGAGGTAAAGTTGCAGCACTTAGCGTTGTCAATATCCAACAGTGCCTTGTGATCACCAGAAAAGCGTAAAGGATGAACAACTGTACCATTAGCTGGAGCTGGAGTAGTTGCTGTCGCTAGGCACACCAGCATCTTAAACATTCATCTGGTCACCATGTTGTAGGAAGGATGTGATTAAGCCAGAGAGAGTGCAGAATTAATTCACAAGAATGTTATCGCAACTAGTGGGCTTGAATTGTGTGGAGGAACTGGATCGTCTGGTCCCATGCTTTCCCTAGGGTGAAGAAAGCTGAAGGGTGACCCAATAGAGATTTATAAAATCATGAGGGATATAGATAAGGCAAGTGATCACAGCCCTTTTTCCAGGATAGGAGCAACTAAAATTAGAGGTCATAGGATGAAGGTAAGATTGAAAGGACAGGACAGGAATCTGAGGAGCTGTTTTTTCACAGGCTGGTGAGCATATGGAATGAGCTGCCAGAGGAAGTGGCTGAGCTGGATGTAGTTACTAAGTTTGAAAGATAGGTTGGTGGATAGGAAAGATGTAGAAGGGCATGGGCCCAATGACTAGCTCGGGAAGACACCTGGGTCAACGTGGATGAGTTGAGCTGACATAATGTACAAGTCCATGACTCTATAAATTCTGTTTACAAGAACGGACTAGGCATGAAGTATCCTAGAAGGCAGACTATTGTCCATGCACTCAATTTATTACTGGATGAAGTCGTGGCAATTTTTGGGCTTCCTGTGTGGAACCCTGATCTTTGAGGCTGCACATTGGAAATACAAGCTGAATACCCTTTATCCAAAATTCCGAACTCTGAAAACTTTCAAAATCAAAAATTTTTTGAATGCCGACATGACATCACAAATGGAAAATTCCACAAGGTTCACGGGCGGTATGCAGGTCTCTGCGCATCAAAGACAGTTTTAAGAAGTGATGTCATATGGTAATGAACAGAAGTTAATGAAAGATAGAAAAACACTGCATAAAGCAAAAAATGAAGATTTTGATCGTGTATTCAAAGAACTAATTCATCAGTGTCACAGTGAGCATATGCCACTTAATGGTATCCTGATCATGAAACAAGCAAAGATCTATCATGATGAACTGAAAATTGAAGATAATTGTGAAAATTCAACAGGGTGGTTGCAGAAATTTAAGAAAAGGCATGGCATTAAATTTTTAATGATTTAAAAAACTTTAGAGGTAAAGCTCCTGCTGATCACAAAGCATACATTGATAAGTTTGTAAAGGTCATCACTGATGAAAATCTACACCAGAACAAGTCTATGATGCTGATTGTTTTTGTACCTTACATGAAACCTAAAAAAATTAAAATACAAATGCAGTGTACCGTAACCTTTGAAGCAAAACACGGCATCATAGCTGGAGACAGAAAGCCTGCGGTTGTTTGTTGTTGATTCAGGTATTCTCTTGATGCTGCTGTGTTGCTTTTGTTACCCTGCACATGTTATATTTTCATTGTATTAATGATATGTAATAATTTTTACTGTTAAGTACATATGTGTGGTGATCAAGTGTAAGTCAAAGGCTGTTTATCAGTAGTATATAGATACAGTGTTGGAAATGATGAATACCAAACATTATGAATTCCAAATTCCAAAAAATCTGATATCCAAAACATTTCCGACCCCAAGCATTCCGGATAAGGGGTACCCATTCTGTACTTATGAGGTGCAAATTTTTCCAGCATTTAAAGTATTATGATGCAGAGCATTTGTCAATATGACATTGTATATTGTATGTTACATCAATGAAGATATTTTTATGTTATATCGGTGAGGTTTTATTCTGTCCTTAATCTAAACAATGTGAAAAATCGTAGTATCTCAATCATGATGATTCATTTAGATAAAGAAGCATGAAGCATTGTATTTAACTGTCTGAAATGTATTCATTGGAAGAAGTTTTGAAGTGAAACAAGCAGTAAGTACGTGGAGATCAAATGTGTTATTCAATAAACTGCATTTGTTTTAATTTAAGCAACTGAAGGTGAATGTCTAACATACTACCTTTGGCATTCTGCCTTTGAGATGAGTCTTGAATTGTGCAGTGCACAGAAGTTGAGATTGCAATGATGGACAACATTTGCTTTTAATATATTTCATATTGGAATCTGACCATAACTCACAAATAGAAAGTTATGAGAGAATTCTAATGGCTTGCGTTGCACAAGAAGTAGAACTAAAATGGAAAATTAAAACATGATTTTTTAAAGAATCTTTTAAAATTGAACTTTATACTTGTCAGAGTTATTTCAGGGCAATGTTCTTTATTTCAATATTTACACAGCGCTCTCTGTCCCTTGCATCTTCCATCCTCATATTGCAGTTTGATTGGCTGCATAAATACTGCTGAAACTCGAGCACAGCCCTGAGAGAGGAAAGCTTGTGAGATGCAGTGTATTGGTTAAGGTTTTGGAAGCCTGGATCTGTATCCTCTTCCGATACAAATAGAAAAAGTGAAACAGTGTTAACTGGACTAAAATAGCAACCGTTTAAACCAAAGAAAGATGGGACCTTTGAGAGGGTTAAACTGCTGTTTCTTCAAAGAAAAAAATTATGGGTCTGATCCCAAACTTTACAATTAACAAAATAAAGTTAGTAGTGATTGGACTCAAGAGTAACGGTGAATGACAAGGAAACTAGAGATGAGACATGGAAAAATTAGGCCAATTGTCCTGAATGAGGCAAGAATTTGCACAAGAATCAGAGCAGGACTTACAAATAAACGGTTTAAGTCAGGGCTTACTGAAAGATTTGGGAACCGTATCTGCTACTGAATTCCCTTCTTGGTCTCCACAAGGAGTCTAACAATGAAGATCAGTCATGCTGGAGTATCATTACCACATGCCTCCTCTGCTAGCTCTGACCAAATCTAAGATACAAAAACCTATTGACCTCAATGGGGATTCTCAGCCTGCTGATTGTGAAGCACGAGGTAAGTTATTTTTAATCGTTTTACTTCAGTTTAATGTTTAGAATTATTTCTGTTTCGTGTATTTTCAATTGACTTCTTTGATTTCTTTTTAAAGTGTTTCAATATTATTAAATGTTTTAACTGTCTCTATACATCAAATATTTAAAGACTATTAAATTCAATAATAGTTGAACCACTGCTCCAAGAGCCATCAGGAGCATGTTAGGAGAGAGGACCTCCACATCGTTTATGTTCCATCCTCACAACGTTTCCCACATGTGGTAGGCCTCTGCACCAGCCCAGCTTACTGAGGCTGCAGGTGTGGCTGTTCAGTGCAGCAAGATCCAAGTAATAACTTTTAGCTATCAGGTTGGTATTGTCTGGAACACACTACTCAAAAATGTGGTGGAAGCAAGTTCAGTAGCAATTGAAAAGAAAATTGGGTCCATTCCTGACAGAAAGAGTACTTGAAGTGTCAGTGACTGAGTGTAAATTAGACCAGATTTAATTCTAGCCAGAAGCACTACCTTTATGTCCAGTAATCTGCACACTTCCTGGAATTTCAAACCACAGCTCCCATTTCAGATCATTGCACCAGCTTATGCAATTCTTCCCCATGTGTAACAGTGAATTTTCCGTTATGACTTGCTCAAAGATATGTAATTTTAATTGCAACCAAGTCTAATCACAAACCAATGCCCTAACTTACAAAAAATAGTTGTTATAAATTACAAATCAGCACAAATACTCCAATTTGTTGTCTGAAGACACTTTCTGCGGTTTTGACGAATTTAATGTGAGTTAGCAGCTCTGCTGAAGCAGCTGAGTGAAGTTTTAGAAAAATAGATTATCATTTCATGTGTAAGCATCATATGTCATAATCAGACCACTTATAGATAGATAATTTATACATAAAATGCAAGTTTAATTCCGACAGTATGGTAGTTCTTTGTTCTACTGTGAATGCCTGTAAGAAAATTAATCTCAGGGCTGTATATGGTGACATGTACATATTTTGATAATAAATTTACTTAACTTTATTTGGTCTCCTTGGATTGCAATATTTGGAAATTGTCAGATTTTATAACTTGGGATTGGTAATCATTAATTTAGTAATTACCTATCAAAATGTTATGTAATATTATCATACAATGACAACATTTCACAAGTCACCAGCAAAAGGCCACATCAAAAGTGTAAGGCAACACACAAAATGTGCTGGAGGAATTCAGCAGCCAGGTAGTATCTATGGAAAAGAGTAAACAGTCGATGTGTTGGGCCGAGACCCTTCATCTAGACCCTCATCACGGCCTGGCCTGCCGAGTTCCTCCAGCTTTTTGCGTATGCTGCTTTGGATTTCCAGCTTCTACAGATTTTCTCCTGTTTATGATTGAAGGTGTAAGAATGGCTAAAGTTAGACTGAGAAAGGTTCAGTGGAAGATGAGTGAGGTTTAAACATTAACTATCACCCTCATTATGGTTCTCTGCTTGCAGGCCTTGACTGCTTACAATTATCAGGAACTAACCAGGAAATGAAGTGAAGCAACCGTGCTATAGGAGCCCACACGGTATACAGTTGGGCCTAAAACTGCTTGTGAAATTCAGGCAGTTGTTCAAAGGAGGTTTACGTGAATGATCAGAAGGATGAGGAGCATTTGATGGTTCTCAACCTGTACTCACGGGAGTTTAGACGGATAAGTTGAATCTCATTGAAATGGACTGAATATTGAAAGGCCTGGACAGAGAAGACATGGAGAGGATGTTTCCAGGAATGGGAGACTCTAGGAGAAGAAGTTTCATATGGTGGGAGAATCTAAGACCAGAGGACACAGCCTCAGAATAGAGGACTGTCCTTTTAGAACCGAGATGAGGAGGAATTTCTTTAGCCAGAGAGTGGTGAATCAGTGGAATTCTTTGCCACAGGCAGCTGTGGAGGCCAAGTCTTTATGTATATCTAAGGCAGAGGTTGACAGATTCTTGATTGATCACAGCATGAAGGGATATGGGGAGAAGGCAGGAGATCGGGGCTGCGAGGAAAATTGGATCAGCACGATGAAATGATGAACCTAGTGGGCCAAATGGCCTAACTCAGCTTCTATATGTTATGGTTTTATGGAATCAAGCACGATTGCAAAGTATGGGAGACAGAACTTGTGGGTAATGGTCGCCTCGGTGGACCCCCTCACCACAAGTATCCCCATACCATCATGAAGTGCAGAACAGTCAATGATCAGACATTGAAGCCAGCAGCGTGGGTGTGACTTGTATGGAGAGGCTGTGGATGAGGAAGCAACAACCAGCTCTACAGTTCTCACTCATGTAAACTGATGCTGTCTGTGTGAAAAAAATTGTCAATACCATAGTGCAGACCACTTCAGAGACGTTTCACCCGGATTCAAGAACAGTTAATACCCTTCAACTATTAGTGTCTTGAACCAGTGTGGATAACTTCACTCAGCTCAACACAGAACTGATTCCACAACTCACTTTCAAGGACTCTACAACTTATGTACTCACAATTCACTTATTTACTTATAATTAATTATTACTATTGTTCATGTTTTTATTTGCACAGTTTGTCTTCTTTTGCACGCTTGTTGTTTGTTAGTCTTTGTGTGTAGTTTTTCTGTTGAAGTCCTTTGTTCTACTGTGAATACCCACAAGAAAATGAATGTCAGGGTAGTATATAGTGACATATATGTATTTTGATAATAAATTTACTTTGAGCTTTGTACTTTGAATCATTGATTCAACGAGCAGAGACAACAGGCCCATCAGCCCAACTCACCTGAAATGATTAAGTGGCCGAACTGACCTGGTGCCTAACTGCCTAACTTGGGACATCATTCTGATGCTGGTAAGATGTTTGATGGGCTAATTGTATATTGTATATAAAAGTGTCTGAACAACTTTCACCTGGAAAATGTGCTCTGTGCAACTAACCCAAATAAAATCATGTTTGTTGCTAATGAACACAGCAGGCCAGGCAGCATCTATAGGAAGAGGTACAGTCGATGTTTCGCGCCGAGACCCTTCGTCAGGACTAACAGAAAGAAGAGCTAGTAAGAGCTAGTAAGAGAAACGTTGACTGTACCTCTTCCTATAGATGCTTCCTGGCCTGCTGCGTTCACCAGCATCTTTTATGTGTGTTGCTTGAAATTCTAGCATCTGCAGATTTCCTCGTGTTTGCATTTTAAAATCACATTCGTGCTTTTTTAGGTTCAAGATACTCATAGATCCAGTTTCAAGGCTTGTATTTTTTTCTGCTCCAAGTATACAGTACTGTGCAAAAGTCTTAGGTGCATATATGTAGCTAGGGTATCTAAGACTTTTGAATTTGTCAATGTGAAGTGGAGAGCAAGTTTGTAAATCTGGTGGGAGCAAAGGATGTTGGGAATGGTGAGGGTGGAGCTCTGTGGGAGGGGTGTGGGATAGGTGGCAGAGTGCTGGGGAGGGAGTGGTGTGGGTGCAGATACACCCAGTCTTGAGGCACCAGGCAAGGTCATTTGATTCCAAAGAATTGGTTTGTTGGTCATTACAGAATGTCTCTCCACTTCCTGGTCCCCTCCTCCCTTCCCCCTTCCCACTCTCAGTCCACAATAGAGAGCCATGTTAGAGATCATTCACATCTCTCATGGAATTTATTTTTTTTGTGGCAGCAGTACAGTGCAAAAGTCTTAGGCACCCAAGCTCCATACCGTATATAATACCTTTGTACTGTACTGTATATCCAGTTAGGTTGTCTCCGAACATCTCTATTCAATTTAATTTTTTTCTTCTGATTTCTCAAGTTTCACTGGGGAACCGTTTAAAGTGCTTTGAAATATACCACATCATACCAGCTCTTCTGGAAATCAAAAAGAACTGCGGATGCCAGAAATCTAAACCAGAAACAGAGAATGCTGGAGACACTCAGCAGATCAGACCACATCTGTGAGAAGAGAAACAGAGTCGAAGAGCCCTTCGTCAGAACTGCAAAGGGGACAAGAGAAGCCTGTGAAGCTGCAGGGAGGGTGGTGGATGTCTCTGTAATGCAGATCAGGAGCTCAGGCTGGGCAACTCTTCCTGCTCTGCAGTTCACAACTCCCCATTCTTTTGTCCCTCTTCTCACCCTGTAACTGCTGCTCACACATTGACCGGAAAACCTTGTCAACAGATTAGCCCCATTATCACCCAGTTTACTCAAAGTGCACCAGATAGGGCAATCAGACCCGAAGGCTTCTCTATTCACAGGATGGGCGGAAGTGCTGATTCAGAAAAGGCAAAAGGTGGTGGTGTGTGTTCCGATGCAGCAGATTTGTCATATTCATGTTCCCCCAACCTTTAACACCCAACTATTAAATGCCGTCTATTCTATTTGCCAAGCTCCGCTGTAATCCTGTCCACAGTCTACATACCACAGGCAGCCAACTATAATCAAGAACTTGAGATACTGCATGATGCCATCAGCAAACAGCCCACCCCAATGCATTTCATATCATGGTCAGGTATTTCAATCAGGCTTCAGAGGGTTCCAACACACCAGACCGTTCTTTATACTAAGGTAAGGGATGCCTACCGTCCCAAGCCGAGACCGCATTTCGGGAAATCTAATCACTTGGCTGTCCTTCTCCAACCTGCATACAGGCAGAGGCTACGGAGCAAGGCTCCAGAGATTAGGACAACAAAGAGGTGGTAGTGGGAGGCAGAGGAACGGCTATGGGATTGCTTTCAGTTGTTGGACCGGGCCGTGTTCAAGGACAAGTGTGTCTTACAAAATCATTCAGACTCTTCCCCAACCAGAGACCCTGGATGAACCATGAGATTCACAATCTGCTGACGGCCGGATCAGAGGCATTCAAGAGTGGTGACCAAGAAAGTTACAAGAGGCCCAGGTACAATCTCCAGAAAGCTATCTCACAGGTGAAGTAGCAATTCCAACTAAACCTGAATCAATGACAGATGTGGCAGGGCTTGAATGCCGGTAACCTTTACAAAGTGAAATAAAGCAATGTAGGTGACAACATGGATTCACTTCCAGATGAGCTCAATGCCTTCCATGCTTGCTCTGAGCATCAAAACATGGAGAAACCTTCATGAACACCCACAGCTCCCAATGATCCAGGGATTACCGTCTCGGAGGCCGATGTGAGAGCATCCTTCAGGAGGGTGAGCCCACCAAAAGTATCCAGCCTAGATGGGGTACCTGGCCAAGTACTAAAGACCAGTGCTAATCAACTGGCTGGAGTGTTCACTGATATTTTTAACCTCTCGTTTCAGCAGTCTGAGGTACCCACCTGACTTCAATTATATTGGAGCCTAAGAAGAGCGTGGTAACCTGCCTCATAAAAAAATAAAAACATAAAAAATAGGTGCAGGAGTAGGCCATTCGGCCCTTCGAGCCTTCACCGCCATTCAGTACGATCATGGCTGATCATCCAACTCAGAATCCTGTACCAGCCTTCTCTCCAGACCCCCTGATTCCCTTAGCCACAAGGGCCATATCTAACTCCCTCTTAAATATAGCCAATGAACTGGCCTCAACTGTTTCCTGTGGCAGAGAATTCCACAGATTCACCACTCTCTGAGTGAAGAAGCCTCAATGACTATCGTCCACTAGCACTTCCATCCACGGTGATGAAGAGTTTTGAGAGGCATTTGATGAAGCATATCAACTCCTGCCTGAGAAGTGTCCAGGATCTGCTCCAGTTTTCCTACGTGCAACACAGGTCCACAGCAGATGCCGCTTTTCTTGGCTCTTCACTCAATAGTGGAGCATCTGGGCAGCCAAGGTGCACACGTCAGGATGCTCTTTATCGAATACAGCTCGGCATTCAATACTCTCACCCCCTCACAACAAATCAATGAGCTCCAAGACCTTGGCAATACCTCCTTGTGCAATCGGATCCTCGATTTCCTCACTTGTAGATCCCAGTAAGTTCGGAGACGCAACAAGATATCCTCCACAGTCTCCATCAGCTGAAGTGCACCACAAGGCTGTGTGCTTATCTCCATAGTCTACTCACTTTACACTTATAACTATGTGGCTAAGCACAGCTCCAAAGCCATACTTAAATTTGCTGATGATTTCACTGTCGTTGGCTGAATCAAAGGTGGTAATAAATAAGCATACGGGGGAATATTGAAAATCAGGCTGAGTGATTCCAAAACAACAACAACCTCTTACTCAATGTCAGCAAGACCAGGAGATGATTATTGACTTCAGTAGAAGCAAACCAGAGGTCCGTGAGCCATAAGACCATAAGTCATAGGAGCAGAATTAGGCCTTTCAGCCCATCGAGTCTGCTCTGCCATTCCATCATGGCTGATTCTAGATCCCACTCAACCCCATATATCTGCCTTCTCACCATATCCTTTGATGCCCTGACCAATCAGGAAATGATCAACTTCCACTTTAAGTATACCCATGGATTTGGCCTCCACTGCAGTCTGTGGCTGAACATTCCACAGATTTACTACTCTCTGGCTAAAAAAAATTCCTCTTTACCCCTGTTCTAAAGGGTCGCCCTTCTATTTTGATACAGTGCCCTCTAGTTCTGGATACCCCCACCATAGGAAACATCCTGTCCACATCCACCCTATCTAGTCCTTTTAACATGCGGTAGATTTCAATGAGAACCCCCCCTCCCCCTCCCCCGCATTCTTCTAAATTCCAGTGAGTCCAGCCCCAAAGATGCCAAACGCTTCTCATATATTAACCCCTTCATTCCCATAATCATCCTCCTAAACCGTCTCTGGACTCTCTCCAATGACAATACATCCTTTCTAAGATATGGGACCCAAAACTATTGACAATACCCCAAGTGCAGCCTGACTAGTGTGTTATTAGGGCTCAACATTATCTTCTTGTTTTCATATACTGTTCCGCTTGAAATAAATGCCAACATTGCATTTGCCTTCTTTACCACAGACTGAACCGCAAATTAACCTTCTGGGAGTCTTGCACAAGGACTCCTAAGTCCCTCTGCACCTCTGATGTTTGAACCTTCTCCCCATTTAGATAATAGTCCACACTATTGTTCCTTTTACCAAAATGCATTATCATACATTTCCCAACACTGTATTCCATCTGACACTTTTTTGCCCATTCTCCCAATTTGTCTAAGTCCTGCTACAATCGCATTGTTTCCTCAGCACTACCTACCCCTCCACCTATCTTCGATTCATCCACAAACTTTACCATCAATTTCATGATCCAAACCATTAACAAACAGTGTGAAAAGTAGTGGTCCCAATACTGACCCCTGAGGAACACCTCTAGTTACAGGCAGCCAACCTGAAAAGGCCCCTTTTATTCCCACTTACTGCCTCCTGCCTGTCAGCCATTCCTTTATCCATGCCGGTATCTTTCCTGTAACACCATAGGATTTTATCTTGTTAAGCAGCCTCATGTGCGGCACCCTATCAAACACCTTCTGAAAATCCAAGTAAATGACATCACTGCCTCTCCTTTGTCCATCATGCTCATTACTTCCTTGAAGAACTCTGACAGATTTGTCAGGGAAGGTTTCCCTTTACAGAAACTATGCTAACTTTGATTTATTTTATCTTTAGTCTCCAAGTACCCCAAAATCTCATCCTTAATAATAGACTCCAACACTTTCCCAACCACTGAGGTTCGGCTAACTGGCCTATAATTTCCTTTCTTTGCCTTTTTCTCTTCTTAAAGAGTGGAGTGACATTTGAAATTTTCCTGTCCTCCAGGACCATGCCAGAATCAAGTGATTCTTGAAAGAACATGACCAATCAACCCGTTATCTCTTCAGCAACCTCTCTCAGGACTCCAGGATGTAGTCCATCTGGTCCAGGTGACTTATCCACCTCAAGACCTTTGAGTTTGCCTAGCACTTTTTCCTTTGTAATAGCAATGGCACTCACTGCTGCTCCCTGACACTCATAGACCTCTAGCACATGGCTAGTGTCCTCCACAGCGAAGACAGATGCAAAGTACTTATTAAGTTCCTCTGCCACTTCTTTGTTTTATATTATTAGCTCATCTGCCCTCATATTTCATCTTTTCCCTTCTTATAGCTTTTTTAGTTACCTTTTGTTGGATTTTAAAAGCTTTCCAATCATTCAACTTCCCACTCACTTTTGCTACTAATATGCCCTTTCCTTGGTTCTTATGCAGTCCTTAACTTCCTTTGTCAGCCCCGGTTGCCTACCTCTACCATTTGAGAACAACTTCCTCTGTGGGACATATCTATCCTGCGCCTTGTGAACTATTCCCAGAAACTTCAGCCATCTCTGCTCTGCCATCATCCCCACCAGTAACCTCCTCCAGTCCTGTTCAAGCTCCTCTCTCATGCCTCTGTAATTCCCTTTATTCCATTGTGATACTGATACATGTGAGTTATGCTTCTCCCTCTCGAATTACAGTATGAGACAGTCCTCATCAGGGGATCAGAGGTGGAGACGGTCAGCAACTTTAAGTTCCTCTGTGTAACCATTTCAGTGATAAATAAATAAGCAATAAATAAATAAATAGTTGTCCTGGGCCCAGCACATAAATGCAATTACAAAGAAAGCACAACATCGCCTCTACTTCCTTAGGAAATTGTGAAGATTCTGCATGACATCTAAAAACTTTGACAAACTTCTATAGATGTGTGGTGGAGAGTATATTGACTGACTGCATCACAGCCTGGTATGGAAACCAGTGCCCTTGAATGGAAAAGCCTACAAGTAGTGGATACGGCCCAGTCCTTCGCAGGTACAGCCCTTCCCACTATTGAGCACACCTAGGTGAGGCGTTGTTGCAAGAAAGCAATACCCATCATTAGGAACCCCACCACACAGGTCCCACTGCTGTCAGGGTCTCAGGACTCACACCACCAGGTTCAGGAAGTTATTGTTCCTGCAATATATGGACTGACTTTCAGAAAATCTTTATCTCCCTTCTCGATATTTATTGCTTATTTATTTATTACTATTTCTTTTCTTTCTTTCTTTTTGTATTTGCACAGTTTATTGTCTTTTGCACACTAACTTTCAACCCTCTTGGAACGGTCTTTTATTGATTCTATTGTGGTTATGAATTTATTGAGAATGCCTGCGGGACATATGTACTTCGATAATAAATGTATTTTGTAAGTTAAACTTTGAACATGATCTTATCTAAGACATCCCTACGGATTTACAGGTTTCCTTTGTCTGTTTTGCAGTTCTGATGAAAGGCCTCAGACCTGAAACATTGGTTCTGTTTCCCTTCAGACAGATGCGGCCTGACCTGCTGAATGTTCCAGCATTTTCCGGACTTATTTCAGACAATGGTTCTCTTCTTGAATTCTCCCTAAAATCAAGTATCATCATTTGTGAGAAGTGAAGGGAGTGGAGTCTGTCACTCCATTACGCAAACTGGGATGTGCTTTCTCCTCTTTCACTCTCATGAGGCCTGTTGGTAACTGATCCCCTTTTCACCCTCTGGCCACAATGACTTCCAGTGATCTGTGCCCATCCTTTTGACAGAACGGTGAGAAAGATGGTTCTTAGGCCTAAGAGGAAAAGCAATGTATATCTACTTGACTGCTTTCCATTCTGGTTCGCAGAGAAGTGGCTTTCTGAGGCCTGAGGAGATCTCTGCTATGTCCACAGTGCCTGGTTCTAGCATTACCTGCAGCAGATGTCCTAAGGCAATACTGCTGCCATTTCTAAAACTCACACTGGGCTAGAATCCTGCAGGAAGTCCTCTGGATGTTGTTATATTAGAGAGCAGGCACATAGAAGCGGAACTCCATGTTGAACAAACTAACGCCAAACACTGTCACACAGGGGAAACTCATTATAAAAACCATGCCTGTTAGTCCTGCAGATGGCGCTGGGTTAAAGGAATTCCTGTGTAAATTAAGTGTCCTGGTTCTGAACTAACATTACATGACAGCCTAAAGCTTCATAATTGATTGAAGTGTGAGTAAGAAGGCAAAGGCAAGGCTGAAGTAATTCTGCCTGCAATCACAAGCTTTTGCCACTGGGTGGCACTAAGTCATGAACTGGTATACATCTCCTTTAGCTCTGAGCATGTGAAAAGTTCACGTAAGGAGAAACAGCATTATACAGCACAGAAGCAGGCCTTTCAGCCCACTTTTACATGCCAGCTAAGGTGCCTTCTGCTCCCATCAGTCTCCGCTGGGCCCATATTCCTCTATAGTTCTTACCCATGAACCTGTGTTTTAAGCTTTGAAATTATACCTGTGCTACTAATTCCTCCAGCAGCTTGTTCTATATACCATGCACCTTCTGTGCAAAAAAATCTGCCCCTCAGATTCCCTTTGAAACTTCCTCCTCTCACATTAAACATATGCCTCTAGCTTTAGACCCCTGTACCCTGGGCTCTGACCCTCTACCATATCTCTGTCCCCCAATGACGTTCTACAACTAACTAATGTTATGATCTGTATCTCCAAGACATAAAAAAACTAATTGAAGGAAAACAAGGGAGCCAAGAGCTTTATACAAGGCATGCATGTATGAAATGGAAGCGTAACGATGTACGTCATTTACTTACTTTTACATCTAACCCACAATGCTGTATGTAAACAGAAAACAATGTTTAATCAAACAATATATTTACAATATTCCTCAGATATTATGGAAATATTAAATGCACAATATTCCTCCCGGATTAGCTGTAACCACCAACTCAGTATAGAACAGGCATCCACAGCATGGGCTGGTTGGTGACATAGTGGCATCAGTGCTGGACTTCGGAGCGGAGGCTCCCGAGTTTGAATCCAGCCGGCTCCCTTGCATGCTTTCCATCCATGCTGGGTTGAGCAGCGAGCTAGCAACTCGGCCTTTTCATAAAAATAAGAAAGCCTACGTTAAAAAAACGCTGTCATGACAGCGTCCCGATGACTCCACTCAGAGTCAAGTGCTTTCTTCTTCTTTTTCTATCCACAGCATGGAAAATTTTAAGTTGTCTCATTCAGGCTTAAACATTTATTCGCTATGGAAGCTTTCTTACTCTTGTGGAATAACGCCTTTCCTTGGGTGGGGGGGGAAGCAGGAATCACTCTGTTTGGGAGGTGAGACGTGGTTGTGAAACACTCTCCAGCTCTGGGGCCTCCTCTGTGGTGGTTCTAGGAGTTAACTCTGGGATTGCAGGAAGTGCAATGTAAAAACCAATGCAATGCACTGACAGCTCTGGTCACCTTTCTTCTGGTGGTATTGGCATCCTGAACAGTGCATGGGAAGCTTCACTGAACCAATGGATCAAAATATGTGAGTACAGTGTCTGACATCACCATTTCCTTTATCTTTTTGAAAGCCACCTCACACTGCTTTGTCCATTGCCATTTCTTCCTGATCTGTAGTTATGCGTTCAAGCGATGGAGCACAGTAGCTGGGTTTGGCACCTGACAAATCCTAAAAAGGTACTGTAACTGTGACATGTCCTTTGGCCTTGGGGCATCCACCACTGCTTGAATTTTCCCAGCACACTTGTGTAAATCTTGTACATCAATGGTGTGACCACAGTAAGTGATGCTTGATTTAAAGAATTCACACTTGTTGCGTCATGGTCTGAGCCCATATTCTTCTACTCTTTAAAACACGGTCTAAAGATTTTGGTGATGTTCCTTACCATCCTTACCAGTAACAATGATGTCACCCAGGTAACACTGTGAGCCTGGTCAGCCGTGCAGCACCTGGTCCATGGCTTTCTGCCAGAGTGCAGGTGCAGGTGCTGCTCCAAAAATAAACCTAATATAGTGATAAAACCCTTTATGAGTGTTTATGGTGAAAAACAATCTGGACTGTTCCATTGCCATCTGTGGGTAAGTATTCATCTAAGTAACATACACAAAATGCTGGAGAAACTCAGCAGGTCAGGCAGCATCTATGGAAAAGAGTAAACAGTTGATGTTTCAGGCTGAGACCCTTCATCAGGACCTGATGGGCCTCATCCAAGTCCACTTTGCTGAAGTGTTTCCCTCCAGGAAGGTTTGCAAAGATATCCTCTATTCTGAGTCAGAGGGTATTGATCTACTTTCAGTACTGGGTTGATGATGACCTTAAAATCACCAGACAGACACATTCTTTTTGGCTACTAGGACAATCGGTGCTGCCCATGAGCTCCACTCAATATTGGAAAGAATTCCTTCTGCCTCCATGTGATCTAGCTCACTGGTTACCTTATCACAGATGGTATAAGGAACCGGACAGGCTTTGCAAAAACTTCCGTACTGCATTTTAATTTAACACTATTTTACCCTTGATATGTTTGAGTTTCCAATTCTATCCCTGAACACTGCTGTGGCATCATCCAGAACCATCCTTAACTTTATTTCCGTTGACTCTGATATAGGGGATGGGGTATGCAAATAGTGGATGGCTCTCCAATCAAATTGTAGTTGTCTCAGCCAATTATGTCCCCACAATGCTGCTCCTCCTGTTAATACCACATACAAGTTCATTGTGGCTTGTTGTTTGTTGTATTTCACTGTTACAAATATCATTCCCACAGAAGTTATCGTTTCTCCAGTATAAGTTCTCAGTTGAGTATTTGTAGGCTTCAGTTCAATATTCTGTGGAATATCCGAAACAGCCGAGCCAGTATACAATTGCATTTTAATTAATTTCCCATTCATTTCTGGTGTAAGCCATTTTGCTTATCTATTGTTAGTTTTCACATTGTAAATCTCAAGGCTACTCAGTTCTGTGTCACTCTCATCATTATCTGATTTTTCATCAACAGCATGCAGACTAGTGCTCTTTTTTTGAAAGAGCAACTTGACTCTTTAGCTTTTTCTCTTCCCTTTGCAGTCCATTTATTTTTGTCTGTCGAACATGTTCCTACATT
Organism: Mobula birostris; assembly: GCF_030028105.1. NCBI lineage: Eukaryota > Metazoa > Chordata > Chondrichthyes > Myliobatiformes > Myliobatidae > Mobula > Mobula birostris. The sequence continues at coordinate 184,554,440 of NC_092372.1, forward strand.
GTTGCATTGTCTGTATGGTTTGCCTTTAAACCTGCATTTGTCTGGTGTATGTGAGGCCCTGCCACAAACATAACACGATTTGTCAGCCAGGCACACTTCTGTTGAGATGTTGCAATTTTGTTCATGCTCAATTTCATTCCTGACCTCAACTCAATTGCGTTTCTGTCTCCAGTTTCCATTGACACAGCTATTTCAACTACTCTTTTAAATGTAAATTGTGCTTCAGTTAGGAGCCATTTTTGAACGTTTCCTGCAAGATTCAACAACCTAAATGATCCCTCTGTGCTCAGAGCATCATTAAGCCCATTATGGAACTGACAACATTTAGTTAATCTCTTCAATTCAGCCAATTAAACTGAAACTAACTCCCCTTCCTTTAGATTCCATGCATGAAACCTAAAGTCTTCTGTAGTTAACAATGGTTCCGGTTCTAAATATTCCTGCATTACTTTCACAGTATCAACAAATCTCATTTCGGTTGGTTTGGTTGCAGCAGTCAAACATCTAAGCAAACAATATGCTATCCCATCAATTGTATGCAGCAAAACTGGCACTCACTTCTCATTGACTATTTCAATTGCTTTAAAATACTGCTTAATCCATTCCATATATATATGAGCCAATTATCTATTGTGCGATGGAATACATCTATCTTTCCAATGTATCAAGCCATTTCTGCTCTTTTTTATAATTATTATCACCCCATACTCAGTGTTTATGAACCCATGAGTTTGTCTATTTTCTCTGGAGTATAGAGAGAAAGTGCAGCGCTGGTGGATTGGTGTGAGAAGAACAACCTAAGCCTGAACGTGGAGAAGACAAAGGAAATCATTGCAGAATTTAGGAAGGTGCAGACAAGCCATCTTCCTCTGCAAATAAATGGCTCCTCCATGGAGAGAGTTAAGGGTACCAAGTTCCTGGATGTTCACCTCACAGATGACCTCACATGGTCCCTGAATATCACCTCCCTGAACAAGAAGGCACAGCAAGATTAGGAAGTGGAGGCACTTCCTATCTACACCCACTATCTTAACTGCAGTTTATGGGAGCACCATTGAGAGTATCCTGACAAGTTGCATCTCCATCTAGTATGGGAGCAGTTGAGCCTCAGACCAGAAGTCCCTACAAAGGACTGTGAGAACAGCTGAGAGGATCATAGGGGTCTCCCTACCATCCATCGGAGATATTTATCAGGAGCGCTGCATATAGAAACATAGAAACATAGAAAATAGGTGCAGGAGTAGGCCATTCGGCCCTTCGAGCCTGCACTGCCATTCATTATGATCATGGAACCCTGTACCTGCCTTCTCTCCATACCCCCTGATCCCTTTAGCCACAAGGGCCATATCTAACTCCCTCTTAAATATAGCCAATGAACTGGCCTCAACTGTTTCCTGTGGCAGAGAATTCCACAGATTCACCACTCTCTGTGTGAAGAAGTTTTTCCTCATCTCGGTCCTAAACCAATTTCCCCCGGGATCAATAAAGTATGACTATGACTATGACTAAAAGGCTTCCCCTTTATCCTTAAACTGTGACCCCTCGTTCTGGACTTCCCCAACATTGGGAACAATCTTCCTGCATCTAGGCTGTCCAATCCCTTTAGGATTTTATACGTTTCAATAAGATCTCCCCTCAACCTTCTAAATTCCAGCGAGTATAAGCCTAGTCGATCCAGTCTTCCATCATATGAAAGTCCTGCCATCCCAGGAATCAATCTGGTGAACCTTCTTTGTACTCCCTCTATGGCAAGAATGCCCTTCCTATTTGCAGGGCCCTTAGATTTATTGAAGATCCCACCCATCCATCTAGCATTTTCTTTGACTTTCTACCATCAGGTAGGATTCTACAATACATAAAAACAAGAACGGTCAGGATGAGAAACAGTTTCTTCCCCCAGGCCATTAGGCTTCTGAACTCCTGGTCACATCGCATTCGAAGTGTTACTGGTTAATCTGTTCCATACCTTCCAATATTCAATATTAGTATACTTTAGTTTGTTGTTTATATGTGATTCATCTGTAAATTTTATCCTTATCTTCATAAGTTATCATGTGTTACGTGTGTTATGCGTACAACAGAGCTTTACACCCTGGTTCAAAGAAACATCTCATTTCTATATACATTATATGGTTATATACACTACATATATGTATATAGTTAAATGACAATAAACATAACTTGACTTGACATTTTTTTAACTCAATCATGTTCTCTCACTCCCTTCTGAAGAGACACACGCCATGCTGCTTTTTTTTAAAACTTGAATATCTTGCTGCGCTTCAACAGGTAGGTAATCGTCTCGGGTTTGTTTTAAAATACCTCATCGTCACTGTTATGTTTTGTAACTCCAAAACATAAAAACTAATTGAAAAGAAAACAAGGGAGCCAAGAGATGAGAGTCTGAGTTCGTTTTTACTTTAAGCAAGGTATGCACGTACGACATGGCAGCATGATGTGCAATGCGCCTGTGAATCTTTTCTGTGTGCTCGCTTGCTTAATCATTTCTAATAGCACTGTTACCAAAACTGCACACCTCATTATCGGAAGGATGTGGAAGCTTTTGAGAGGGTGCAGGTGAAACTTTCCAGAACGCCAGATGGATTAGAGAACGCGCCTTTTGAGAAAAGGTTCAATGAGCTGCGGTGTTTTTCTTTGGAGAATTGGAGGATGAGAGTTGAGTTGATAGAGGTACATAAGATGATAAGAGAGAGTGGACAGTCAGCATTTTTCCCCGCGCAGAAATGGCCAATACAAGGAGGCATAATTTTAAGGTGATTGGAGGAAAGTATAGGAGGGATGTCAGAAGTAGGTTTTTTGACCCTGAGAATGATGGGTGCATAGAATGCACTGCCACGGTGGTAGAGGTGGCTACATTAAGGATGTTTTAGAGTCCCTTAAATAGGCACAGGGATTAAAAAAAACTGGGGGGCTCTGTGGGAGGAAAGGGTTAGATTGAAATTAGAGTAAGTTAAAATGACAGCACAACATCATGGGCTGAAGGGCTTGCTGTTTGCAGTCCTAGGTACTACGCTCTATGTCCTAATTCTTGTGCTTGGTACCGTATCTGATAAAGGCAAGCATGCCATTGTCATTCTTCACCAACTTTTCTACCTACATTAGATAAAACTCACAAATAAAGGAGGCTCCCTCTCACTCAGACCCTTGGAGAACCCTCCCATTCCCCAGCAAGACCATGACGGGGAACTGGTGGGTGGCAGTTCACAAGATGGAGGAGTAACGTAGCCTTGTGAAGAGGCGAGGGTCTGTGTTCCAACTCTTCGACAGAACTTGCGTGCCTTCTGCCAGGTTTCCCACTGCAACACGTGTTTTGGTATGCACGGGCCTCAAATCCTCATCTAGGTCCGCCACAACAGAACTTCAATCTCATTCTCTGTGCTGATGATCCTTCTGCAAGTTTAGCCCTTTGACCCGGCTGTCGTGAAGAAGCTGTTCCTGAGTGTGAGTCTTCAGTCTTCTGTACCTCTTCCCTAAAGTCAGCAATGAGAAGGGGCACATCCTGAATGCTGAAGGTCCTTTGCGAACTTGGGCAGTTTGGTGAGCTGCCATCTTTAATCAAGTGGATATCTTGTCTTCAGGCTGTCACCTGAAAGATTCTACACCATATCAGCACGTGAGCTTGTGTCTGAGAGAGTAAAACGAACAATGTTGTGCCTCCGTTATGAAGATCATTTTTGTCTTCTACTGCCTGGTAAGGTTGCAGTCCCTGAATACTGATATTAAAAAGTGACAAAAAATAAGTTATCCTGTGGGAAAGCAGGGAAAATAAGACATTGGCGCTTACCTGCAACTTGCACATGTGAGTTGTCATGGAGGTATGATCTGAGAAGATGCAGTCTTCCTGTCAGTGCTTACAGGCATATTGCGGACCTGAGCCTCATCCACAGAATAACCATGCAATCATGGCTAATGCCATCGCCTTGTGGAACTAGCTGCTGTATTAATTACACACGATCCTCTTCTGCAGTCTGTTTGTGACTAACATGTTACAACTGTGGGTGATCCATTTGGCTGAAGAGGAGACAAAAGGTTTAAACACTGGGATGTGGAACTGTAGTAATTGGCATGTATTTGAAGGAGCATGAATAGCCAATATTAGAACTAATTGGTAGAGAAAGAAATTACTAACTGAAATTCCTACTTCCAGTCATAAACTCCTAGCTACTTCCTATTTTGTGCAGGGTGCTTCCAGCATGACCTATTCCGTTACAGCTTATGAACTTTTCTGCAGCCAGAGTTTACATAATGAGTCTTCCTAAGTAGCAATTATTAGGCACTTAACCAGTATTTAAAGGCCTAAAGTTCATTACAACAGCTGAGCAGCCAGCAATACCTGGCGGCGGTGGCAGCTGCCGGGCAACTACTCACAACATATTCCACAGACAAAACCCTGCAGGCGCTCGTGCTGAGGCTAATGCCGAACAGAGCACATATTTTTGGGGGTGGCCAGCCAAGGGAAGGTCACAGAGTAAATGGCAGATATGGGAGGGATTTGATGACTGTGTGGTTGCTGCGCCTGCAACCTGCTAGTGCTACCCTGCTCCAACTTAAGAAAGAAAAATCTTTGCGACTGATTGAAAGGGGCATACTTTTAAAATTACACCAGCTGCATGGCAGGAAAACATCGAGGAGGCTTTAATCAGAGCAGGATGCCTACCTGCAGGTATTTAGGTGAATTTAAACCGAACAGCTTCCTCTGTTCAGTACTGGCATGCAGCATTTCAAGAATGCATTGGGAAAATCCCTCACTTCATTTGTGCATCAAGAAATTTGAGAATGGGTTGTCCTCAATTTTCTCTCTATTAAACTGAAGGGCAGAAAATCACTTTTGTAGCGCCTGCGATGTTCACTCTGGTAGCAGCTGAGGTTTCTCAGATTTACGCCCAGATGTACACTCTGGTAGCAGCTGAGGTTTCTCAGATTTACGCCCTCTCGCGTTCACAAAAAATCAGTCAGCTTTCTCAATTGTGTTCAGATTCGGTCACTCTGATAGAGGAGGGACATCATTTAAGCTGGAACGAGTGCAAAGAAGGTTTACAAGAATGCTACCGGGTGGTGTAGTGGCATCAGCACTGGACTTCGAGGCGACGATCCTGAGTTCAAATCTAGCCAGGACCCAACCTGGGCAGCAGCGGTATCTGCGCGGAAGAAGCACCTGGCAAGCTACTTCCGTTTCATTGCCACAAAAACCTGTGGACAACTACACTATCCATAGGGCTGCCATGTCAACAACAACAACAACAACCAGGATCGAAGGCCTCAATTCTAAGGAGAGGTTGGGTGGACTCATTCCTTGGAACATTAGAGACTGAAAAGAGAGCTGATAAAGGGGTAGAGGTAGGGTAAAGCATAGACAGTTTTCTTTCCCCGGGAATGGGAACCTAAAACCGGAGGGCATACTGTAGGTTAAAAGTGAGATGGAAAACATTTAAGAGGGAACTGGGGGGTAACTCCTTCAGACCATTACTCAGTTCTTCATTCATTCATTCTTCAGGATCTGGTGTCACTGGCAAGTTAATATATTATTACGCAAACAACAGGAATTCTGCAGATGCTGGAAATTCAAGCAACACACATCAAAGTTGCTGGTGAACGCAGCAGGCCAGGCAGCATCTGTAGGAAGAGGTGCAGTCGACGTTTCAGGCCGAGATCCTTCGTCAGGGCTAACTGAAGGAAGAGTAATTAATAATATATTATTAAATAACTTGTGTAAAAATAGAGTGAAAAATACTGAGATAGTGTTCATGGGTTCATTGTCCAGTCAGAAATCTGATGCTGAAAGGGAAAAGCTGCCCCTAAAACACTGAGTGTGTCTTCACCCCCCTGTGGCTCATCCTTGACGATAGCAGTGAGAGGAGGGCTTGTTCTGGGTGATGGGGGTCCTTAATGATGGCCCGTATATAGTGTGTCACCGAGCCATTTCAGAAGCTATTTTTAAGGTCACCCACACTGGTCTCTCTGAAAGCACGGAATGGATAGAGTGGGTAAAAGAGACAGATCTCTGTCCTTGAAGGACATTGGAGAATTGGGGAGACTTGGAAATTAAAATAACCCAGGCTTATTTATCCAAAAAAGTGGGGGTCTAATCCACTAAGCCAATGGGACAGCTGCCAAAAATGTGTAGGTATTTATATATTACAAAAATAAAAACCTGATGCTTTAAGAAATTGAATATAATCATCTTTTATTTACAATTTTATCATCAAAAAATTGCTCTCAGAAGCAAAATGTTTTCTACCTGCTGCCACTGTTCTTTACCTCTAAAATGCCATTAAGAAGGTAAAATTGTACTTTCTAGAACCAGTGGTTTTAGCTTAAAAGCCCTGTCTTCCTATGCTCGCTCAGTGCCCCCTCCCCCTCCCTCTCCATAAGGCCCCATGCTGTGCTTTGCCTCCTCGTCTTGGAATAGCATCAATTTAAACAGCACAACTGAGCTGCAGTCCCCATGAACAATGCTACAGGACATCAGCTAGTATCCATTAAATTCAATCTGCTGTTCCTTAGCAAATCTACTTCATGTGGCTTTCTTTTGTGTTTCAAGGTGAAGGTTAGAGTTGTCTGAATAAATCTCCCTAACTTTGGAAGATGATCCCCTCCGTTCATTATTTGTGGCATAATAGTGAATGTATTCTTCATTTAAACGCTCAGAAAAAATCTGCTATCAATGTAAACAGAGGAAACCTTCCTCCCTAACAATAATATATATGCGTAAATAATGAAAACTGGTAATATGTATTTGGCCTGATGTTTTTCTGTTGACACATCATTTTTATAAGTGTCACAGATATTTATTTACTTTTGTTCCATTATTGGGGTCGTACTAAACATTAATTATTAAGCGTAGACAACCTAAAAATCAATTCCAGCATGTATTTCCATTAATATCACTCCCTTTGTTTCTATTAATCTTATTTTTACTTTGAGTACAAAGCTTCACTTTAAGACATTTTTTTCCAGTAAATAATTGAGGTCGAAATGCATGTGGGTGTTAACAAAAATTCGGCGCATAACTTTCTTGGCCACATTCACGAACAGTGACTAAAACCAAGGTCGAATGTTTTAAAACGAAAGCTGTCCTTGAGTTCCAGACGTGAATCAGTGTGTTTTGTACTAACCAAGGTGAAGTAACATTATTTCTGACAGTTAACTAATATTGTCAAACAGGACATATGATAAGGAACAGAATTCTCTCTATTACAAGCACAATAATCACCATTGATGCACTGTTGTGGAGTGTCTGATTTTGGCCTGAGCTATCTCTGGTGCCTTTTTACAACAGCCTTTTCAGTAACAGTAATGCTGGTAAACAAATTTGTGCTAAATGAATTTTCATTGGGAGGTCCGGGACAAGAACGGAAGAGGACAAGAATATTGCAACCAGGCTAGAAGAAGGAAAGCATCAGTGTCAGTATTGATGCTACCTCAGTGTTCCTGGGAGCCCTGTGGTGAAGCTGACTGAATATTTGCCAAGGGAAGTGTTGGGATATGGAACAAAGACAGAATGTAAGGGTGGAGTGAAGGTGAAATCTGGTGAAGAGGAGTGGGGGGTGTGAGAACAGTTGCTGATAGTGGAAGTGACTGAATTTCAGACAAGAACATGATTAGCATTCTGGTTTGCAGAGAACACGTGAGGGTGGAGTTCATTTGGAATAAGAAGTACAGGTTCTTTCAGTTTCTCATTCCTATTGAATACTGAAGGATGTGACAGACAGGAGGAAATTGTGAGGATGGAGATGGAGCGGAAATGAGTATTGTCAGAGATTATTGAATATGATGGAGGGATTTTGTTCACCCTTGCTGTTCTTATGTAATCTTTAAACCTTTTTCTACACAGTCAGTATCAGAATCAGGTTTATTATCACCGGCATGTGACGTGAAATTTGTTAACTTAGTAGCAGCAGTTCAATGCAATACATAATCTAGCAGAGAGAAAAAAATAATAATAATGAATAAAATAATAATAATAAATAAATGAGTAAATCATTCACATATATTGAATAAATAACAAAAAAAATGTGCTAAAACAGAAGTACTGTATATTTAAAAAAGTGAGGTAGTGTCCAACGATTCAATGTCCATTTAGGAATCAGATGGCAGAGGGGAAGAAGCTGTTCCTGAATCACTGAGTGTGTGCCTTCAGGCTTCTGTACCTCCTACCTGATAGTAACAGTGAGAAAAGGGCATGCCCTGGGTGCTGGAGGTCCTTAATAATGGACGCTGCCTTTCTGAGACACCGCTCCCTGAAGATGACCTGGGTACATCTTTCTGGCTGCTGCAGCTAGCACTGACCCCCTCAGCTATGTGTCAAACTGGTGTATAGTTGCTCAGGTATTAAGTAACTCAGGCAATGCTCCATAAGTTTCCATTCTCTACACTGGGACACCAAGGAAGACATTAGATAACCCAGCTGGCACAGGATCCATCCCTGTGAGGAGAATTCTAGCCATACTTTTCCAACAAGACACAAGAACGTTTTATATCAAGAGGAGAATTCTCATTATAAGTCAACTCTGGACTGTTGTTGGAAATTGTACTGCAAAACTAAGAGTGGGAACAATAGTTCATCCAACCCCTTGCCCATCTGATAGGATAGGAGCAAAATTGGATCCAATCTTTGGCAACTCTCAGAAGGGAAAATGCAAATCTTATAAAGCAAATATTAACTGGAGATGGTGGAAATAAATACCAAAAATACTGGAAGTACTCACCTGGTCAGTCAGCAACTGTGAAGGGAGAAATAGGTTAAATGACTCAGGTCAATACAGGTGACACTCTGTTAGAGATGGATGTGTTTGTAAAAAATGCTACATACCATGAAATTCTGTAATGCAAAGTAGTTTTGAAATAAAATAAATTTTGTGTTTATTTATATAATCTTTTTCACACAAACTCCAGAGACCAATGTTTATTTTGTGTATCAATTTTTTGGGTAGTGATTTGTGAACTTTGTAAGAGTGAACTTCTGTTACCCAAACAGCCATCATGAAGGGGGTCACATGTAAAAGCACTCATGAATCTTCTGGGAATCATTATTGATCAACCAAGATTGAAAAGGGTAACTAACAAAACTACAAGACCAAAGGCATTTGATAAGGTACCCCATGCAAGGCTTATTGAGAAAGTAAGGAGGCATGGGATCCAAGGGGATATTGCTTTGTGGGTCCAGAACTGGCTTGCCACAGAAGGCAAAGAGTGGTTGTAGACAGGTCATACTCTGCATGGAGGTCGGTGACCAGTGGAGTGCGTCAGAGATCTGTTCTGGGACCCCTACTCTTCATGATTTTTATAAATGACCTGGATGAGGAAGTGAAAGGATGGGTTAGTAAATTTGCTGATGACACAAAGGTTGGAGGTGTTGTGGATAGTGTGGAGGGCTGTCAGAGATTACAGCGGGACATTGATAGGATGCAAAACTGGGCTGAGAAGTGGCAGATGGAGTTCAACCCAGATAAGTGTGAGGTGGTTCATTTTTGTAGGTCAAATATGATGGCAGTATATAGTATTAATGGTAAGACTCTTGGTAGTGTGGAAGATCAGAGGGATCTTGGGGTCCAAGTCCATAGGACACTCAAAGCTGCTACGCAAGTTGACCCTGTGGTTAAGAAAGCATACGCTGCATGGCCTTCATCAATCGTGGGATTGAGTTTCAGAGCCGAGAGGTAATATTGCAGCTATATAGCACCCTGGTCTGACCCCACTTGGAGTACTGTGCTCAGTTCTGGTCACCTGTGCCGGTGCATGCAGCCTGGTACAGCCATTCTGATCAATATTCTTACTTTCTTCTTACTTTTTAACTTAACGTTATTTTTTGTATTTTTTTTCACGGTAACACATCGAAGCTGTACCCCCTCTAACATGCTGGAAGAGAGAGTTTTATTTGGGTTTTTAACGCTGGAAATAGTTACATCCCGACACGTGGGACAGAAGCATGGTAGCATTGTGTATTCCAGGGACCAGCTGATTGAGTTTATGCCGGCCGGTTTAGCGAGCAGAGCGGCGGACACCCCTGCTGAAATCTGGAGGAAGAGACTCAGACGATGCAGAGGGGGATCACAAAGGTGAGGAAAGAAGACCGGGTCGAGACAACAGAGACTTATGGAGAAGAGGAGTTCGGTGGGTAATAAAATGGACGAGTTCACGGCGCTAGCCAGGCGTCAGAGAACATTTCGGGAGTGCAGTGTGATGTGTTTCACTGGAACGGGGCTGTACGAGGACATACCCGGGCAAAACTTCTCCATGGACGGCTTCCAGACTGTTCCGGCTGACCGGAAGTGTACTGAAAGCGGTAAGCGTTAAGGAGTTGGGTGCTTACTGTTCTGGTTAACAACAGATGGTGCAATCCGGGTCATATTACGATCGAGGAACGTGTTTGTAGACCGGATATTGAACTTTTTACTGTTGGACTTCGGCCACATTCCACCGAGATACAACACTGGAAGGCATGGAAGGTCGTTCCTGCCTGTAGCCATCGAACTTGCAGCTCGTCCCGTGGAGGGTCAGACACCCTGAGCCAATAGACTGGTCCTGGACTTATTTTCCATCTGGCATAGTTTGCATTTTGTTGTTTGATTGTTTGTGGTTTTTGTATTGCTATATTTACGCTCTATTCTTGGTTGGTGCGGCTGTAACGAAACCCAGTTTCCCTCGGGATCAATAAAGTGTATCTATCTATCTATCTCACTACAGGAAGGATGTGGAAACCATAGAAAGGGTGCAGAGAAGATTTACAAAGACTTTGCCTGGATTGGGGAGCATGACTTATGAGAATAGGTTGAGCGAACTTGGCCTTTTCTCCTTGGAGTGATGGAGGATGAGAGGTGACCTGATAGAGGTGTATAAGATGATGAGAGGCATTGATTATGTGGATAGTCAGAGGCTTTTTCCCAGGGCTGAAATGGCTAACGCAAGAGGGCACAGTTTTAAGGTGCTTAGAAGTAGATTCAGAGGAGATGTCAGAGGTAAGTTTTTTACACAGAGAGTGGTGAGTTTGTGGAATGGGCTTCCGGCAGCGGTGGTGAAGGCAGATACAATAGGGTCTTTTAAGAGGCTCCTGGGTAGGTACATGGAGCTTAGAAAAATGGAGGGCTATGGGTACCCTAGGTAATTTCTATAGTAAGGACATGTCCAGCCAAGCTTTGTGGGCCAGAGGGCCTGTATTGTGCTGTAGGCTTTCTATGTTTCTATGTTTCTATGTTTATATAAGATTCCTTTTGCAATTTTGACATTACTTCATTACATTGTAATGTAGGTTCATCAACTTGAAATATTAACTCTGTTTCACTCTCCACAGATGCTACCTCACCAACTGAGTATTTTTCAGTATTTTCTTCTTTGTGAATATTGCTCTAGTTTAAGGACTTTTCCACTTCATGATATACAGAATTAGACAGGGTAAATCTGTGACAATAGCTAATCGAGACATTAAAATTCACATCCCACACACTTCATTTTCAGGCACATACTTGCCCCTTGTACTGGCCAAGTTTTATGAAAGAGAAAGCTTATTTTGGAAAGCTTACCTGCCAAAAATATTCCCTTGCCAGAATAACTTAATTTTGGCCTTCAATGATTATGTTCAACCATCTTCCTTGCTCAGGCCTGAAGTGAGGCAATGATTTATAAAGGCTGGAATTCTAGGGTCACTTCATGAAAGAAATTGACACCAATCATTTCCCAACTTTTGTGAAGTCCTGACTAAGAATCAACTTCTATTTCAGGATAACATTAAAGGTGGCACTTAACAACAATTCACTGAACTGACAAGCCAATCTCATGAGTGTGTTTGCTCAATAAGAAATGCGCACAGCTAGATCTGCTATTCTTTAATTAATTTCTCTGCAGTGCCCATTCTGAAAGGCTTGCCAAGATAAAAAGAAGCGAATCTCCTGGACACCTCAGCTGAAAGAAGAATCAAGACTGGAATAAGCTGTTGACTCAGCAGTGAAGCTGGCTCGTGGTGTAGTGGTATCCGCACCTGACTTGGAGCCGAGTGGTCCCGGGTTCGAAACAGGCAGCTCATTCCACGCTTTCCATCTGTGCTGGGTTGAGCATTGAACCAGCAAATCAGCCCCATTAAAAAAAGACAAAAAATGCTAAAGAAATAGCGAGGTTACTGCCCAATACACCACAAGGTGTGCAGAGGAACAACTCAGCAGTGGGACCAACTGCAAGCAAAGTTCCCCAAATTGTCAACAAGTGCTACTATGGTTTTGTTGGCGAAAATCAACAACATGCAAATGCTGGAAATTTCAAATAAGGAATGGAAATACTAAAAACATTCAGCAAGCCAGGTAGCATCTGAGGAGAGAGAAACAGACCAATAATTTCTGATGAAGGCTCTGACTTCAAATATTAACTCTTTCTCTTTCCATGCATGTTACATGGCCGACTGAGTGCTTCCAGGGCTGTATTGATTTTGCAAGTTGCTACAAGAAAGTAGATTTTCATCTCTGATTGACATAAGACAAAGGAGCAGAAGTAGGCCATTCGGCCCATCGAGTCTAAAAACAAAAGAATTATTTTTGCATTCCTGACAAAAGCAAGTTTATGATAGACCACTGCCTCCGTAAATATGATGCACTTACACTTGAATATTTTAATGGAGTGCCATTTAATGGTATTATCAAACTGATGTTTTTACATTGTTATAGTTTGTAAAATGGTTCAGCCCAAATAGAGTTAAATACTAATGTTACATGGCCATTGAGATAATGCAGGCAATAGATAGATCTGGAAGGAGATAATCAAAAGTAACATTTAGGAATTGTTCTCGGGATATGTAATGAGTGCAGAAGATATTAAAGTTATAGAATTCCTTCTCATGAATGAAAGCTGCATTTCTGAGGCATTGACGAACGGCACACATGATAGAATTGGGAATCCAGAAATGTTCTGTAGGCCTAAAAATAATAAATGATTATACATGGAGCAGAAGAGCATATTAAGGACAAAACTGGGAACTTGTACATGGGTGCTGAAGACAGTGTTAAGGTGCTAAATGTGTATATTGCATCTATCTTCACCAAGGAAGAGGATGCTTTGAGTAGAGAAAAGACAATGAATACATTGAGAATTGATGTACAGAGGTGGCTCAGTACTGTTGCTCGGAACGTTGACAAGGATGGTTTAGACTGGCAATGACTTGGATTTTGTCAAGGATACCTTGATGTTTATCCAGACCTTTGGTGTGCCCCACTCAAGCGTCAGCCAAAGTTCTCTCCTCAGCTCTGTGGGCTGTAATTTAAACACACAATCTTTCACCTCGGAACCATCAGTGCTGCCTATAACCCAGCCATAGAGGTTTGTTAGCCTGACTATTGGAAATGAAATCGGAATTTATCTATTACAGTGGAAAGCTTGCTTTGCAGACTTTTCATACGTATCAATCATTAAAGAGCGCAATGAGGTAGAAAAAGGAAAACAATAACAATGCAGAATAAATGGTAACAGCAACAAAGAAAGTTCAATGTAATCAATAAGGTGCAAGATCATAATGAGGTAGACCTTGAGGTCAAGAGTCCATCTTATCGTATGAGGGAACCACTTAATAAACAGTAGAGAAGAAGCTGTCCTTGAGTCTGGTGGTTCATGCCCAGCCGATGAGGGGAGAAGAGGGAATGTCAAGGGTATTTGATTATGCTAGCTGCTTTACCAGGATAGTGACTAGAGTCCATAGAGGAGAGCTATGTCCACAACTTTCTGCAGTTTCTTGCAGTCACATGCAGAGCAGTTGCCATACCAAGTCATTATGCATCCAGATAGAATGCTTTTTGTGGTGCATCGGTTAAATTTGGTGTTGATGCAGAATGCCAAATTCCATTAGGCTCCTGAGGAAACAGAGCTGTTGGTGAGCTTTCATGGCCATGGTGTTTATGTGGTTGGGCCAGTCCTTCCTAACCCTTCCCTTCATCCTCATAAGAGGATAGAAAAGAAATGCACATGATATGCAGTATGGTCTCCTGTGGTCAATGTATTCAGAAGGAAAAGTGCAGTATACAAGACCAGAAGCAACAAAGTGCCTATTAGATAGGATCAGCTGCACAAGGCAAGGGGAAGCTTCGACTGAGAAGCAAGGTTTCATTGCCAAAAAAAATGCCTCAATATTTCCCTTAGGTGACCTTGTGCAATTGGATCTTCAATTTCCTCACTTCCTCAGTTCGGATTGCCAATAACATCTCCTCCACAATTTCCATCAGCGCAGGTGCACCGCAGGCAGTGTGCTTAGCCCTCTGCTCTACTCGCTTTACACATGACTGTGAGGCTAAGCACAGCTCCAATACCATATTCACGTTTGCTTTTGAAACCACTGTCATAGGCTGAATCAAAGATGATGATGAATCACATATTGGAGAGAGGTTGAAAATTTGGCAGAGTGTTGTCATAACAACAAGCTCTCACTCAATGTCAGCAAGACCAAGGAGTTGAATATTGACTTCAGGAGAAGAAAGTTCATGAGCCAGTTCTCATGAGAGGGTCAGAGGTGGAGAGGGTTCAGATTTTAAATTCCTTAACGTTATTATTTCAGAGGACCTGTCCTGGGCCCAGTATGTAAGTGCAATTACAAAGAAAGCACGGCAGCACCTCTACTTCCTTAAGAGTGCGTGAAGGTTTGGCATGACATCTAAAATCTTGACAAACTTCTATAGATTTTTTGTAGTGGAGATTATATTGACTGGCTGCATCATAGTCTAGTATTGGATTTATTGAGTGTGCCTACAAGAAATGCATCTCAGGAATGTATATGTGACATATATGAACTTCAACAATAAATTTACTTTGCACCTTGAACTTTGAATTTTGGTGGTCCATGCGCATTAACAGGGAAAGTTTAGATATTCAATAGACAAATAGAACTGGTGGGGATGAATTGTGGGTGTGTGGCTAAGAAATATGCCAGTACACTGCTTAGCATTCACAGAGAACTTTTTATACCATTATTTACTGAAGCATTTCCCTCACTCATTTTGCTCATGCTGCCCATCCAAATCTCCCTCTTAAAAAAGGTGATCAATGGATAGAAAATCTTATAGTTACTAGCAGCTAGGTCAGTCATGTCAGGGTTAACTAGAGAGGGCCGGGTTTCTGAGAGTGGGATGGCACTGAGAAAGATCATCATCAGAGTGGTGGCCAAATAACATTTGGCAGAAGTTCAGGTTTTGCCTGCAGGTCTCAAATCCCCATTCTATTCACCAACAGTTGACCCTATATATGGAGGAATCTAAGGTGGGGGCTTATATGGGAGGCAGGGTTTGAGGGTCGGCACAACATTGTGGGCCGAAGGGCCTGTACTGTGCTGTACTATTCTATGTTCTATGTTCTATATTTCTTTTTCACTATTGGGTGAAATCTAGTGACATTTTATAATTCATCGTGGATAATTATAGTGCTGATCTTCCTCTGCACCTGTGTGTGATGACAAAAACTGGATTAGGACTACATATGGAGGGTCCATTTCCAGTTTCACATCCATTTTTACTTTCATTAATTCAGTGAAAATTGCTAATGTGCTGGAGATACCAAGAGGTACAACCTGACCTGTGAGCAACAGGTGAGTGCCAGATCCAGTTACAACCCATATCAGGTTTTTACTGGAATGCATGCACTTCAGGTGGTGAGGTAAAGCCCACCTCAGGTGAGCATCAGGACCATAAAACTTGTTACAGTTTCTGGTCATTTATAGAAAGTTGTTGAAGAACTTCAGACTAGTTAGACGTTGGTGGTTATAGTAGACAATCCTTCATGGATGTAGTAGCTATTTCTTCCATTCTCTATGACAAAGCAATGTTGAACGTGACTTTCAGCAAATTAACCAGTCCAGAAACCCATTGGATCAGATGAAATCCTGCTTTTAAACCTCATCTAATTTGACTCTTCATTACTTTCAACGAGTAAAATGGGTGGAGTGCAGAACCAGAGCAACTAATCTCAATGATCTGATCATTTACAATTTCCCCTTTTAACATTTTGCAACACTGCATTGTCAAGCATAGAAACAAAACTGCATTTAATATAACGATAAGGTCCTTCCATTCTGTTCTCCCCGCTCCCTCTTCCAGCCTTCTCTGTGTCCCAAACACAGGCTTCTCATGTTAAATTTACATTTAAACTCAAAGTAAATTTATGGGCTTGGATATTGTATGTAAACATTTCATGATTTAATTATCTGACAATCTTACAAACTAATGCCTGTCTCTTTAGCTTGGTAAATCCTAGAATTATTTACCATTCCCTTTATCAAAGGTAAGAAGATTGCTGGGGATTTTCTAAGAAACTTAGTTGAAGTCGATTCTAGCAAATTCACTGAGGCCAGTGTCGGGTCAATCAAATGGGCGTAAATCCTGTCTTTGACGCATTCCTGCTATGGATCACGCCAAAGGGGAAAGAAAAGCTGGACTAAGATCTCAACAGCAAGTTACACTTTCTTCATGCCTCACAGTCAGCACCTACTGCAAGAGGAGGTGCGTAATAATGAAAATCTTTTATGATTAAGAGAGTGCTTCTTGTAATCTCATTTGCAGTCTGCACAAAATTGATTGCCCTTTTCCCCTCCTCCATTTTCAGCACTGAGGGCCCCTGAAACTCAGTGGGCTGCCTTCGTCCATTCTCCTGCATGTCACACTGATTCCCCAAGAATTTCTCGTTTAGGTTCACAGAGATCTGATTAGAGATAGCATCACCATGACTTCTAGTTTAATTAGAACTAGCTTTTATATTTATTTATTTAATCTCAAGTAATTTTGTTAAATCGGTCAGAGATTCTTCTCTCGTGCCTCCAGCATGTGTCTTATAGCAGAGGTGAACAGAGCTTGTAAATGCAGTCAGCTAAGTAATCATTCTTGTCATCAAGTCAAAGAGAGAAAACATTATTCTCTCCAGGGAGTCAGTTAAGATAATTGTTCCGCTTATCATGAGCAGAAGGAATAATACTACTCACTCTAGGTAGTCCTAACATCAAACTGGTCCTTGTTTATACTGATAGAAGCTGCTACTCTGGTAACCCCACACTGATTCTACTTGATAACATTATGCAGAGTTGTCCTCTCCTCATTTACATTGCTATGCTCAGTGGGAGCTCTGCAAAAGTTGACCGCCCATCTCTAGCAGTCCTGTCAAGATCAAAGTTTGTGTACATAATAGAGGTAATTTTATTAAATTGCTCTTCCGGTGTGCTGACTCACCTATCAGGACTTGCACTCGGAATTCTTACATGCTGTCTTCATAATTTTCCAACATATTTTGTGAAATTATATTGAATGCATCACAGCACACTTGCGTAAACTCCTTTAAAAAAAATCACTTTGAACAATGCTAGTTGCTATTTCTCTCAACCACAATAACGTGAAATCGCATAGCGAGAGCATTTGCTGTAGGTCTCACAAAACATAAAGGAGCAGATACTCTTCCTCTGAGCTGCATGAAGCCCTTACTGACAAAATGTGGTCCCAAAAATTCATTTTCACTCTACCCCACCCATTTCATGTCGGTCCGGGGTGAGCTCGAAAAATTTAGTCATGGAGAGTCATAGAAAAGTAGGCCCTTCAGCCCATCAGTTCCATGCCAAGCATTCACCACCCATTTACAATATTTACCTCTTTTGTTAATTATTGCCACATTCAAAATTCAAAGTTCAAAGCAAATTTATTATCAAAGTGCATTCATGTCACCATATTCAACCCTGAGATTAATTTTCTTGCAGGTATTCACAATAGATAGAAAAAAATACAATGGAATCAATTAAGAGCCACACACAAAGACAGAGAAATGACCGATGTGTAAAAGAAGAGAAACTATGCAAGCAACAAAAAACAGTAATGAAAATCCCGGTTAAGTGTCCCTTATCTGAAATGCTTAGGGCCGGAAGTGTTTTGGATTTTGTATTTTTTCAGATTTTGGAATAAACAATAAGATTGCCATCATTTCCGATTGAATTTATGTGCTACCATGTGTTTGTCTTACACTTGTTCATCACACATGCGTACTTGACAGTAAAAATTATTACATACCATTAATATAATGGAAATATAATGTGCTCAGGGTAACACAAGCAGCACAGCAGCATCAGAGAATACCTGAACCAGCCGTTGAACAACAATAAATAACGACAAGCTTTCAGTCTCCACCTACGCTGCTGTGTTTTGATTAAAAGGTTACATTACATTGTATTTGTATTTTACTTTTTTTTAGGTTTTATGGAAGGTATAAAAACAATCAACATCGCAGACTTGTTCTGGTACTACATTTTTGTTTATCAGCAGAGGCTTTAAAAATTCAATGCCATACCTTTTCCTAAATTTCTGCAACCACCCCACTGAATATCAGAACCATAATCAGGCTAAATATTATCATAATAATAATAGGCATCTGTTAGTCTCATGAGACCATGGATTTGTGCCTTGGAAGGTTTCCAGGGTGCAGGCCTGGGCAAAGTTGTATGGAAGACCAGCAGTTGCCCATACTGCAAGTCTCCCCTCTCCATGCCACCGATGTTGTCCAAGGGAAGGGCATTAGGACCCAGACAGCTTGGCACCAGTGTCATCGCAGAGCAACGTGTGGTTAGGTGCCTTGCTCAAGGACACACACGCTGTCTCAGCCAAGGCTCGAACTAGCGACCTTCAAATCACTAGACGAACGCCTTAACCACTTGGCCACGCGCATATATATTAAATAGAATATTTAATATCAGCATATATATTAAATAGGTTAATTAAATAAGTAGCACAAAAATAGAAATAAAAAAGTGGTGAGGTAGTTCAATGTTTGTTCTGAAATCAGATGGCTGAGGAGAAGATGCTGTTCCTGAATCATTGAGTGTGTGCCTTCAGAGTTCTGCACCTCATTCCTGATGGTAGCAATGAGAACAAGGCATGACCTGGGTGATGGGGGTCCTTAATGATGGATGCGACCATTTTAAGGGTCCTTGAAGATGACCTGGATACTACAGAGGCTAGTGTTCATGATGGAGCTGACTAAGTTTACAACTCTCTGCAGCTTACTTTGATCCTGTACAGTAGCCATACCAGATGGTGAACATTCACAATTACTTTCAATTTTCAGTGGTCGTGATAGATCTTTGCTTGTTTCATGATCAGCTTACTGTTGAGCAGCATATGTTCACTCCAACGCTGACAATACATGATCAATTTCTTAATTTTTCACTTTATGCTGTGATTTTCTATTTTTCAGTAACTTCTGTTCATTGCATACAGTATGTGAGGTCACTCCTCAGACCTGGGAACCTTCGCAGAATCTTGTACAATTTTCCATTTGTGATGTCATGTCAGAGCTCAAAAAAAATTTGGATTCCGGAAGGTTTTCAGAGTTTGGGTTTCAGATAAGGAGTATTCAACCAGTAATAATATACTTAAGTAACAAATAATATTGAGAATATGAGATATAGAGTCCTTGAAAGTGAATCCATTGGTTGTGGAATCAGTTTCATGTTGAGGCGAGTGACGTTAGCCGCGCTGGTTCTGGAGTCTAATGGTTGAAGGGTAATTACTGTTTTGAACCTGGTGGTGTGGGACCTAAGATTCCTGTACTTCCTTCCTGTGCAGTGAGAAGAGAGCATGGCCTGGATGGTGGGGGTCCTTGTTGATGGACGTAGATCTCTTGCGGCAGTGCGCCTTGTAGATATGCTCAATGCTGGGGAGATCTTTTCTTGTAATGGACGTGCCTGTATCCACTACTGTTTGTAGGCATTGATGTTTCCATACCAGGCAGGATACTCTCGCTGTGCATCTTATAGAAGTTCGTCAAAGGTTCGTTCTCATCAACTCTCCTCAGATTCTACCATTCACTTACACACTTGTGAAAATTTATCATGGCCAATCAACCCACGCAGAGTTGGAGAAAACCCATGAATTCACACAGAGAACATGCACATTCTGTACAGGCAGCACCCAAGATCAGGACTGAATCTCAGTCTCAGGCTCTGTGAGGCAATACCTTTAATAGTTGTACTAAAGAGCAACTAGAGAATAATATTGTCTTTCAAATATTTAAGTACACTTTTTGTGTTGGAATTGGAAGTGATTCAGTGAAATGCTTGTCTTGCAAACTGTTGATGCAGATCAAATCATAACGCAATGCATTGAGGTGGAACACGGCAAATCAGTAACAGTACAGAATAAAGTGTAGGTGAACAATAAGGTACGATATCATAATGAGGTAAACTGTGAGGCCGGCGGGGTCAGGAGTCCATCTTATTGTATTAGGGAAACATCTAGGAGTCTTATAACAGTGTGATAGAAGTTGTCGTTGAGCCTGCTGGAACATGCTTTTACATTTTGCCCAATGGAACGGGGAGAAGAGAGGATGTGTAGGATGAGAGGGCGGGGTCTTTGATTATACCGCCTGCAGCAAGAAGTATAGACAGAGAGGGGAGGTTGGTTTCCATGATGTGCTGAGATGTGTCCACAATTCTCTACAGTTTCTTGCGATCACAGGCAGAGCAGCCATATCAAGTCAGTATGCATCCAAGTAGGATGCTTTCTATAGTGCATCAGTAAAACTGGTAATAGTCGAGGGAATGTACCAGATATTTTTGGCTTCCAGAGGAATTCAAGGCATTGGTGAGCTATTTTGGCTATGGCATTTACAGAGTTGAGCTAAACCAGATTATTTATGACGTTCACTCCTGGGAACTTGAAACTCTCCACCTCAGCACTGTTGATGTAGACAGGAGCCTGTGCACATCCCCCTGTCCTGAAACTAATGACTTGCTCTTTTGTTTTGCTGACATTAAGGGAAAGCTTGTTATAATGACACCATGTTGCTAAGCTCTCTATCTCCTTCCCCTACATGGACTCATCATAATTTGCGATAGGCCCACAACAGTGGTATTATCTGCAAAATTGCAGATGGAGTTAGAGCAGAATCCAACCACACCGTCATGAGCATACGGGGAGTGGGGAGCGGTGGGGGGGGGGGGTTGAAAGCACGATGTGGAGCACCAGTGTTTAGAATAATCATGGCCGAGGTGTTGCTGTGTGTCCTTACAGGTTGCTATCTGTTGGTCAAGAAGTAAAGAAACCAGTTGAAGGGGGAGATGTTGATTCCCAGGGTTCGGAGTTTAGGAACTTGGAATGATAGCATTGAAGGCGGAGCTGTTGTCAATAAACAATAGTCTGATGTAGGTGTCACTACTGTCCAGGTGATCAATAGATAAGTGTAGGGACACTCATCTGCCACAGACCTATTTTAGTGGTACGAGATTTACAGTATGATAACTTTGTGTTCTCCAAGTCATTGCTCTGCCTAAAAATAATTCAACATCTTGGAATAGAAATGCAGAAGTTGTCACTTTAACAAACTCTATGGCTTCCCCACCATGGCAGGTAAAGGCAGAGGAAGCACAGTATCAGTAGTGACATTCAGTGCTCTGAGCTTCCACATTCCCGAGGGCAACTCTTCCAAAATTGTTCATAAGAACTAGTCCATATTTGCCCAATACAGCATCAGACCCACTGTCCTCATCACCTCCAAACTTCTGAAACTTCAGTCTTATTCAACAATATAGTATCACTGTTCAACGTGACTCAACAACTTCCACCTCAAAACCTCAAAAGCTGGAACCTTGAAGTTCATGCAGATTGCATGGCTCCCTGTCCTTTCAAACGTCAATCCTCCATTAGTTTTCAATGATCATTACCAGAGAGTACAACTCTGCAACCCGAAGTTAATGTGTTTTTGCAGAATCTACCATTAGCCTGATTCAAAGGTTTACCAGCTCTGCCAACTGCGCCCCACTCTCCTGCTTCTTGCAATGTGAATCTGTTTTCTGGGAGTTAGGTTTCTGGCATATTTCTTCTCTGTCTCATGTAGTGGCGTTGCTTCCATTGGACAAAATCGGCCTGCTTTTGTCCTTTGACTGGATAAAGACTCCATCACAATATCACGGAGCTAGGGTCACGTCTTTCCTATTCTCCAAATATATCTAATTCCCTGCTCAATGCATCCACAACCAAATGAGATACCCCATCAGTCTGACATGTCTGCGAAACTATGCTTGCAGGCACACTATCTTATCCAGTTGCAACAGGATTCAAAACTTTGGGGGAAAGAGTAGGACTACAACCAGTTATAAAGACTGGAGTAGCACACATGCATGGAGCTATCAGCAGAAATGATTGAGCAGTCGGAAGTGGCAAACTTTGGGAGGCTTTGGGAGACAGACTGGCAGGTACGATGTTGTAGGCATCACTGAATCATGAGTGAAAGATTATAGCTTGGAGCTTAATGTCCAAGGATACACATTGTAGCGAGAGGATACACAGAAAACAGAGCAGGCGGTGTTGCTCTGTTGGTGAAAAATGAAATGAAATCAAATCATTAGAAAGAGGTGACATAGGGTCGGAAGGTGTTGGATCATTGTGGATAGAGCTAAGGAACAGGAAGGATAGAAAGACCCCGACAGGAGTTGTATACAGCCCCCCAAACAGTAGTAAGGATATGGCCCACAAATTACAATGCGAGATAGAAAATGCATGCCAAAAGGGCAATGTTACAATAGACGTGGGGGACTTCAGTATACAGATAGACTGGGAAAACCAGGTTGGTGCTGGATTCCAGAGGGAGAATTTCGAGAATGCCTATGAGATGGCTTTTTAGAGGAGCTCGTGGTTGAGCCTACTAGCTGACCAGCTATTCTGGACTAGGTGTCGTGCAATGAACCAGAACTGATTAGAGAGCTTAAGGTAAAAGAACCCTTAGGGGAAAGTGATCATAATATGATTGAATTCAGCCTGAAATTTGAGAAGGAGAAGCTGAAGTCAGATGTATCATTATTACAGAGGAGTAAAGGGAATTACAGAGACATGAGAAAGGAGTTGGTCAGAGTTGATTAGAAAAGAACACAGAGCAGCAATGGCTGGAATTTCTGGAAGCAATTCAGAAGGCACAGGATATATACATCCCAAAGAGGAAGAAGTATTCTAAAGGAAAAATTATACAACCATGGCTAACAAGAAAAGTTAAAGCAAGTGTGAAGTTACCATAACTAGAGTGAAGGTTCTTGGGAAACTGAAAGGTCTGAAGGATGATATCACCTCGACCAGATGGTGTACACCCCAGGGTTCTGAAAGAGGTGGCTGAAGAGATTGTGGAGACATTTGTTATAATCTGTCAAGAATCAATGGATTCTAGCGTGGTTCTGGAGGACTGCAAAATTACAAATGTCAAGAAGGGAGAGAGACAGAAGAAAGGAAATTATAGGCCAGTTACTCTGATCCCTGTGGTTAAGAAGATGTAGGAGTCAATTGTTAAGAATGTTGTTTTGGGGTACTTGAAGGCACATGATAAAATAGGTCATAGTAGACATAGTTTTCTTAAGGGAAAATCTTGCCTGACAAATCTGTTGAAATTCTTTGAAGAAATAACAAGCAGCATAGATAAAGGGGAATCGGTGGATGTTGTGTACTTGGATTTTCAGAAGGCCTTTGACAAGGTGCCACACATGAAGCTGCTTAACAAGTTACCTCATGGTATTACAGGAAAGATTCTAGCATGGATAGAGCAGTGGCTGATTGGCAGGAGGCAAAGACTGGGAATAAAGGGAGCCTTTTCTGGTTGGCTGAGGGTGACTTGTGGTGTTCCACAGGTATCAGAATTGGGACCGCTCCTTTTAACGTTATATGTCAACAATTTGCATGATGGAATTGATGAGTTTGTTGCAAAATTTGTAGACAATATGAAGAGAGGTGGAGGGGCAGGTAGTTTTGAAGAAATAGAGAGACTGCAGAAGGACTCAGACAGATTAGGAGAATGGGCAAAGAAATGGCAGATGGAATACAGTGTCAGGAGTGTATGGTCATGCACTTTGGTAGAAGAAATCAAAGGGTTGACTATTTTCTAAATGGAGAGAAATTACAAAAAACTGAGCTACGAAGGGACTTGGGAGTCCTTGTCTTGTGCAGGATTCCCTAAAGGTTAATTTACAGGTTGAGTCTGTGGTAGGAAGGCAAATGGAATGTTAGCATTCATTTCAAGAGTTGAATATAAAAGCAAGGATTTAATACTGAAACTTTATAAAGCACTAGTGAGGCTTCACTTGGAGTATTGTGACCAGTTTTGGACTCCTTATCTTATAAAGGATTTGCTGAAACTGGAGAGGGTTCAAAGGATGTTCATGAAAATGATTCCAGGATTGAATGGCTTGTCATATGAAAAGTGTTTGATTGCTCTAGGCCATTCAGAAAAAATGAGGGGTGACCTCATTGAAACCTATTGAATGGTGAAATCCCTCAATACAGTGGATGTGGAGAGGATGTTTCCTATGGTGGGAGAGTCTAAGACCAGAGGACACAGCCTCAGAATAGCAGAGTGTCCTTTTAGAACAGAGATGAGGAGGAATTTCTTTAGCTGGAAACTGGTGAATCTGTGGAATTCGCTGCCACAGACAGCTGTGGAGGACAAGTCTTTATGGATACTTAAGACAGAGGTTGAGAGATTCTTGATCGGTCAGTGCATGAAGAGAAGGCAGAAAATTGGGGCTGAGAGGAAATTTAGATCAGCCACGATGAAATGGCAGAGCAGACTTGATGGACCAAAAGGCCTAATTCTGCTCCTTTATCTTACAGTCTTATTATGGTCTTTCTAATCTGCAACCAGCATCGTTGATGTCAATTTGTGTATTATCTTTTCAAAAAAAAGTATTAAAAATACCTCAGATGAGTGTTTCTGTGGCATTTTTCTTTCCCTTGTATCCTGCATGTGTTGAGCAATTGTACACAAAATATCAGTTGCTGCCTGATGAAGTATGTACTGCTATAACCTGAATTTTCTCTTTATGAAGCTACTTAACCTGCTGTGTAATACCAATTCTTTTTGTTCTTATTCTAGGTTTCCTGCATTTACAGTTTTTTTTTCTACTTTAATGTCCATATATTGGATCTTCCATCAACTGCTTGATATTATTTATTCTTTGATCAAACCCACTCCAAACATAAGATTGTTTTTTATTCCAGTTATTGGATTATCGTTCAACAGCAACTCACGATTGAGCTTTCAGCACTGCAGAAAAATGAAGGCTTGCAAAGCCGCCTAAAATACAATTCAGTCACTAAATAATAACGTAGCTTCTTGCAGACGACTCATTCCAGGAAGGTACATCTTTGATAGATTTTTTAAAAAGCTAAAGGTGCAATTCAAGTCAACTAAGAATACATTTTAAGTTTTCCAGATGAATCGAAATGGTAACCGAATACATGAACTGGAAGCTCAGGCGAACTTAAACTATTGTATTCGAATCCTAATGATCCCTGTGCTGAAAGCATGGGGTAAAAAAATACCAATAAAAGACACTAATAATAATGTTATCATGGATGCCAACACAAACCAAAAGAAGAGGCAAATGAATGACTAATTCTACAGAAATAAATTTAGCTTAAATTATTATTTTAAATTGACTGTTTTTTTTAAAATTATGATTATGAGGACACGTAGTCCTCTTTCATTGTCATTTAGTAAAGCAAGCATTAAGAAATGATACAATGTTTTTCCAGAATGATATCACTGAAACACATGACAAACCGACTGAAAAACTGACAAAAACCACATAATTATAACATATAGTTACAACAGTGCAAAGCAATACCGTAATTTGATAAGAAGACCATGGGCACGGTAAAAAATCTCAAAGTCTCTTGAAAGTCCCATCATCTCACACAGACGGTGAACCTCCAGCGCCGCAAACTTGCCGATGCAGCATCCTGGAAGCATCCGACCACAGTCTGACTCCAAGTCCGTCCAAAAACTCCGAGCCTCCAACCAGCTCTCCAACACCAAGCACCATCTCTGCCGAGTGCTCCGACCCCGGACCCGGCAACAGGCAATAGGCAAAGCCGAGGATTTGGGGCCTTCCCCTCCAGAGATTCTCGATCGCACAGTAGCAGCGGCAGCGAAGCGGGCATTTCAGAAGTTTCTCCAGGTGTTCCTACGTGCTTCTCACGGCTTTCTCCATCAAATCAGAATTGTGCACGGCCCCCTAGTTAACACATAATCGATATCATTCGGAACGGCCGCGCGCACTGCATCTAGCCGCCATCTTCTCCTCTTTCAAAGTTGACGTTGAAAGAGGACTATTTCTCTGTTTCCATTGTCATAGGCATCCGTTAGTATCGTGAGACCATGGATTTACACCTTGGAAGGTTTCCAGGGCGGAGGCCTGGGCAAGGTTGTATGGAAGACTGGCAGTTGCCCAGACTGCAAGTCTCCCCTCTCCACGCCACCGATGTTGTCGAAGGGAAGGATACTAGGGATGATAGAGCTTGGCACCGGTGTTGTCGCAGAGCAATGTGTGGTTAAGCACCTTGCTCAAGGACACAACACACTGCCTCAGCTGAGGCTCAAACTAGCGACCTTCAGATCACTGGACCGACACTGTAACCACTTGGCCACGTGCCCAGCACTCTGTTTGCATTATGATAAAAATAATCTTAGACAGCATTGTCTAGTCTCTTGAACTGGCCTACACTCCATAACTACCAGTAATTTAAAGCTAATTGACAGCTTTGATCGTCAGAGCTCCAGAACGACTTTTGTGGGGAATGGGAGAGAGCAGTACTGCAGCTGCAGTCCTGTTTGAGAACGAAGCTCAGATATATTGCTGGGCAGAGCAATTCAAACTTCACTTAGCAATGCAAAGCCTCACCTGGGAGCCAATGAAAATCACTCCATTCCTCTAGATGAATGCTTCTTAATTTGATGAAGAACAGAAATGACAAAGAAATACTAACAATAGCCCAAAACTGACAACAAGTGACGGGAATAAAATGTTAACATACATTCAATAGTTGGTCTATTTGGTCTAATACATGGAAGAAAATAATTATTTGCTCCTCGATTCTCATTTGAACCTTTAAGTTTAATGTGTTCAACACTCAGGTCAGAATGTCATTGTTACTTACACACAAAGTCAAAGTTGGATTTACAAGTAACACGTGTGCACAAGTACAATGAGGAACTCAACACAACATTAAAAGACAGACTGAGAGAAGTTCACTCTCTTATCTGCTAATCGCTAGTTATTGAACTGTTAAATTTTCAAACAGAGCCAAAATGAGAATTAGCGTCTTAACTACTGATGAATACAACCTAATTAAATTTAGAGAGACCAGAGCAGACATGGGGCAGAAGTCAGAATCAGAATCAGAATCAGGTTTATTATCATCGGCGTGTGTCGTGAAATTTGTTAACTTAGCAGCAGCGGTTCAATGTAGTACATAATCTTGCAGAGAAAAAAAAATAAACAAATAAATAAATAAAATGATAATAATAATAAATAAGTTAATAACAGTTAATGTATATTGAATAGATTAAAAATCACACAAAGACCAGAAATAATACATATTAAAAAAGTGAGGTAGTGTTCACAGGTTTAATGTCCATTTAGGAATCAGATGACAGAGGGGAAGAAGCTGTTCCTGAATCACTGAGTGTGTGTCTTCAGGCTTCTGTACCTCCTACCTGATGGTAACAGTGAGAAAAGGGCATGCCCTGGGTGCTGGAGGTCCTTAATAATGGATGCTGCCTTTCTGAGACACCGCTCCCTGAAGATGTCCTGGGTACTTTGTAGGCTAGTACCCAAGATGGAGCTGACTAGATTTACAACACTCTGCAGCTTCTTTCGGTCCTGTGCCGTAGTCCCCCCTCCCATACCAGACAGTGATTGATGCAGCCTGTCAGAATGCTCTCCAAGGTACATCTATAGAAGTTTTTGAGTGTGTTTATTGACATACCAAATCTCTTCAAACTCCTAATGAAGTATAGTCGCTGTCACTGTCAATGGCTATAGGCCTAATGAAATGTCAGCAGAGATGTGACGAGTTAAGTTCAGTAATGGAACCAGGGGTCCTGCATGCAAGATTAGTTTGTACTATTTGCCTCAATGCGGGAAGCACAACATGGTAGACCCAGCTAATTTACATAATTACAGCTCACAGCCCGTTCTATTGGTGGTGCTGAGTGGTTGTGCTTCTCACCGAGGGGCCAATTGGCTAGCATTATTTAAAGCTAGCTTGTGTGACCAAAAGCCAGGCTGCACCTCTTAGTCCTAACTATGGGATGCATTGTGGGTACAATGGATGATGGGAATTATTGTGGAACTTATTCTGATGTGGTACAGAACTTTATAAATGGCATTGCATGGAATCCAGCAGGGGTTGACTGCAGGTCTTGAGACAGCAAAGAAGGGTGCTCCAAGCCAACCCTCAGAAACAGTGGAACAATTAGATGTGACAATTGACTACAGTAGAGTTTGAAATGTTGTCTTGACGCCAAGAGCAGTTGCTCTCACCTTACCACTGAATTCAATCATTATATATGCGCCTGGGCCACTTGCTAAGGCTGTGATAAGACTTGGAACTGTATGGTCCCAGTGAAACCCGTGATGGGCTTCAGTGCACTGATAATTGATGAGTCATGCTGCATTGTATCTCTGAAGATCGGTCCTGGCCCAACACATTGGTGCAGTTATGGAGAAGACTGGTCGGTTGCTGTACTTCATCCGAAGTTTGAGGAGATTTGGTATATCACCAAAGACGCTATTAAATGTCTACAGATGTACTGTGGAGAGCATTCTGACTGGTTGCATCATCATCAGGTATGGAGGAGCCACCGCACAGGATCAGAAAAAGCTGCAGAAGGTTGCAAACTCAGCCAAATCCATCGTGGGCATTAGCCTCCCTAGTACTGAGGACATCTCCGCCTCTAGAAGGTGGTGGCTAACATTAAGAGCTCCATCACTCAGAACATCAGGGAATAGGTACAGGGGACTGAAGATACACACTGAACTTTCAAGGAACAGCTTCTACACTGTCACCATCAGATTTTTGAATGAACTATGAACCATCCCATGAACACCACCTCTTTACTCTTGTTCTCTTTCTATACTACTTATTTACGTAGTGCCCTTGTTGTGATTTCTACAGGTATGCTGAGAGGTATTTTTATTTTAGCACTTTTCTGCAAATGCAGTGGGTCCTGTTAGTAAGCTTCTTAGACTAGTGTTTCGGCTAAAGGCAAGGAGCTATTTTGTCCAACTTAGGAATGTTGTGTCAGCCAATAGGGTTTGATTGGTAATGTGTTGTAACATTCTGCCCAGTAGGATGCTATGCAAGGTTTGAGAGAGCTAGGTGGGATCAGATTTCTGCAGAACAGTAGACTGGTTTGGTGTCTTTTGGAAGGAGCTGTGGAGCACAAGGGAAGTTACTCAGAGAATGCCGCTCGAAGGAGAGACCCCAGTGTAAGAAGTTTTTATGTGCAGACAAGTGGTTCCAAGGAGAAAGTGCTAATACTCCTGAGTTAGCCAGATGATTCGAAATGGTCATCGAGGGAAGTTTGGACTGTGGCTGGTGTCCTTCACACACAGTACATGTGTTCAGCGTATGAGTAATCAAAGAGAAGTACCCGACTACTCCAGAAATAAGCTCCAATGTTTATGTGCACATTTGGACTGGTTTAACCCTAATGGGCCCTTTTATTTTTTCTTTTTCTGTAAACTGTTTGTTCAAGTTGAGATATTAATAAATATATTTCCTTGGAAGTTTTATGTTGGTGTACAATCTGCTATTTTTCGGGCAAACGATAACTTTGCATGGGGCAGTATTTACACAGCGTTTGCTACAATTCACGTTCCTCCCCAGAACATTCCAACTTTCCTATTTGGTTGAACCCAAATCATCTTGACCCTGGATATGTGTTGCTTATGGAAGATGGCTTTCTCACCTCTGAGTCACGAGGCTGTGAGCAAAGTTAGCTAATGAGCCAAGTCTGCAAACAAGCCCTGGTGAGAAGGTTACATTTAATTTATTATATATATATAAAACATTTAATTTAATTTATTTTATTTTTATTTTTATACATATATATATAATGGTAATTTATAGTTTTTTTATATATTTCAATGTACTGCTGCCAACAAAACAGCAGATTTCATGACAAATGTCAGTGATCCTAAATCTGAGTCTTATTCTGCTTCTTATTCTAATTCTGATTCAGTCAACTACATCTCCCATCACTTGCTAATGATTAATGATTGCTTAATTGCACAGTAAGTAACTGGACTAGATTTGCTTTTTATGAACAGGACTTACCCGGGCATTTTTCTTCATTTTCATTTGCCAGTGTTTGGGGCAGCTGTTCTTGACCATTCAATTCCACATTTGGGATGTTATCTGCTCCCTTAACTACGCTGTGTCGAATGCTCTCAGCTGGGGGTTTTTGTATCATTTGGACTGAATACAATTGTTGAGACAAAATATCCACTCAGCACTTCTGACCTGATACACAGTAACTGTGAGTATCTCAGCATTATCTTCAGCTCTCACGTTCTTCCCCGTACCATCACTGAGATTCAGCATGCCCTTGGGCCTCCACTTCTCCTCAACTTGTTCAACTGTCCAGTAACATTTCTGATTAAATGTGGCAGGACTGCAAAGCTTTGATCTGAATTGTCTGTTGTTTGATCACTTAATGAAATTGATGGCTTTGTGGCAAAGTTTGCGGACGATATGAAGATAGGTGGAGGGGTAGGTAGTGCTGAGGAAGCAATGTGATTGCAACAAGACTTAGACAAATTGGAAGAATGGGTAAAAAAGTGGCAGATGAAATACAGTGTTGGGAAATGTATGATAATGCATTTTAGTAAAAGGAACAATAGAGCGGACTATAATCTGAATGGGGAGAAGGTTCAACCATCAGAGGTGCAGAGAGACTTAGGAATCCCTGTGCAAAACTCCTAAAAGGTTAATTTACAAGTTGAGTCTGTGGTAAAGAGACCAAACGCAATATTGGCATTTATTTCAAGGGGAATAGAATAAAAAAGCAAAGAGATATGCCGAGCCTTTATAAGACATTAGTCAGGCTGCATTTGGAGTATTGTCAACAGTTTTGGGCCCCTTATCTCAGAAAGGATGTGCTGTCATTAGAGAGAATCCAGAGGAGGTTCACAAGGATGATTCTGGGAATGAAGGGGTTAACATACGAGGAGTGTTCAACAGCTTTGGGCCTGTACTCAATGGAACTTAGAAGATTGTCATGGGGGGGGGGGGTGGGATCTTATTGAAACCTACCAAATGTTGAAAGGACTAGTTAGGGTGGATGTGGAGAGGATGTTTCCTGTGCTGGGGCAACACTCAGAAACTGAGTAGGTTCTGTCGGGTCTGCAATGGGACCTGAGACCCAAGTAGAGCCAGCCACATTTCCTAATCAAAAAAAATGGACTCTACGCTAAGTCCAGCATAACAGCCGAATACTTCTATGCAAATTAAGCCAGGTCAATTAAGATTTTCTATGCCCAGAACTAATTCATTGTAGTTGGGTAAGGCTATAAGAACAATGGAACGTGTAAATCAGATATGATCTTGTGGAATGCTGAAGCAAACACAAATTATTGAATGGCCACTAAAATAGCTCACACTACTTTCTTGTCAACTTGACATCTAGCAGTTTCACAACTAATTCTCAATTTTCAAGCAAACAGTTCATTACTTTGCTGAGACCTCAGATAGCCAGGATGCACAATCGCTCCTCACTCCCCATCATCTGAAAGCAGGTGCCTAGGGTTAGGTGCTGAGCCCATCGCTGTGCATTCTGCTCACACATGACTGCACATCCAAGCATCCGAGAAATCACATAGCCAAGTTCCCTGATGGCAGCGCAGTAGGGGGTCTCATCACCAACAATAATGAGATGGTCTACAGAGAGGAGGTGGAACAGCTCGAGGCCTGGTGTCAGGCAAATAACCTCTTCCTCAATGTCAACAAGAAAAAGGAGATGGTTATCAACTTCAGGAGAACTTGCAACACTCATCCCCCTCTTTATGTCAGCAGCACAGCAGGGGAAACTGAGAGCCACTTCAAACTTCCGGAAGTGCACATTTTGCAAAAACCTCTCATGGTCCCACAACATATCATACACCATCAGGAAAGCTCAGAAATACCTCTACTTTCTGAGGAGGTGATAGATATGCAGTAGTGTGCATCCTAATAAGCTGCATCACTGCATGGCATGGAAACTGCACTGTGGCAGACTGTAAGGCTCTACAATGGGAAGTCAAAGCTGCCCAAAGCATCACCGGCACCAGCCTAACCACCATCAAGGACATATATACAGAAAGGTGCTAGAAAATAGCCAGTAACATCATGAAGGATCCAACCTACCCTGTTTATTCCACTTCCATTAGGGAGGAGGCTATGTGCCATCCGCACCAGGACCACCAGACTCAAAAACAGTTTCTTTCCGCTGGAAGTAAAGCTGATCAACACCTCCAGCACTAACCTAACCCTCTGCACCCCAACCACCACGACATTATGATTTCCTGTCAATCACCTTACGTACAGACACTACTGTGCCTAGCGTCACTTTATGGACATACGGTCAATCTATGCATATAAGCTATCTTATGTGTTTATATTTATTGCATTTGTAATTATTCTTCTGTTCTTTGACTTATTGTGGTTTTTTTGTGCTGCATCAGAGCTGGGATAACAATTATTTCATCCCCCTTTACACTTGTGTACTGGAAGTGACATTAAACAATCTTGAATTTAATCAAACTAATTAGTACATAGTTGTCAACATCTATTTTGTCATATTTTTCAATCCACCAAATTTTAGATCTAATAGCTCTTTACCAATGTCCATAGGCTTTCCAGAGGCTTTCGATGAGCTACTGCATTGAAGACTTATCGATAGATAAGGATGCATTGAGTTGGCAGCTAATATATTTACATTGGTTAACCAGTAGAAACCAACAGAGTTGGGATAAATGGTTGTTTCTCTGGTTATCAGTCAGTGGTAAGAGGAGAGCCGCAGGGCTGGTGCGGAACCCACAACGACACATGAAGTATATGAACAATTTTGAAGAGGGGACTGAGTTTAGGGTACCTACGTTGCTGATGATGTTAAATTGAGCAGAAAAGTAAATTGCGCATTGGATGAGGGTCTGCAGATAGCTGTAGATAGGTTAAACGCGGGCACGGGACCAGGAATTGGTGTACAATGTTGGTAAATACAACAGCATCCAATTTGGAAGGAAAAATAGAAGATTTGATTAGATTCAACTTTATTGTCATTGTGCTGACTACAGATACAAAGCCAATGAAATGCAATTAGTATCTAACCAGAAATGCAAAGAGTAGTGTTACTTACAAAATAACTGTGAATAAAAAGTAAGTGCTACAGCACACAAATATAAAAGCACTGAGATAGTACAATATGGGTGCAATACTGCTTAGCGCATGATGTGAGGTTCAGCAGAATCACAGCCTCAGGGAAGAAGCTCTTCCTGTGCCTGCTCGTGCGGGAGCAAAGGCTCCTGTAGTGCCTATCCGATGGGAGGAGAGAGTAAAACCTCCATGGTTAGGGTGAGATGCATCCTTGAAAATGCTTTTTGCCCTGCCCAGGCAGCATTTATGGTAGATGTTCTCAATGGTGGGCAATTGGGTGCCGATAATCCGCTGGGCAGTTTTCACCACACACTGGAGTGTTTTGCGGTCCGATACGGGACAATTGCCATACCACACTGAGATGCAGTTGGTGAGTATGCTCTCAATGGTACAGCGGTAAAAGTCCATCAGTATCCTGGGAGAGAGGTGAGCTTTCTTGATGCTCCACAGGAAATAAAGGTGCTGTTGCGCCTTTTTGATCAGGATGGAGGAGTTCAGGGACCAGGTGAGATCCTCGGAAATGTGGACACCAAGGAGATTGAAGCTTGATATACGCTCCACTACAGCTCCGTTGATGTAGATGGGGACTTGAGTGTGGCTCCTAGCATGCCTGAGGTCCACAATGATCTCCTTGGTCTTCTGGGTGTTAAGGGCCAGGCTGTTATTGGCACACCACGCGGTCAGGTGCTGGACCTCATCCCTGTAGGCCGTCTCATCATCCCCTCTGAGCAGGCCAACCTGATAGAAGATTAGATTATTATTTAGATGGTGAAAGACTGCAGCATGTTGTTTGCAGAGGGATTTGGGAGTTTTGTACATGAATACAGAAGGTTGGTTTGCAGGTGCAACAGATTATCAAGTAGTCAAATGGAATGTTGGCCTTCATTGCTAGAGGGGTTGAACTTACGGATGGGAAGGATATGCTGGAAATGTACAGGATAAAGGTGAGGCCATACCCCGAGTACTGTGTGCTCTTCTGACCTCCTTAAGAGGAGACTCACTGGGAAAGGTGTTTCCACTGGTAAGTGAGACTTAGAATTAGGGAACATAGTTTCAAGATTTAGGAGAGTAGATTTAGGACAAGGAGAAATTGCTTTTCCTGGACAGTAGCAAACCTGTGGAATTATCTGCCCAGTGAAGCAGTAGAGACTACCTCATTAAAATAAGACACTGTTAGATAGACTTGTACATTGTAGGACATTAAGGCAGGGTAGGTGAAGCTGAGTCCATGACCAGGTCAACCATTGATCTGGATAAATGACAGAACAGATTTGATGGGCCAGATGGCCTATTCCTGCTCCTATTTCTTATGTTCTTATGTTGCAGCTACCAAATTCTGATCCCACCTACAAATCCTGGGTGGTTCAACTCAGCAGCTGGCCACTGCCAACGATAATTAAAAATACCTTTAATGGGTAGAAAACTCAAAGAATTTAGGAGACATTTATTAATGCACAGCATTTTTTTCTCTATTTAAGTCAGTTTCACATTGAAGTAAGCATTGAACATTCTACACTTAAGGGCAACAGACAATGACTCTGTTTCTACCTGTGGGAATAGCTCAGAACTGCCAAAGGAAGAGCAACAGCAGGGCAAAGGAGACAATGGATCTGCAGCTACACAGAGAGTAAATATATGGAGGACAGCAGGCCAGAATTACTATGTTTAAAAAATCTAGGAATTCATAAATGTACTTTTCGACAAGCAGACTGTGAAAGTTGCACGCCATCTTGGTCAATGTCTCCCATCCACTACATAATGTGCTAGGTGGGCACAGGAGTACATTCAGCCAGAGACTCATTCCTCCAAGATGCAGCACAGAGCATCATAGGAAGTCATTCCTGCCTGTGGCCATCAAACTTTACAACTCCTCCCTTGGAGGGTCAGACACCCTGTGCCGATAGGCTGGTCCTGGACTTATTTCATAATTTACTGGCATAATTTACATATTACTATTTAACTATTTATGGTTCTATTACTATTTATTATTTATGGTGCAACTGTAACAAAAACCAATTTCCCCCGGGATCAATAAAGTATTACTATGACTATGACCATGACTATGAAACCTTTGAGGAAATAATTGGTTAGAAAGTATGCTCTGGAATGGCAATATATGGTTAGTCCTGCCATCTTGATCTCGTTTTTATAAGCAGAGTGCAATTCATGTTCCCATTTTTCCATTGAAATTCCAGGCAACTTTAACCATGCTAACTTTCTTTTCATCATCTATACACAGGGAAAGGTTTCTTGTGAAGATGGCCATCATTGAAGCCAGGTAGTTCAAATAAAAGCCAGAAGCCAGAAATTTAACTCACCACACCTACGCCAACAATCAAGTACTCATCTCTACTTGTCCCATTTATCATTACTCGGTTCCTAGCCTACCATATCCTGATGACTTCTAAAAACAGAGGTGGTCATTTCATCTAAATACTGATGAAATTCATTCTAAAAGTTTGAAAATCTTGCCAGAAGCCACATCAAGCACACTCACACCAAATATCTAATGACGTACGGAGTGATATGTTGGAGAAGAGAAGAGGAGTTTGCTATGTGCTAGAGTCCAAGAAGCCAGCGGCAGTGAAAAGAAGCCACTTTCAAAGGAGGCAGTAAGTGTGAAGCTATAAAAATATGGAGGTTGTACCTCAAAGGTCTAGTAAGCATCTGCAGCCAAGGTCAGAAACCTCAAAGCCAAAATCTCAACAACTGCATCACACATCCCACAACCTGCTCAATAAACTAACCTCCATTATTTACCCACTGATAATCTCTAACAATCATGACTCTTAACTAAATGTCATGCAAATTCTTCACCAAGCACCTCATATACTTAGAATTGACGCAGTGCCTCAACCAGAAGCTTCAACAATTACCTTACCCCTGGAGATATTCTTCAGCCTGCTGTGTTCCTGCAGTAGTTTGTTTTATTTTAATATATAGCAGTTGATTTCCTGATCCAAGATGTTGGTAGATTTTAAACTTCTCCAGCCCAATTACTCCCAGTAGTCATAGCTTCCCAATCCAAAAATAGCCAATTTGTTCTTACTCTTTGTTTTCTGTCCTTTAATCAAGTGCTTGACAATCTCTGGTATTTTTCCTTCTACTGATCTCAAAATAATTAGCACGCAGTTCTCAGTCTTCTTTCACCCTCCCTTCTTAAATAGTAGACCCACATTTGATAACTTCCAATCTGTAGAAACTGTTTTAGGTCCACAGAACTTTAGGGGATGGTGATCAGTGTAGCTTCTATCAATGAACACACTGCCAGCGGACCCACTGTCTCCACGGACACCTCTTCCAAACCCATGATGCAGGTCATCATGAACTGGGGATTCATCAGCTTTTGGTTCTCCAAGACCTTTTTAAAAAAATGTTTTTTTTTTAGTTTCTTGTTCTTCCTACACCTCCACTAATTGTGAGATAAATTATTTTGTCTTATTTCATACATACAATTGTTAAATGCTTCTGCCACTTTCATATTCCCAATATAATTTCATTTGTCCTAGTCATAAGGAACTAATATTAACTTTCACTGAACTTCTTTCTATCCATCTACAGAAGATTTTGCAATGTGCTTTTTAAGAGCAGGCTGTAAGTACCTTAAACACTAACAGTAAGAGTTTGGTACAGATAACAAAATATCAAATGGCTTCATTCTGTGGTTCCTCAAGGGCAGTGAATGACAGGTAATGTAATTTTAATGTTTTTATTTGAGCTGACTAAAACTCAGCAGATCTGCCGTCCTTACCAAAAAAAAACAAATCAAGCACTTTAAGTTGTGCATTTTACAGCAAAAATGTCCAGCAGGAATTTGGAAAATTGGTAAGGAGTTTTTAATCTTCTTTGAATGTGATTTCAATTTGAAACTGAACATGTCAGTACATTGAAATCTAACCCACACCTGTACCCTTTTCATGTGCTATCAGTGGAGCAGAGGATTTCATAGGTAACACTGGGCATGTTTTCTCCAGTGACTGAAAGTAGTAGACAGCCGGGGGTAAATGGGCAATCATCATGATTAACATGGAAGTAAGGTAAAAGCATGACGTGCAAGGAATGAGATCACTTTTCACCATCAAAATGTCTCCGACGCTGCATCAGTCAGCACCAGCTCTCATGGCCAGCATTATGCTAAATAACTCACTGGTCCTCCCATCACTGACCACAGACCTTTAATAAAAGATTATAGTGAGCTACAAGCAGCAATCACTGGCCCTGGATCAGCTTACTGCTTACAGTGGCTTGGGGTTCACCAGCAGCACAGGAGTCAATTGGGCTACTTCATCACCTGGTAGGAGTTGCCCTAGAGATATTAGAGAAGGTCCCATTCCCCTCCCCCACATTGCTGCCTGCCTTCACAGGGGCCTTTCCTCTTTTTACATGCGGCTATCAAGGCGGATTTCTGGAAGCATTACTTCACTTTCCAGCAATCAACATGGCAATGATGCTGCTCCTGCTAGATCTACAGGCAGCCCCTGACAGGATCCACATATGTTCCAAGTTAACAGATGAGTTATTGTGCAAAATACCAGGGCTCTACTTCTGACATATCCTTACCCAAGTTCATATGTTTTCTCAGGAGCTCGGTGAGTACATCAGCATCATGTGCAGATCGTGTTTAGCACACATGGAGGGTGAACTCCTATTTCTAGGCAGAGGTGTCTCAAAGCTGCCTATTCCAATAACTCCATGATAACCAAGGTCTCATTTTAGAAGATCTTAGATACCAGCAGAAAAGGGCAGCATTTTAAACTGGTGCTTTGTAAGTTCTGCACCTATTTAGTATGACATACTTAATGGAATACAGTGTTGGGAAATGTATGATAATGCATTTTGGTAAAAGGAACAATACTGTGGACTATTATCTAAATGGGGAGAAGGTTCAAACATCAGAGGTGTAAAGGGACTTAGGCGTCCTCGTGCAATCTCCCTAAAGGTCAATTTACAGGTTGAGTCTGTGGTAAGGAAGGTAAATGCAATGTTGGCATTTATTGCAGGGGGAATAGAATATAAAAGCAAAGAGATAATGTCAAGGTTTTATAAGACACTAGTCAGGCCACACTTGGAGTGTAGTCACAAACAAGAGAAAATTTGCAGATGCTGGAAATCCGAGCAGCACACACAAAATGCTGGCCTTCTGTCTCTTTTACCAATTTACTTCCCAGCCCTTTACTTCATCATC
This sequence comes from Mobula birostris, assembly GCF_030028105.1. Taxonomy (NCBI): domain Eukaryota; kingdom Metazoa; phylum Chordata; class Chondrichthyes; order Myliobatiformes; family Myliobatidae; genus Mobula; species Mobula birostris. The sequence continues at coordinate 184,592,810 of NC_092372.1, forward strand.
TCTCCCTTCAGGTTTCACCTATCACCTTGTGTTTCTCCCTCCCCTCGTAAGGCCAGTGATGTTGTGGGGATGGAATCGTAAGGCCAGTGATGTTGTGGGGATGGAACTGGACTCTCTGACGGTGGTGTCTGAAAAGAGGATGCTGTCTAAGTTGCATGCCATCTTGGTCAATGTCTCCCATCCACTACATAATGTACTGGGTGGGCACAGGAGTACGTTCAGCCAGAGACTCATTCCACCGAGATGCAACACAGAGCATCACAGGAAGTCATTCCTGCCTGTGGCCATCAAACTTTACAACTCCTCCCTTGGAGGGTCAGACACCCTGAGCCAATAGGCTGGTCCTGGACTTATTTCATAATTTACTGGCATAATTTACATATTACTATTTAATTGTTTATGGTTCTATGACTATTTATTATTTATGGTTTAACTGTAACGAAGACGAAAACCAATTTCCGTCTGGGATCAATAAAGTATGACTATGACTATGACTCCCCCCACCTACTCCGCAGTTTTTTTCTCCAGTCCTGCCGAAGGGCTTTGGCCCAAAATGTCGACTGCACTCTCTTCCTAGATGTTGCCTGGCCTACTGAATTCCTTCAGCATTTTGTGCTTGGAGTATTGTCAATAGTTTTGGGCCCCATAGCTCAGAAAGGATGTGTTGTCATTGGAGAGAGTCCAGAGGACGTACTCAAGGATGATTCTAGGAATGAAGGGGTTAACATATGAGGAGCATTTGGCAGGTTTGGGCCTGTACTCACTGGAATTCAGAAGAATGCGGGGGATTTAATTGAAACTTACTGAATGTTGAAAGGACTAGATAGGGTGGATATGGAGAAGGTGTTTCCTGTGGTGGAGGTGGCCAGAACTAAAGGGCACAGCCTCAGAATCAAGGGGTGACCTTTCAGAATGGAGGTGAAGAGGAATATTTTAGCCGGAGAGTGGTGAATCTGTGGAATGCTCTGTCACAGACTGCAGTGAAGGTCAAGTTTAAGGCAGAAGTTGATGGTTTCCTGATCAGTCAGGGCATCAAAGGATGTGGCGAGAAGGCAGTTGTATGGGGTTGAGTGGGATTCAGGATTAGCCATGATGGAATGATGGAGCAGACTTGATGGGCTGAATGGACTAATTCTGCTCCTATGTCTTATGGTGTCTTATACTCTGGTAGCAACCGTTCAATGGGCATAGTGCCCTGGTTCTCCTGGCCAGTAGAAAGTGCCTTGGATGGGAAAAGGCATGCAAAGGCCTTGCCTCCTTGATTGGACTGCTGAGTCTTTTAAAGGCAGAGGGGGCAGAGTATGCTTCATGACCAACTCCTCCTGTACAAATATAGCAGTGTTGTCCCAGTCCTGTTCACCAGGCCTGGAACACCTCGTGATCAAGTGCCGTCCATTTTATCCGCCATGGGAGATCTCAGCTATCATCTTAGTAGCGGTGTACATCCCACCTCAGGCTAGTGTAAAACAGGCTCTAGACGAACTGAACAATGTGATCAACGGGCATGAAACAGCACATCCTGATGCTTTCCCCATCTTTCAGGGGGATTTTAACTGGAACAGCCTGAAAAAGCTGCTGAATATTATTACAAACAAATCACGTGTAGTACCAGAGGAACCAACACTCTGGGCCACTGTTACACCACCATCAAGAATGCTTACTGTGTTATCCCATGACCACACTTCGGAAAGTCTGATCACATGGCTGCACTTCTACTCCCTGAAAATGGGCAGAGATGAAGACTGCAGCACCTGTAGTGAAGACAAACAAGGTTGGACAAGGGAACGTTTACAGGATTGCTTTGAATCGGTGGACTGGACTGTATCCAGGGATTCATCTTCGAGTCTGAATCGGTACGCCACAGCTGTCACTGACTTTATTAAAACCTGTGTGGATGAGCTTGTGTCTACAAGAATTTACAAAACATACCCAAATCAAAAGCCACGGATGAACCGAGAGGTTCGTAGTCTGCTGAGGACTAGATCTGTGACATTCAAGTCTGGCAACCCAGCTCTGTACAAGGAAACCAGGTATGACTTGCAGAGGGCTATTTCAGGATCTAAGGAACCATTCCAAGTGAGGTTGGAAGCATTATTGGATGCACATCAACTCTGGCAAGATTTAAGGCCATTACTTCCTACAAAGTGAGACCCAATATCATAAATAGCAGTAAGGCTTCTCTCCCAGACAAGCTGAACGCCTTTTATGCTTGCTTTGTAACAGCTATGAGTGTCTCTGCGGCCTCCAGTGACCCTGTGATTTCTGTCTTGGAGAACGATGTGTCTTATCTCGTGGAGATAAGACACTTGACCACTGTTACACTCCCTTCTGCATCACTTACAAAGATCTCCTTCACCCAGCTTTTGGAAAATCAGATCACTCTTTGATCCTGTTTCTCCTGACATACAGGCAGAAGCTGAAACAAGAGGCAGCCATAGTTAAAACCGTCCACTATTGGTCTGTCCAATCGGCCTCCATGCTGCAGGACTGCTTTGATAACGTTGACTGGAATGTCTTCCATGACGACCTTGTCTCCGAGTTCATGGATGGAGTCAGGTGCTTCATCCGGAAGTACATTGACGATGTTGTCCCCCAGAAGTTAGTCAGGTTTGAGACAGTGACAAGAGGGCATACAGAAATGAGATCTATCAGCCAGTTGAGTGGTGTTGCATCAACAAGCTCGCACTCAGCGTCAGTAAGAGCAAATTGTGGAGTTCAGAAAGGGTAAGGTAAGGGAACACTCACCAGTCCTCACAGAGGGAGCAGAAGTAGGTAGAGTGAGCAACTTCAAGTGCTTGAGTGGCAATATCTCTGAGGATCTAACCTCAACCCAACATATTGATGCAGCTATAAAGAAGGCACAACAGCAGCTATATTTCATTAGGAGTTTGAGGAGATTTGATATGTCACCTAAAACATTCGCAAATTTCTGCAGGTGTACCATGGAGAGCATTCTAACTGGTTGTATCACCATCTGGTTTGGGGGGTGTGGTTACTGCATAGGATTAAAATAAGCTGCAGAGAACTGTGAATTTAGTCAGCTCCATCATGGACTTTGGCCTCTTTTGTATCCAGGTCATCCTCAAGGGCTGATGCCCCAAAAAGGCAGCATTCATCATTGAGGACTCCCAGCACCCAGGACATACATGCCCTCTCCTCATTGCCACCATCAGGGAGGAGGTACAGAAGCATGAAGGCACACGCTCAATGATTCAGGAATAGTTTCCCTTCTGCCATCTGATTTCTGAATAGACATTGACCCCATGAACACCCTTCACTACTTTTTTATTTTTGCACTACTTATTCCATTTAACTATTATATATATATATATTTACTGCAATTCACAGTATTTTCCTTCCTATTATTATTCTATATTGCATTGTATTGCTGCCACAAAGTTAACAGGTTTTATGGCATATGCCAGTGATATTAAACCTGATTCTGATCCTGATCTCTTGCCGCTGTGAATAGTGTGGATCGCAGAGATTCAGTTGGAAAGTAGATTGGGGATGACAGGAAGGTTAGGGAACTGGTCATTGGAGAAGGCCAGGAAGAGGAAGAATGATTGTTGTGGCAGGATGTTACCAAGAGGGGGAGGGAATCATAGAAGAAATGGGGAGAAGATCCCACTGCAGAGGGCAATGTGATCTGAGGACAGCTACAGCAAGCGGTGACACGCAAGAGATCACTAACAATGGAAGATAAGGAAGGGATCCATCGTAAGTTCTTTAATTAAATTTCATAAAGTAAGTTCCTATCAGCAGTGCTGAGGTAGATCAAGATCTACTTCAGTGTGCAAAGGAGACAAAATTCTCAGTCCACATCTGCACAGTACAATTGTACGAGAAATGAACATTGCAATATGTTTGACATCACTGCACATGCCCAATGGCTTCCACAAAGAAAGCAAAAAACTTTCCAGAGAACTGACCACCGCAAGGTATGAGCTCTGTTTATCTTTACACAAGTCTATTGCATGGAGATTTCAAATATTATTCCCTAGCAGGCATGGGTTTCAAATTATGGCTTTCTGTAGCAGCTTCACCTGATAAATAGTGATCAGGTTTTATGTCGTTGCTAATTAAAAATAGGGTATGTTGGAATACAAAGGAAGTTTGACTCAGCATTTGTAAAAAGAGAAATCAAACTAATGACTTATCCTTCAGAGTTTCAGATTTCTTGCATTTGCAGAAAAATAATTTTAGTCCATTAACAACTTGCGAGTTGCAAAAGATATTCAGTGCTCAGAGGAGTTAATCTGTGTCATTTCATTCCATTGATATGTGCCAGTGGGTGTTGAGTGTTTAAGGTGGGATTCCTTTATTGCAGTTCACTGCTCTTGCAACTAGTTTACTTTGAACCTTCTCCCTTTTTTATCTTTACTGGTCGTATTGACTTGTCGTGAATAGTAATAAACTGTCAAATTCTCTGCAAGCAGCCAGGGATTAAAAGAGGCACAGTATTACAAGGAGTTTCCTAAAACTGTTCTTTTTGTGAATTGGTCATTCATGTCATTGTTATATGTGGGACCTTGCTGTGAGCAGGATGGCTGTGCATTCACCTACATAACTAAGAGTGAACATCAGATGGAATTCTAAAGGAGTCCATAGAGATGTGGCAAGGCACAATTTTTTTCCTCTAACAATATACTGATTTAAGTCAACAGGAGCTGAAATTGATTCACAGCCAGTTTTCTGCATCCAAGCAGGATTGAACAAATGTGACATCGTCCACAGACCTTTCCTGATATGTGCAAATGCTTACTCTATGTGTCATTAGAGTGATTATTTTGTTTAAGTTTAATTATTGCAGCAACTACTGTGTTGCTAATTCTCACAGGACTATATGTCACTTGAAATTTGTCCTAAGTCAGCATAATGGTTACTTAGGGTGTGGGGAACTCAGCTGGGAAACACCACGATCTCACAAGGGATTGTCATACAAAAGAACCGACCTAAAACAGATCCCGTGCTTAATCATTTGAAATACATTCTCTGCTCTTCCCAACCTCAGAAATTTCATGCTTCTGGAATACAAAAATAAGGAAGTAATCTTCCATAAGTGCGTAACATTTGGGCACTGCATAATACTATAAAAATGATAGGGATATGTAGCAGAGATCTTACTAAGTAAGTTTGGTGATAAATTCAAATGCATATGACTTTTTTGGATACAAAATGCACTTTGTGGGGAATGATCACTTGAACGTGATCTTCTGATTGATTACCCAGAGATGCGCCGATTGACAAACTGGCAATCTATTATTTTTACTTGATAAGCAAAAACACTATAGATATCTCCTTCCCCTTTTTTTCCATTCCCCATTCTGGTACCCCTCTTACCCTTCTCTTCACCTGCACATCGCCTCCTTCTGTTGTCTCTCCTCCTTCCCTTTCTCCCATGGTCCACTCTCCTCTCCAACCAGATTCCTTCTTCTTCAGCCCATTACCTCTTCCACTTATCACCTCCCAGCTTCTCACTTCATCCCCCCTCCCCGCTCACCTACCCCCCCCCACTCACCTACCTCCACCCTCACCTGGCACCACCTATCTCGTACCAGCTTGTACTCCTTCCCCTGCCCCCACCTTCTTATTCTGGCTTCTTCCCCCTTCCTTTCTAGTCCAAATGAAGGGTCTCCGCATAGAATATCAACTGTTCATTCCTCTCCATAGATGCCTGATGTGCCAAATTCCTCAAGCAATTCGTGTTTGAAAAAGGATCTAGTGCTTTCCCAGTGTATATGATGAATAAACTCTTCTCAGGCTTCCAGCCGGGTACAGATATCGATTATAACTAATGTTTCGATGACTAACTGCCATCTTCATCAGGGATGATGCCTGGGCAGGGTGGTATTTATACCACCATAGTCCATACCTCCTGATTGGTTAGTCTTCAGCCAATCACGTTTCTGCTCTCCCACACTGTTAACAGGAAATATAGCCTGTCTGCCCTATATTTCCATGGTTTCTAGAGGAATCGCCAGGACCCAGAAGAAATACCAGAGTAAAACCATCTACAAACCCATAAGGAAGCTTAAATCGCAGCTTACATGGGTCAAAGGTGACCTGTGACTGAGGTTGGCTGGTGTTTACAGGATTCCCTGTGAATGAGGAGCAGTGCATATCAGCCTGATGAGAAGCACAGTGGAAATCTGCACCAAGGAGCACAGGAGGTGTATCCATCTGGGTATCCAGAGAAATCAATGGTAGCAGAACACTGCATTTGCAATGGCCATAGGATTGACTTCTCTCCATGGCAAGTAAATCCTTTTTTTAGTTGAGGAGAACAAAATTGTTCACAATACTTCAGCTGTGGCCTTTCATGGTCGCAATAAGAAATCTTTATCTTGAAGAAATATTCTTGCAAAAAATACCAACATAGAATTTGCCTCCCTCATTGCCTCTGACCTCATTGTCAGTGACTTGCATAAATGGTCCATAAATTTCCGTTTTTCATACTATAAAGCATGCTCAACATTTCTGCTTTGTTCCACTGAAAGAGGTATATCACATTTTTTCACCTTGGACTCTGTCTGTCCGAGACTCCCTTGCATTCCTGTTCTGCAGCCACTTAGCTTCTCTACATCCTCTCGAAACCTCTTTTTATCCTGATCACTACTGGTGCAAGTAACAAACCTTTAGATGTTACACTCGGCCCCTTCAGCCAGATTGCTGAGGTACTTTGTAAATGGTTGGGGTCCAAGCAACACTCACTTTCAATTATAGCCTGCTAGCCTGAGTATTCCTACGCTTTGATTTCCACCTGTAAATAAATCCCCCATCAAAAGTTAATATATTACCACACAAATACACGTGCTGTAACCTTGGTCACCATCCTTCTGTATGAGATTCATAGACTGTCATGGAGTTACAGAGCAGAGAAACAGGCCTTTCAACCCAAATCACCCATGCCAACCAAGATGCCCATCAACACTAATCATATTTTCCTGCATATGGCCCATATCCCTCTAGTGATTTTCTATCCAAGTACCTGTCCAAAAGCTTTACAAAATGCTGAGATTGTGCCCACCTCTACAACTTCCTCGTGAAGCTCATTCCATGTTCCCACCAACTTCTGCCAGCTCACCTGTAAATATTCATCCTTTCATCTTAACTCTCTGTCCTCTAGTTTTACTCTGAGAAATATCTAGCCTATCAGTGCCCTCATTACTTTATAAACCTCTATATGGCCATCAGTCATCCTCCTGCATACCAGTGAGAACAAACCCAGCCTATCCAAAATGAAGCCCTCCACTCCAGGCCACAGCTTGGTGAATCGATTCTGTACTGTTTCTGGTGTTGCTACATTCTTCCTATAGTGTGTTGCTAAAACCTTTTGAAATCCAAATACAGTACATCACTGATTCCTTCTCATCTACACTACGAGGCACATTCTCAAAGAACTCAAATGCATCAGCCAAACAAGCTGGACTTCCATAAATGCATGCTGACACTGCTTAATCAGATTATTGTTTTCACAGTTCCTTAAAATTACATCCTTTGTTACAGATTCCAGCATCCTTCCGCCTACCAATATTGGACTAACAGACTCATCTTCCTTTTACAAAGAGTGGAGTTAAATTTTCAACTGTCCAAGCTATAGGCCTCATCCCAGAATCTGTAGAATTTTGGAAGATCAAATCAGAGTATCCATCATGGAACTGTAGAGTAATAGAAACAGGCCTTTAGGACCACCTCATCCATATAACCTAGATCCCTTTAAGCTTCTTCTATCCAAGCATCCATGCTTTTGAATATTGCCTTTAAATATTGTTTTTACAAGATGCTCCCAACCATGCCAACCCCCGAGATTTAAGCACTCTAACTTCCCAGAGTAGGGATAGCTGTTGCGGCCTCTTTAAAAGCTGAGGACATTCCCGTTAATTGATGATCAAGTTTGGGGCACAGAGAATGGAGTATTTAAGGAACACCAGAATACAGGTTCAGAGCTCAGTCGTAAGCCTACCGGTGATTTTGTCTAGCATTTGTCTTGTGCTCAGTTTCTCAATCCTGTTTGAGACCATGTCTCAATCCCAGCCTCCGATACTCCAACATTTGGGTCCAAGCCATCCTCTTCAAGGACTCTCATCACAGTATGATTGAGCCAGCATGGACCCAGCTGGGGGTCAGAGTCTATCGTCTGCTGCGACCAGCCACAACAAAGATATTTCCAGACAGAGCCTGGAGATACACGAACTCCAGGCAGCTATCGGTCAACTTTTGCAAGCTGGAAGCTGGAGTCACTCGGGAGAACCAGTTGGTCCCGCCCTGGAGCCAATACATCCTCCAACCTCCGAGAGATTCAATGGTAACCCGGGCTCTTGCCACAGCTTCCTTGTTCAATGCTCGTTAGTATCTGGACTTCAGCCATCCCTGTTCCCTTCGAAGCATGGAAAAGTGGTCTTCATTATCTCTCTCTCTTGACTGGAAGAGCCCTGACTTGGGCCACCGCACATTGGGAACGTAAGTCAGAGTTCTGAGTGGATTCAGAGGAGTTCATTGAATTGAATTGACTTTATTTCTTACATCCTTCACATACATGAGGAGTAAATATCTTTACATTTCATCTCTATCTAAATGTGCAATGTACAATCATAGTAATTTATAAGAATTAATAATAAATAGAACAGTCAATGTAATACACACTCAAATCAGTGTGAGTTCATCAGTCTGATGGCCTGGTGGAAGAAGTTGTCCTGGAGCCTGTTGGTCCTGGCTTTTATGCTGCGGTACCGCTTCCCAGATGGTAGCAGCTGGAATAGATTGTGATTGGGGTGACTTGCATCCCCAATGATCCTTTGGGCCCTTTTTGCACATCTGTCTTTGTAAATGTCCTGAATCATGGGAAGTTCACGCCTACAGATGCGCTGGGCTGTCCACACCACTCTCTGCAGAGTCCTGCGATCAAGGGATCATACCATATGTTCCCATACCAGGCAGTGATGCAGCCAGTCAGGGTGCTCTCAATTGTGCACCTGTAGAAAGATCTTAGGATTTGGGGGCCCATACCAAACTTCCTCGACCGTCTGAGGTGAAAGAGGTGCTGTTGTGCCTTTTTCACCACACAGCTGGTGTGTACAGACCACGTGAGGTCCTCAGTGATGTGGATGCCTAGGAACTTGAAGTTGTTAACCCTCTCAACCCCAGATCCATTGATGTCAAGATGGGGTTAGCCCATCTCCATTCCTCCTGGAATCCACAACCAGTTCCTTTGTTTTTGTGACATTGAGGGAGAGGTTGTTTTCTTGACACCACTGCATCAAAGAGATGACTTCTTCCCTGTAGACCACCTCATTATTGTTTGAGATAAGGCCAATCAATGTCGAGTCATCAGCAAATTTAATTAGCAGATTAGAGCTGTGGGTGGTGATACAGTCGTGGGTATACACGGAGTAAGGGAGGGGATTCAGTACACAGCCCTGAGGGGCTCCCGTATTGAGAGTCAGCTGGTTGGAGGTAAGGGAGCCCACTCTTATGACTTGCTGGCAATCTGACAGGAAGTCCAGGATCCAGCTGCACAAGGCAGGGTCAAGACCGAGGTCTCCGAGCTTCTTGTCGAGCCTGAATGGAACTATGGTGTTGAGTGCTGGAACTGTAGTCCAAGAACAGTATTCTCACATAAGCATCCTTCTTATCCAGATGTGTAAGGAGGGTTTGTAGAGCAGTGCTTATTGTGTCATCTCTCAATCAGTTCTGTTGGTAGGCGAATTGTAAGGGGTCTAGTTTGGGCGGTAGCAAGCTGCAGATGTAATCCTTGACCGGCCTCTCAAAGCATTTGCTTATTATTGAGGTGAGTGTGACAGGACGCCAGTTGTTCAGGCATGTTACCTTGGTTTTTTTGGTACAGGGACAATGGTGGATAATTTGAAGCAGGAGGGCACTCTACACTGGGAAAGAGAGAAATTAAAAATGTCCGTAAACACACCTGCCAGTTGTACTGCACACATCCTAAGTACTTGTCCTGGGATGCCGTCCGGTCCCGCAGCCTTGCGACTGTCCACTCGTTGGAAACATCTGCACACCTCAGCCTCGGAGATGACCAGGTTGCAGGTTGTAGCGGTGGCTTTCCTCAGAGGCTCAGAGTTAGCGACATCGAACATGAGGAAGGTGTTTCATCACCCCACCAGAGCTATCTGAGATGCTGACTACCTGATACAAGATTCGACCGGCGGGGGGAAAGTCAGCATTCGACTACACGATTGAATTTCGGACGTTGACCAGGGAGAGAGGCTGGAACAGGGAGGCCTTGGCCATGATATACCACCACGGACTCCAAGATGAACAGGAAGATACCTTCACCCTGTGAGAGCCAACAGAGACGGTAGAGGTTCTCATCGACCAGGCTATCCATTTCGACAATCATTTGGCAGAGAGAAAGTGGGACCACTTCAGGAGGTTGAAGAAACCGGTCCGAGCCTGGACCCTACGCATTGCAATTCCACTCCCCAACCTCGACCCATGAGGCAGCCCGTCACCTGCTCAAGATCCCGTCGAACCCATGCAGGTTGGTTGCACTGGACTCTCTGCCGATGAGAGGTCCCGGCGTCAGAGTCATGGTTGCTGCTTTTGCTGCGGGGAAGCTTGCTTTGCCTCTCTAAGTGGAATCTAGAAAGTTGTCACGCAAGTTCATTAGTCCCTTTAAGATCCTGAAGAAAGTAAACCTGGTGGCTTACTCCTTGCAGTTCCCCAAAACCCTAAAGATCAACCCCACTTTCTACATCGCTAAATTAAAACCTGTCTGCAACAGCCCCTTTGCCCCACCACCATCGGCCCTGTCACCCAGGTTTGTCGAGGAGGAACAGGTCTTCACAGTGAAAAGACTTTTGGACTTGTGTACTGTTCAAGGTGTTCAACAACACCTCGTGGAGTGGGAGAGATTCAGACCGGAGGAATGGTGCTGGGTGCCGGAAAGAGACATCCTGGATCCGACTGTCATCCATAATTATCAACACCGTCTCTCTGAGCAACCAGGGCTGTCAGGAGTTGGCCATAAGGGAGGGGTTCAGATACGAGATGCTCCCAACCACGCCTGCTCCCGAGATTTAAATGGTCTAACTTTCTGGAGTACAGATAGCTGATGCAGCCTCTTTAAGAGCTGAGCACGTTCCATTAATTGATAATCATGTCTTGGGCACAAAGAATTGAGTAGTTAAGGAACACCTGAACATAGGTTCAGTGCTCGATTGTAAACCTACCAGTGATTTCATCTATGTTTGTTTTGTGCTCAGTTCTCAGTTTCTCGATCCTAGCTGAGACTGTCTCTCGATCCCGGTTGAAACGGTGTCTCGATCCCAGCCTCGGATATGCCAGTATTTGGGTCCAAGCCATCCTTGTCAAGGACTCTCGTCACAATTGTAACTGTGTCTGACTCCACTACTTCCTTTGGCAACTCTTTCCATTCATTCTCTGCTCTCTGTGTCAAAAAGCTACCCCTCTGATATTTAAATTCTTCCCCTCTTATCTTAAACCTGTGCCCCCTAATTCTAAATTCTTCTGCCCTGGGGGAAAAGAGATTCTATCTATCCTATTTATGTCCTTCATAATTTTGTAAACCTCGCTGTGAATAAAGCCAGCTTATACAATCTATAACAAAAACCCTAAATTCCGGTTAACATCCTGGTGTATCTCTTCTCCACCCTCACTATAGCTACAATATCCTTCTTTTCGTGGGCATTCCAGAATTGCACGCAATATTCTCAGTGAAAAGTTTTATAGAACTGCAACATGACAACCCAGCTCTTATACTCCATACTGCCAGTCTTCCACATCCAGCCTATCCTTGGCCACCCCCTACAAACATTTGGGATGTAGGTTATCCTGTTATGGATATTTATTCGTTTTCAGGTGTATTAACTTGCCTGGTAGTTGAGGCCCTCCATTGTTCGGGATCGAGCATGGATTTTGCTTCCCAACTATCCATGTGATATGCAAGCCAGGGCAGTATGATATGGGGAGCAAGTTGTTGTGTCTGCAGCAGGCTCTCCCTCTCCACACAGCTGATGAATCCAAAGGAACAGTAGAGACCAACACAGTTTTACACCAGTGGAGTCACAGGAGTTGCCAGTCAGCACGCACCACCTCAGGGACTCCAGCTCCTGATTTTCCCTCAGGGGTTACACCAGAAGCCTTCCCCATGAGTGACTATAGCTACAAGGCAGCGCAGGTTTGAGATCAGAGTTTTCCTTCTCCTAGGTGAGCTGCCAACCATGCATGTCGAGCCCCATCACCTGAAGCAACTGGTTTTAAGGCACCAGTAACCCACCTTTGCCCCTTCTCCTGTCAGTAGAAATGGTTCCGCCGGGCTTAGTAGTTAAGCCACACATGAAGTCCAGGAGTTGAACTTGTTATCAGAGACTATTTGGGATGTACACTATTGGGAGCATTTCATAGGTCGTGGAGCTTATCCTCACTACCAACCCCCTAGATAGGACAACTTTAAGGAACCCACTTTAGAGGGAACTTCTTTCTCAATTTCCTCACTTGCACATGAGCCATGGTACTCCAAAATTTCTGGGAGAGTGACTTGCTTCTTCTTCCAGGATATAGCCACAAGTATTTGTTTCATTCCTCTTTCAATTCCTAATTCCTCATTATACATGGTGTTTGTGTCAGGAAACGTAGAGGAAATTTGACCCAAATGCAAAGCAACAGAAACAATTCAGCAATGAACAGTAACTATAATATTACCCTGCAAAATAACAAGCCACAATGGGATATGAAATGAGAGAGAACAGATACTAAACACCACGGGCACCAAGGTAACTGAAGGCTAGGAGCAACTGGTTGAGGCTGGCCAGTTTGATGAGTGAACTAGGGATGCAAGCTGGGTTTAAATAGGTTGCAGTTGATGTTGGAAATGAGTGGCTAGTGATTTCTGTCAGCTCGATGGGGACAGGGAGGTGCCTACCTGTGCAGGCCTGACAGCCTGTAAGAGACCCACGTTTGCTCATCTTCATTTGCTCATTAGTGTACTCTCATATCTTATTTTCACTTAGTTCATCAACTTTTTGGTCATTCTTTGCTGAATTCTACAAAGCTCCTAATCATCAGCTTTATTGTTTTCTCTGGATTTTTTAAGAAGCCTTTTCCCTTTGATTTAATACTACCTTCAATTTCTCCCCTGGAGAATTACTCACAGTGGATTTGAGTCACAACAATTCCCTTAAAGATCCTGGGCATCCTGTTCACCAAATGATTTTCCTAAGTGCAGCTGTCACATTCTGGACAATCCATATAGCAGAGGTAGTTAGACTCATAGAATCAAACAGCATGGCAACAGGCCCTTTGGTCCATTGCTCCCTGCCAACCAAGATACCCATTGGCCCCATCACTCTAAACCTTTCCAATTCACTTACCTGTCCAAATACTTCTTAAGTTTAAAGAAGTTGCGGATGGAATATAGTACAGGAAAGTGTATGGTCATGCACATTGGTAGAAGGAATAAAGGTGTAGACTATTTTCTAAACAGGGAGGAAGTTCAAAAATCAGAGGTGCAAATGGATTTGGGCGTCCTTGTGCAGGATTCCCTAAGGTTAACTTGCAGGTTGAGCTGTCAGTAAGGAAGGCAAATGCAATGTTAGCATTCATTTCAGGAGGACTAGAATGCAAAAGCAAGGATGTAATGCTGAGGCTTTTTAAGGCATTGATCAGACCATACTTGGAGTATTGTGAGCAGTTTTGGACCCCTTATCTAAGAAAAGATGTGTTGGCATTGCAAAACAAGATTTATTCTGGGAATGGAATGGTTTGAGGAATGTTTGATGGCTCTGGTCCTGTACTCACTGGAATTTAGAAGAATAAGAGGCATCTCATTGAAACCTATTGAATATTGAAAGGCGTAGATCAAGTGGATGTGGAGAAGATGTTTCCTATAGTGAGGGAGTATAGGATCAGAGGGCGCAGCCTCAAAATAGAGGGATGTCTTTTTAGAACAGAGATGAGGAGGAATTTCTTTAGCCAGAGGGTGGTGAATCTGTGGAATTTATTACCACAGACGGCTGTGGAGGCCAAGTCACTGGGTATATTTACAAAGGAGTTTGATATATGTTCTTGATCAGTCAGGGCATCAAGTCAATTCAAGTCAAGACAAGTCGCTTTTTATTGTCATTTCAACCATAACTGCTGGTACAGTACACAGTAAAAATGAAACAACATTCCTCCAGGACCATGATGCTATATGAAAAAACACAAAACTACACTAGGCTACCTGAAACAACTCAAAACTACACTAGACTATGTGAAACAACACAAAACTACATTAGACTTCAGGCCTACACAGGACTACATAAAGTGCACAAAACATTGGCAAAAGTTACATGGAGTTGGCAGGTGAATGGGTTTGAGACGGATAGTAAATCAGCCATGATGGTATGGCAGAGCAAACTCGATGGGACGACTGGCCTAATTCTGCTCCTACGCTTTATGGCCTTATGATCTAAATATTGTCAATGTATCTCCACTTCCACTGGCAGTTTGTTCCCATATACATATCACCATCTGTGTGAAGAAGTTGCCCCTATTTTGATTCAATTTTTCTCCTGTCATCTCAAAGCTATACCCCCTAGTTCTTGGATTCCCCATCCCCAGCAAAAAGATTTTGTATTCATCCTGTCTTTGCCCCCTATGATTTTATACTTTATCCTTCAAGGTTATTGTGAGTATTGTGAACAGTTTTGGGCTCCTCATCTTAGAAAATATGTGCTGGCATTGGAGAGGGTTCAGAGGAGGTTCACAAGGATTATCCTGAGGATGAAAGCATTTTCCAACAAGGAATATTTGATAGATCTGGGTCTGTACTTGCTAGAATTTAGAAGGATAAAGAGGGGAGGGGGATCTCACTGAAACCTTTCAGATGTTGAAATGCTTAAAAATAGTACATGTGGAAAGGATATTTCCCATGGTGGGGGAGTCTAGAACAAGAGGGCACAGCCTCAGAATAGAGAGGCATCCATTTATGCGGAGAAATTTCTTTAGCCAGAGGGTGCTGAATTTGTGGACAACATACACAAAATGCTGGAGAAACTCAGCAGGCCAGGCACCATCTATGGAAAAAAAGTACAGTCGATGATTCGGGCCAAGAATTTGTTACCACAGGCAGCTGTGGAGGCCAGATTGTTGGTGTATTTAAGGCAGAGCTTGATAGGTTCTTGATTGGACATGGCCTCAAAGGTTATGGGGAGAAGGCTGGGGAGTGGAACTGAGGAGGGGAAAAAGGGATCAGCCATGATTGAATGGCAGAGTAGACTCAATGGGCCAAATGGCCTAATTGTGCTCGTATGTCTTATGATCTTCTTATAAGCACAACATATCACGAGACATTCTGAATCAAACAATGTCTGTTTTAATTGTGGACTCCAGATGCTATTTTTGCATTCATCAATTACCATAGATGGTAATACTTCCACTTCCAGCTTACAATGAGTATATATTTCCTGCTGGCAGCACTAAATGCTCCTGAGCCTGAAATAAATGGATATTTTGTGGTGAGAGTTCTAGGCTAAGATTGTCACACCAAGACCAGATCAGTCCTTTTTAATATCTTTGACAGGGACTTTCAAATGTGTATAATTTCCGTCCAGACACTCTTTTACTTTACATTTAACAATGTTTATTTGCTAGTTATTGAAGTTAAAATGATATAAGGAGCATTCAAAGAGGATACAAAGAAATGAATAACCGACTATCCTGGTTTAATAACAGAAATGTTATGGACTTAATATTCTTATGTTTCAAATGTCAGTTCACCTAATTGGACAATACAGTACATTCCTAATCAGATATGGCGCACCCATGAAATCATCGCAGGAATCCAACATTCTGCTTCAAAAGGTTCCCACTAAACTTGAACAAATCCTGTAATCTACTACAGTTGTAATTATAACATATGAAGCTAAGCTGCAAACTGTTGCAGCAGAATCATAAAACATTATGGGTATACCTAAAACAGATTGAAACTAATCAATATTATTTGTGTTCATTACTGAAAATTAAAACACCCTGACTTTTCTATCAAATACTCTGTATTGAAATATAATTAGGTGATGAAGGTAAGGCACACAAAATGCCATAAAATCCTGATACATTGTGCATGATGAAATGTTGCTTTCAAGTCTGTCATATTCATGTATCAGTTTTAATTAACCCTGAGCTGAAGTAATTTTTTTTTAGTGAAGGACAGAAACTTATCTGTTAAACTGATAAGAAGTCTAGCATCTATTCTCAGTATCAGGACAAATCATTTATATGTAGAAAATGAACACTTTTTCCCTGCATTATGTTACTTTCATACCATTTAAATGTAACAAAAAAAAGCACCATTTAAACCACATTAAGTAAGATAATTTTATTGAAAAGCTTTTAGTGAATTTAATTATATATTAAGTTATATTAAATTTCCATCATTATTGTGACATCTGAGAAGATTTTTATTTTATTTTACTGTTACAATCTTTGAAATCAAGGTAGAAAGTTACATGGACAAATTTAAAGGCATAATGAAAAATCGTGCTCATACAAAAAGCATTTCTTTTCTGACTGGATCAAATAAAGATTGTGTATAAAACAGATAAAGATAATCACATGAATGAAACTTTGGGTTGAATCCCTCAAAAAAATTAAGTAGACCAAAAATATCAACCAAGTTCATTAATCACTAATGCTTGTCATATCTGCTTCAACGGGACAAATGGGTGGCTAGTTCATAAAGTAGAGCACGCCTTTCTCCACTTACACAAGGCTTCTGTGTACTCCTGATTACTAGCCTAGAGAGCCTCCAACATCTTCTTAACCACAGGGATCAGAGTAACTGGCCTATAATTTCCCTTTTTCTGTCTCTCTCCCTTCTTGACATTTGCAATTTTGCAGTCCTCCAGAACCACGCTAGATGCCTCCACAATCTCTTCAGCCACCTCTTTCAAGACCCTTAGGTGTATACTATCTGGTCCAGGCGACTTATTTAATTTCAGATCTTTCAGTTTCCTAAGCATCTTCTTCCTAGTACTGGCAACTTCTCACATTTCTGCCCCCTGACACTCTAGAACTTCTGGCATTCTTCTGGTCTCTTCCACAGTGAAGATTGCTGCAAAATACTTATTCAGTTCATCTGCCATTTCCTTCTCCCTCGTTACTACCTCTCCTGCATCATTTTCCAATGGTCCAATATCTACTTTCGCCTCTCTTTTACATTTTATATATCGGAAGAAACATCTTCAATATTATTGGCTAACTTACCTTTGTATTCCATCATTACCTTCTTTATGACTTTTTTAGTTGCATTCTGTTGGGTTTTAAAATACTCCCAATCCTCTAACTTCCCACTAACTTTTGCTCTATTATATGCCCTTTTCTTAGTTTTACTTTGGCTGTCAGCCATGGTTGCAGAATCCTGCTTTTGGAATACTTCTTCTTTGAGATGAATCTATCCTACACCTTTCAAATTGCTCCCAGAAACTTCAGCCATTGCTGTTCTGTCATCATCTCTGCTAGTGTTCTCTTTATGTTGCCTTTAGCTTCTATTGTCAACAACAGATATATCATCCTGCCTTTAGAATACCTGTTTCACTTTGGGATGTACCTATTCTGCGCCTTCTGGATTGCTCCCTGAAACTCCTGTCATTGTCGCTCTGCCATCATCCCTGTCAGTGTTGCTCTCCATTTTTTTTTTTGGCCAGCTCCTCTCTCATGTCTCTGTAATTCCCTTCATTCCACTGTAATACTGATACATCTGAAGTTAGCTCCTCCTTCTCAAATTGCAGGGTGAATCCTACATATTACGGTCACTGGATACCCCAAGTGTTCCTTTACCTTAAGCTCGCTATTCAATTCTGGTTCATTGCACAACACTCAATCCAGATTGGCTGCTCCATGAGTGGGCTCATCCATGAGCTGCTACAAAATGCCATCTTGTAGGCATTCTACAAATTTCCCCTCTTGGGATCCAGCACCTATCTGATTTTCCCAATCTACCTGCATATTAAAATCCCCCATTACTATTATAACATTGCTTTTTTTGACAAGCATTTTCTATCTCCTGTTGTAATTTGTAGACCACATCTTTGCTACTGTTCAGAGGTCTATATATAACTCCCACCAGGGTCTTTTTACCCTCACAGTTTCTTAGCTCCACCCACCTTCCGATCCTATGTCACCTCTTTCAAATGATTGGATTGCAGTTTTTACCAACAGAGCCCCCCCCCAACTCCCCCTTGGCCTATCTGCCTATCCTTTCAATATGATGTGTACCTGTGGATGTTAAACTCCCAGCTATAATCTTCTTTCAGCTGTGAATCCCACAATCTCATACATGCCAATCTGTAACTGCATATATTCCAAATATAACACCTTCAGTCTTGTATTCACCACCCTTTTCAAATTTGCCCCCCTTTTATGTTGCAACTCATCAAGTTCATTGCAATTTTGCCCTATCATCAGCTTCTCCTTACTCACGGTCTCACTGCGTACTGCCTCTGTTGGGAAACTAACTTCCACACCCTTAGCCCTATCACTCCGGTTCCTAAACCCCTGCCAAATTAGTTTGGTGTAAGAGTGCTGGAACACTCTTCTGCATGATTGCTCTTCCAGAAAAAATCAAGAAGGTTGACACTATTTAGGATAAAGCATCCATCTTGGTTGTACCAAAATGGCAGTCTACAAAAAAAAACTTTAAAAATCAAAAGGCTGCTTCTACAACTTACGACCTCAAGTACCAAGAATAATGAGGATAGCAGCTATGTGGGAACACAAATCCTCCACTTGGAGATGTTTCACTGTTCCTTGATTGTCATTAAGTCTAGATCCTGGAATTCCTATACCATATATTGTAAATGTTGTTCACATAGAATCATACAGCACAATAGAGCAGAGAACATAGAATACAGAACATTATAGAACAGTACAGGCCTTTCAGCCCACAATGTTGTGCTAACCTTTTAACCTTCTTTAAGATCAATCTAACCCTTCCCTCCTACATTTTTCTATTTTTCCCTTCAGAGAAGTGAGTCATTTGGTGTTGAGCCTGTTTTTTTTTCAGAACACCATTCAGTTATTTTCACTCACCTACTCTTTCCTCAAATTTCTGCAATTTCTTTTCTTTAATCATTCAAGATGTATCCATTTTAAAAACACTATTGAATCTGTTTCCACTACTTTATCAGACAGTGCATTCCTTACCATTGTTGTATCAACATTTTTCCAATGTAACTTCTGGATGCTTTGCCAATCAGACAATATCTGATACTGATATTGCAGCTATTCTACCTAAACTCTAGCCAATTTTGAATTCTGTCATGGATATTTCAATAGCTTCAACAGTTGTTAATTTAATGTGATAATGGAGAGGGATAGAAACAGGCAAGTTAGGGAAACATTTAATTGGAGTAAGGGGAAATATGAGGCTATCAGGCAGGAACTTGGAAGCATAAATTGGAAACAGATGTTCTCAGGGAAATGTACAGATGAAATGTGGCAAATGTTCAGGGATATTTGGGTGGGGTTTTGCGTAGATACGTTCCAATGAGACAGGGAAGGGACAGTATGGTACAGGAACCATGGTGTACAAAGGTTGTTGTAAATCTAGTCAAGAAGAAAAGAAGAGCTTCTGAAAGGTCCAGAAAACTAGGTAATGATTGAGATCTAGAAGATTATAAGGCTAGCAGGAAGGAGTATAAGAATGAAATTAGGAGAGCCAGAAGGGGCCATGAGAAGGGCTTGGTGGACAGGATTAAGGAAAACCCCAAGGCATTCTACAAGGATGTGAAGAGCAATAGGATAAGACATGAGAGAATAGGAACTATCAAGGGTGACAGTGGAAAAGTGTGCATGGAATTCGAGGAGATGGCAGAGATACTTAATGAGTACTTTGCTTCAGTATTCACTACGGAAAAGGATCTTGCCGATTGTAGGGATGACTTGCAGTGGACTGAAAAGCTTGAGCATATAGATATTAAGGAAGAGGATGTGCTGGAGCTTTTGGAAAGCATCAAGTTGGATAAGTCACCCGGACAGGACAGGATGTACCCCAGGCTACTGTGGGAAGCGAGGGAGGAGATTCCTGAGCCCCCGGCGATGATCTTTGCATCATCAATGAGGACAGGAGAGGCTGTGGAAGATTGGAGGGTTGCGGATGTTGTTCCCTTATTCTAGGGATAGCCGAGGAAATTATAGACCAGTGAGTCTTACTTCAGTGTTTGGTAAGTTGATGGAGAAGATCCTGAGAGGCAGGATTTATGAACATTTGGAGAGGCATAATATGATTAGGGATAGTCAGCATAGCTTTGTCAAAGGCAGGTCGTGCCTTACGAGCATGATTGAATTTTTTGAGGATGTGACTAAACACATTAATGAGGGTAGAGCCATAGATGTAGTGTATATGGATTTCAACAAGGCATTTGATAAGGTACCCCATGCAAGGCTTATTGAGAAAGTAAGGAGGCATGGGATCCAAGGGGACATTGCTTTGTGGATCCAGAACTGGCTTGCCCACAGAAGGCAAAGTGTGCTTGTAGATGGGTCATATTCTGCATGGAGGCCAGTGACCAGTGGTGTGCCTCAGGGATCTGTTCTGGGACCCTTACTCTTCGTGATTTTTATAAATGACCTGGATGAGGAAGTGGAGGGATGAGTTAGTAAATTTGCTGATGACACAAAGGTTGGGGGTGTTGTGGATAGTGTGGAGGGCTGTCAGAGGTTACAGCAGGACATTGATAGGATGCAAAACTGGGCTGAGAAGTGGCAGATGAAATTCAACCCAGTTAAGTGTGAGGTGGTTCATTTTGGTAGGTCAAATATGATGGCAGAAATGTTAAGGCTCCTGGCAGTGTGGAGAATCAGAGGGATGTTGGGGTCCAAGTCTATAGGACACTCAAAGCTGCTACACAGGTTGACTCTGTGGTTAAGAAGGCATACGGTGCATTGGCCTTCATCAACCATGGGATTGAGTTTAAGAGCCGAGAGGTAATGTTGCAGCTACATAGGACCCTAGTCAGACCCCACTTGGAATACTGTGTTCAGTTCTGGTCACCTCAGTACAGGAAGGATGTGGAAACCATAGAAAGGGTGCAGAGGAGATTTACAAGGATGTTGCCTGGATTGGGGAGCATGTCGTATGAGAATAGGATGAGTGAAGTCGGCCTTTTCTCCTCGGAGTTATGGAGGATGAGAAGTAACCTGATAGAGGTGTACAAGATAATGAGAGGCATTGATCGTGTGGATAGTCAGAGGCTTTTTCCCAGGGCTGAAATGGCTAACACGAGAGGGCATAGTTTTCAAGTGCTTGGAAGCAGGTACAGAGGAGCTGTCAGGGGTAAGTTTTTTTACGCAGAGAGTGGTGAGTGCGTGGAATGGGCTGCCGGCGACGGTGGTGGAGGTGGATATGATAGGGTCTTTTAAGAAACTCCTGGATGGTACATGGAGCTTAGAAAAATATAGGGCTATGAGTAAGCCTAGGTAGTTCTAAGGTAAGGACATGTTCGGCACATCTTTGTGGGCCAAAGGGCCTGTATTGTGCTGTAGGTGTGTTTCTATGTTACTATTATATTTTACATGAGTCCCACAAAAACCTACGCCCTTGTTCATATTATGGAAGCCACTCCTTAGCAAAGCCTGATGTCAGTAATGCAATCCAGTGTCCAACCATAAGTTTAAGATCTTTGACATGATGATCTCAAACCTGGCACAAGGCTTATGGTCTACTGAGCAGTGACAATCACCAGCTTTCAGATCAACACACTCAAAAAACTGGAGGAACTCAGCAGGTCAGGCCACATTAATGAAAATAAATAAAGTCAGTGATGCAGGCCATGACCCTTCATCAGGACTAAAAAGAAAGGGAGAAAACACCAGAATAAAAGGTGGGAGGAGGGGATGAAGGACATGCTAGGAGGTGATAGGTGAAGCCAGGTGGGTGGAAACGGTAAAGGGCTAGAGAAGAAGGAATCTGATAGGAGAGGAGAGCTATTCCATCCTGGAATCATTTTCATGAACCTCCTTTGAACCCTCTCTAGTTTCAGCTCATCCTTTCCCAAATAAGGGGCCCAAAAAATCTCCGACGTCACAGGATCTGCGTGATAAGGAAACTATTGCATTCAATATAGCTTATGCTTTCTATAATTACCGGAATTTGTTGCTTGAATATAAATTCTACTGAATAGTGAATTTTCTGCAAGAATTCTTGCAAACATTATGCATTCAGTGGTAAGATCCCAATTACTCAATGATATACCCAAGTGGAATTTCCCTTCCCTCAAATCCTCAAACTCTTTGTCCAGATTTAATGTAGCCTCCACGTCAACCACATGAATAGTTTAACTCTCTAAATGGAATTTTCACTTATCCAAATTTCCAAGTTGAACCTTCCCTGGCTTGCCTTATGCTAGTTGGATTTTCCATTTCTTAGTTTTCCCATTCTCCAGTAGTTGTCTTTCCCTCCCTTGAAGCATCCAGCACACTTCCTCGACCTATTCTAAAGTGTATTCTCCCATTTTTGTCTCCCTGCTCTCAGGCCGCATTTAACATTCTTCAAACCACATGCCTCTCCCCAATGCTGCCATCAAAGCCAACTTCCTTCCTACTACCTAGTCTTCTTTCCTCAGATGCTCCAATAATCCCTTCCTTCTCTTACAATGCATAAATAGTGCCCATGGTTTTAACTCTCCAATGGAAGTGAGTGAAGTTTAGGAATAAATTTCAAAATGAATCAATTGAAATCATGACTGATTCACAACAATAGACTCAATATATAACTGCAGTACCTTAGCACCTGCTTTCCATATCAATCTACCTAAATATATATGAGGCTCATTTTTAGACATTAGTAATTATTGCTAAGGTTAATCAATTTGGAGAAAGTTAACTTTCATTCTTTCAAGGAAGCAATAACTCATTAGATATCCATCAGGAGAAATAAATCAGACCGCACTTTATGTCGCATTATCAAACTCCCACGAGCCCTGAATGATGATGCAGGTAAAAATGCTTCCAAATAGAACATGTCTTGTTGAGGTGCCATCTGACATTAAAAATTTCAGTATCTTAAAAAAATGTTAACTTAATGAAACAAAAGTGTCAACATTTTGATCCATTTCACCTGATAAGTAAATTTCATTTTTATCAAAACAGGTCAAAACTTTTGCCTGTTTAGTGGAGTGCCCATTTTCTTCTTACTAACTTTATCAAGAACCAATGTAATGTGCTTATTGCAGCATAAATGAATGCTTGCCTCAAATATTCTACTTCCTTGCTGCCTCAGCACTGTTTCGTATGCCTGACGGTGTCAGATGGCTTTAAGAAGCCACCTAAAATGAATGGACTGAATATATCCATGCCACTGCGGCAGTTGGGTTGTTTTGTTTGTGTCCTGTTTGCTATTTAGGTTGTCTGGGACTTTTAGGACCATTGGCCAGCACTACCATTTTTCACAATGTGCTTTACCATGGAAACACCACATTTTGTTTGGAAAAGAGAGGAATCAACAGAGAAAGGCCAGGCAGGTCACGCAGCCATTGTTACCCACACCCCCATAACAGAAAATACAGAAAGCTTCTCAAATCCCCATTTGTTGAAGGACCAGTGCTTTTGAGGGCTTCAATTTACAATGGCCGTGTATTGAAAATTTAGCGTTGACCTGCACCTAAATATTCCCACAGGTATTGATTGCCCTGTCAGTGGCTACTGGGTCACATAAATCTTAGCACTGGGTTTATTCCAAGCTACTACTGAGGATATCAGGAGTGTAAACCAAACAGTTGTACATAATTTTATTTTTCAACTGACCCATATCCGGTTTTCTTGACCATGTGAGTCTACTTCCTTCCTTTGGGATAACTTGTAGTAGCACGGGACAGATGTTCAATTTTACAGTGTCAGTTATCTTGATAGATTACATCCATGTGGCCCTATTTGCTTTGTTGTACAATGACACAACTGTAAGAAAGCAATCCAGTCTCTGTAAACTCAGAATATTGTTAAGTACTGTATTAGCACCAGATTGTGAAAGCGAATGTTTCCCAAGCAGTACAAGTGTGTCTTAATTTTTAAACAGCCAGTGTCTGACATATAAATAAAGTCGTTCTGATAGTCCATAGCTTACCTCTGATCCCATGTCTCATACCTTTTTTGGCATTCAAGGATTCCCCAAATAGCTAGGTGTTATTAGTATTCAATATTTGGAGTTATTATTGAGCATATGAATGGCAATATGACAACTGATTGGTCAGGGCATGAAGGGATACGGAGAGAAGGCAGGAGACTGGGGCTGAGAGGAAAATTGAATCAGCCATGATGAAATAGCTGAGCAGACTTGATGGGCCAAATGGCTGAATTCTGCTCAAATATCTTATGGTTTTATGGTCTTATTACATATGCTTGGATATTTCTTACATACAGAAAGGTTTACATTAACTAATACTGGCAGCCTACCTACATTTTTCCCAAACCTTCCACAATTAAGCTTTCAGATGAGATTTTTGAAATTATAAACTCACATTCATGTCCTCAATGTTCTCAAACCTATAAGAGAATATTTTCGACCAATATTTTTAAAACTGCATTCAGTTGTATTAAACATAATTGTGATTGTGTATGATATAAACACTATGAAACCAAGTTTATAATTAGCATAAAAACAAAAATCTGCAGATGGTAGAAATCTGAAATAAAGACAGAAAATGTTGGGAATACTCAGCATGTCAGCAGTATTTGTGAGAAAGGAACAGAGTTAATGCTTCAGGTCAATACACAATCATTTATCCAAAATACTAATTGTATCTCTCTCTGCTGTTGCTGACTCCCCTGCACAATATTTCTAGCAATTTTTATTATTATTTGAAATTTGTCCCTCTTGAGCATTGAAATTGAACCAAATCTCTAAGGTATGCTTAGGGGGAGTGCAGAGTGCAGAGAAAAAATATGGAGTATCAGTCATAGTACCAGATGTCTGAGTTATGGAAACAGGCTGGTGAAACTTAGTCAGAGGAATTGGAGTGCACCTAAGAACATATTGTTTAATGTGATATTTTCAGTGAGGCTCCCTAACTTTGATATTCTCCAAGGCTCGGGAGGCCATATATTGTATTTTGGATTGTGCATGTGAAAATGCTTACAAAGCCCTTTCCTCCACAATCTCTCAATGATAAAAAAAACTCACAGGAAATGTGTTGGGAGGTGAGGGGAGATGATCAGGGAAGGACCAGTGGGAGCATTCAGGAGATGGTTTTAAAAAAATGTGATTGGAGAGAACCAATAGGGGATGATAGAGAAAGGATTTCTGCTGCTGGGATAATTTGGAGAGCGGAGCAGGTGTGTGGAGTGTGGAGGAAATAAGAATCTAAGAGGAAGAAACAAAGGGATTTTGCAGGAAAATGCGCAGAAGGCTTCTGCAGATTGTGAGCTGCAGGACCAGACAACATACCTGGTCAGGTTCAGAGCCGTTGTGTGGTCCAGCTAACAGAGGTCCTAATGGACATCTTAAATGTCTCTCTGCAACAGTCCACTGTCCCTGCAGACCTCAAAGCAGCACCATCATTCTGGTCCCCAAAAGAGCGACGGTAACTGGCCGAAACGATTACCACCCGGTGGCACTGACCTCAATAATCATCAAATGCTTTGAATGACTGATAATGAATTGTATAAAATCCCACCTTCCAGCTACACTTGTCCCTTTCCAGTTCACCTACCACTCAGACTGGTCCACTGATGACACTATAGCCTCGGCCTTCCACTCTGCCCTGTCCCACTCAGAAAACAATGCCTCATAGGCCAGGATGCTGTTCATCAGCTTCAGCTCTGACCATCCCTCAGGGGCTAGAGGGTAAATTGTCCTTATTGGGACACAATGCCCTCTCTGTAACTGAATCTTGAACTTGTTGATGGAAAGACCCCAGTCAGTCCGAGTTGGCAACAATATCTCATGCTACATAATGTTGAACATTGGTGCTCCCCAGGGCTGCATGCTCAGCCGGCTGCTGTTCACACTGCTGACTCACAACTGCACCGTCAGCTCCAGCTCAAACACCACCAAGAATGCCAACTTATCATCAACAACAATGATGAGCCAGCATACAGAGAGGAGGCGGAGAGGCTTGTCAAATGGTGTGAGAACAACAACCTGAGATGCAACGTGGACAAGACAAATGAGATGATTGTGGACTTCAGAAAGGCGCAGGTCGGCCACTCTCCATTGCACATCAATGACTGTGCCGTGGAGAGAGTGAAGAGCACAAGGTTCCTTGGTGAGCTCATAATGGACATTCTAACCTGGATCCACAGCACCTCCTCATTAGTTGAGAAGGCACAGCAGCATCTATACCTGCTGAGGAGGTTGGGGCATACTAGACTTCCTGACCACATTCTAACAACTTCTACTGGAGCACCATCCAGAACATCCTGTCTGTCTGCATCATCGTGTGGTACAGAAGCTGTAAGGCATTGGGCCGCAAGATGCTACAGAGGACAGTAAAAATCGCCGAAAGGATCGCCGGGATCTCCCTTTTCTCTATTTGTGACATTTACCAAGAGCATTGTATATGACGGACCCTACCACCCATCAAACAATCCCTTTGACCCACTGCTGTCAAGATGGAGGTACAGAAACATCAGGACTAGGACTGCCAGACTGGGTAACAGCTATTTCCTTCAGGCAGTGAGACTAATGAATACCTGCCACCACCGAGGTCTTATCACTAGGGCAGCGAGTTGTTTAATATTTACTTGTGCTGCACATTTCACATGCATTTTGCATTATATTTTATTGACTTATTTGTGGAAATATTTTGTTTTTTATGTGCTGTGTGTGATATATGTATTGTTAATGCACCGTGGTCTGGAGGAACGTGCTTTGTTTGGCTGTATATACAGTGTATATAAAAAGTACGAGGTTGAAGACTCATACGGCCAGATTTGGGAACAGCTTCTTTCCAACTGTGATAAGACTGCTGAACGGATCCTGACCCGGACCTGGGCCGTACCCTCCAAATATCCAGACCTGCCTCTCGGTTTTTTTGCACTACCTTACTTTTCCTTTTCCATTTTCTATTTATGATTTATAATATAAATTTTTACTATTTACTATTGATTTGTATTCCAGGGAGCGCAAAGTGCAGAATCAAATATCGCTGTGATGATTGTATGCTCTAGTATCAATGGTTTGGTGACAATAAAGTAAAGTATCCACCCCTCTTGGAATTTTTTCATGTTTTATTGTTTTACAACATTGAATCACGGTGGATCTAATTTGGCTTTTTTTTTGAAGCAACAGAAAATGACTCTTTCATGCCAAAGTGAAAACAGATCTTGACAAAGTGATCTAAATTAATTACAAATATAAAATACAGAATAATTGATTGCATAAGCATTCACCTCCCTTTAATATAACACACCAAATCACCCTAGCAAGAACTACAAAATAAGAAAAAAGAACATCCAAGCAACCCCACAAAAAGGTTATTGAAAAGCACAAGTCAGGAGATGGATACAAGGAAATTTCCAAGTCACTGAATATCCCTTGGAGTACAGTTAAGTCAATCATCAAGAAATGGAAAGAATATGGCACAGCTGTAAATCTGCCTACAGCGGGCCATCCTCAAAGCTGAGTGACCGTGCAAGAAAGGGACTGGTGAAGGAGGCCACCAAGAGACCTATGACAACTCTAGAGGAGTTACAGGTTTCAGTGACTGAGATGGGAGAGATTGCACTAACAACTGTTGCTGGGTGCCTCACCAGTCGCAGCTTTATGGGAGAGTGGCAAAGAGAAAAAACTCACATGAAAGCTCGGCTAGAGTTTCCCAGAAGGCATGTGGGAGATTCTGAAGTCTATAGTCAGATGAAACCAAAATTGAGCTTTTTGACCATCACCACACATCATCAAACAAACACTCTCCCTACAGTGAAGCATGGGGGTGGCTGCATCATGTTGTGGGGATGCTTCACTGCAGCAGGCCCAGGAAGACTTGTGAAGATAGACGGTAAAATGAATGCAGCAAAATACAGGAAAATCCTGGAGGAAAACCTGATGCAGTCTGCAAGAGAACTGCGACTTGGGAGAAGATTTGTTTTCCAACAAGACGATGACCCCAAACACCAAGACAAAGCTACACAGAAATGACTCAAAAACAACAAAGCTAATGTCCTGGAGTGGCCAAGTCAGAGTCTAGTCCGCAATCCATTTGAGAATTTGTGGCTGGACTTGAAAAGGGCTGTTCACTCACAATCCCCTTGCAATCTGACAGAACTTCAGCAGTTTTATAAAGAAGAATGGGGAAAATTCGCAGTGTCCAGATATGCAAAGCTGATAGAGAGCTATCCACACAGACTCAAGGCTGTAATGCTGCCAAAAGTGCATCTACTAAACACTGACTTGAAGGGGGTGGGTAATTAAGCAATCAATTGTTGTGTTTAGTTGTAATAAATTTAGACCGATTCGTAGAAATTTGTTTTCACTTTGACACGAAAGAGTCTTTTCTGTTGATCAATGTCAAAAGCCAAATTAAATCCACTGTGATTCAATGTTGTAAAACAATAAAACTTGAAAACTTCAAGTGAGTGAATACATTTTATAGGCACTGTATGTACAGTCAGATGACAATAAATGAACTTGAACTGTGCACTGTACTTGAGCAAGGTGCAGAAATGATCAAGGAAGGAAGGTTGTCTGTGAAGATGAGATGGGACAGTCAGAGAGATGATGGATGAGTCTGCAGGTGTTAAGATTAGGAGTGATGGGTGATAGTCAGGGAGATAGTCAGCGGAAGAATGTTTGAGGTAACAATGAACATGTGAGCCGTTAGCTGAGAGCAAGGCTGGGGTGATCACTGGCAAAAAATTGTTCAACAAGTTTCCTACCTAGAGGAAACAGACTCTTTGGATTCTGGATGCAACCCAGAAAGGTATGGGCCTTTTAATCAAAATCAAAGTTATTGCAACTCTTTGTTAAAGACCAGTCTCAACCCTTGAGGCTCCTGCCATTCACAGGCCTTTGATGTGTAGCAGAACTCTGCACAAAGATGTCAAAACAAGCAAAGTATGCTGTTTGACTTCACTGTACATGCCTAGTGCCTTTGCCCCTTCACACACACTGAATACCTGAACTGAAAATCACATTTCAGATGAAGCACTATCTTGCAATGCTTAAAATCACATGACAGAATTTTCTCTTTCCAGAAGTGGATATATTCGAAGTAATTTTAAAGAGAACTACAGATAGTTACATGCTTGGAAAAGAGCAATATGGAATTGTGTTCGGATGTAAGATGTGATGATAGAAAAGGTGATAGAGGTTCAAAATAATAAAAGCCAAGTTTAAGGCTAATATCCGGAAATCTATTTTCACACGAAGAATAAATAACACCCCCTATAGATACTGTATAATACTGCAACTAAAGTCATGAGAATAATTTAGGAGTTAATTGGCTTTTGCTTTCTAGAAAAAGTAGGTGTTTCTAACCTAAGATGTTTCAAATGGCATCCATCCCCTGTAATTATTTTGTGATCATGTAAAATAGATCACAAAGGCTTCTCTGGGAACTCATATGTTCAGTAGTGGGAGTAGCGCCATAGAATCAGAGAGTTTTGCAACACAGAAACAGGCCCTTCAGCCCAACTGATCCATACTGACCAAGGTCCTAACTAATCCTATTTATCTACATATTTATCTTTATTTATCTACATTTGGTCCACATCCCTATAAACCATTCCTATCCATGTACCAAATACCGTTTTAATGTTATAATTGTATAGGGTCTCTTTCATTTCCTCCGACAGCTCGTTCCATAAACTCACCAACCACTATGTGAAAAACTTGCCCCTCAGCTCCTCTTTAAATCTAATCTCGCTTACATTAGACTATGTGCTTTACTTTATGATTATCCTACCCAGGAAAAAGAACTGTGACAACCTACCTGATCTGTTCCTCCCATAATAATATTAAGTATACCGTTTCAGATACAGTTGAGGGGTGAGGGTTACCTACCAAGTGGAAGCCACAACGAATGGGTCTCTGGCACCGAGCCTATCGCTGTGGTTCCGAAGGAAAGCGGGGAGAGGAGGACTGCAGTAGTGATAGGGGATTCCATAGTTAGAGAAGTAGACACAAGATTCTGTGGACATGATAGAGACACCCGGATGATATGTTGCCGCCCAGGTGCCAGGGTCAGGGACACCTTGGATCAAGTCCACAGTATTCTAAAAGGGTAAAAAGGGGGGGTGAGCAGTTGTAAGTCTTGGTACGTGTTGGTACATATAGACAGGAAAAGGAAGGAGATCCTGAAGAGAGAGTTTAGGGAGCCAGGTAGAAAGCTGAGAAACAAGACCTCCAAGGTAGTATTGCCTGAATTTCTGCCTGTGCCACGAGCCAGTGGGGGTAAGAATTGGATGATTTGGCAGATGAATGCATGGCTGACGAGTTGGTGCATATGGCAGATTTCCAGATTTCTGGATCTTTGGGATCTCTTCTGGGGAATGTATGACCTGTACAAAAGGGATAGGTTACAGCTGAGCTTGAGGGGGACCAATGTCCTTTTGGGCAGGTTTGCTAGAGTTATTAGGGAAGGTTTAAACTAATTTAGCAGGGGAATGGGAATCAGAGTGATAGGACTGAGGACGGGGTAGTTAATATACGAGCAAAGACAGTGTGTAGTAAGACTGTAAAGAAGGACAGGCAGACGATAGGACAAAGTTGCATTCACCAAGATGAGCTGCAGTGTAACAGGGTGACAAATACAGGACTGAAGGTGTTATATCTGAATGCCCGCAGTGTACAGAACGAGGTAGATAATCTTGTAGCACAGTTAGAGATTGGAAGGTATGAGATTGTGGGCATCACTGAGTTGTGGCTGAAAGAAGATCATAACTGGGAGCTTAACATCTAAGGATACACATTGTATCAAAGGGTAGGCAGGTAGACAGAGGGGATGAGTTGGATCTGTTGGTAAAAAATGAAATCAGATCATTAGAAAGAGGTGCACAGGTACGGAAGATTAGAATCATTGTGGGTAGAGTTAAGAAACCATGAAGGTTAAAAAGACCCTGATGGGAGCTGTATACAGGCCTCCGAAAAGTAGCCAGGATGCCAAATTACGGCGGGAGATAAAAAAACTATGTCAAAATGGCAATGTTATGATTGTCATGGGGCTTTCAATATGCTGGTAGATTGGGAAAATCCGATTGGTGCTGATTTTGGGTCCTGAAAGAGAGAATTTGTAGAATGACTGAAAGATGGCTTTCTCGCGCAGTTTGCAGTTGAGTGGATTGTTTTGGATTTGGTGTTGTGTAATGATTTGGAAGGCTCAGGATAGATACACCCCTAAGAAGAAGTATTCTAAAGGCAGGATGACATAACTGTGGCTGACAAGAGAAGTCAAAGCCAACATAAAAGCTAAATAGAGGGCATATAACAGAGCAAAAAATTAGTGGAAAGTTAAAGGATTGGGAAGCTTTTAAAAACCAACAGAAGGCAACCAAAAAAAAGTCATAAGGAGGGAAAACATGGAATACGTGGGTAATTATATTAAAGAGGATAACAATTTTATTTTCAGATATATAAAGAGTAAAAGAGAGGTGAGAGTAGATATCAGACCACTGGAAAATGACGCTGGAATAGAAGACAAGGAAATGGTAGATGAACTGAATAAGCATTTAACATCAGTCTGCACTGAGGAAGACACTAGCAGTATGCTGGTACACACGTAAAAGTTGTTGGTGAACGCAGCAGGTCAGGCAGCATCTCTAGGAAGAGGTACAGTCAACGTTTCAGGCCAAGACCCTTCATCAGGACTAACTGAAAGAAGAGCTAGTAAGAGATTTGAAAGTGGGAGGGGGAGGGGGAGATCCAAAATGATAGGAGAAGACAGGAGGGGGAGGGATGGAGCCAAGAGCTGGACAGTTGATTGGCAAAAGAGATATGACGGGATCATGGGACAGGAGGTCCGGGGAGAAAGAAAAGGGGGAGGGGGGAAAACGCAGAGGATGGGCAAGGGGTATAGTGAGAGGGACGGAGGGAGAAATAGGAGAGAGAGAAAAAAGAATGTGAGTATATAAATAAATAATGGATGGGGTACGAGGGGGAGGTGGGGCATTAGCAGAAGTTTGAGAAGTCAATGTTCATGCCATCAGGTTGGAGGCTACCCAGATGGAATATAAGGTGTTGTTCCTCTAACCTGAGTGTGGCTTTTGTTGTGTTGCTTGAAATTCCAGC
This sequence comes from Mobula birostris, assembly GCF_030028105.1. Taxonomy (NCBI): domain Eukaryota; kingdom Metazoa; phylum Chordata; class Chondrichthyes; order Myliobatiformes; family Myliobatidae; genus Mobula; species Mobula birostris. The sequence goes on from NC_092372.1 coordinate 184,624,989, forward strand.
ATCTGCAGATTTCCTCGTGTTTGAGCAGTATGCTGGAAGTGGGAGAGTGTCAGAGGGCAGAAGTGAGTGCAGTTGCTATTACCAGATAGAAGGTGCTTGGGAAGCTGAAAGGCCTGAAGTTAGATAAGTCACCTAGACCAGATGGTGACTACACCCCAAGGTTCTGAAAGAAGTAGCTGAAGAGATTGTGGAGGCATAGGTAATGATTTCCGCATGGTTTTGGAAGACTGGAAAATTGTAAATGTCACTCCACTCTTCAAGAAGAGTGGGAGGCAGTAGAAAGGAAATTTATAGGCCAGTTAGCCTGACCTCAGTGGTTAAGAAGATGTCGGAGTCGACTGCTAAGGATGATGTTTCGAGATACTTGGAGGCATGTGGGAAAATAGGCCATAGTCAGCATGGCTTCTTTAAGGGAAAATCTGGCCTAACAAATTTGTTGGAATTCTTTAAGGAAGTAACAAACTGGATAGACGAAGGAGAATCAGTGGATGTTGTATGCATGAATTTTCAGAGCCAAGTGCCATAAATGAAGCTATTTAGCAAGATAACGCCCATGGTATTACAAGAAAGATACTAGCATGGATAGAGCATTAGCAGATTGGCAGGAGACAGAGAGTGGGAATAAAGGAAGCCGATAACCAGTGGGGTTCCGCAGGGGTCGGTGTTAGGACCGCTTCTTTTTACATTGTACGTCAATGACTTGGATGATGGAATTGATGGCTTTGTGGCCAGGTTTACAGATAATATGCATAAAGGTGGATGCGCAGGTAGTGAAGAAACAGGTAGGCTGCAGAAGGATTTAGATAGATTAGGAGAATGACAAAGAAGTGGCAGATGGAATATGATGTCAGGAAATGTATGGTCATGCACTTTGGTAGAAGAAATAAAAGCTTAGACTATTTTCTAAATGGGGAGAATATTCAAATAACCAAGGTGCAAAGGGACTCAGGGGTCCTCATGCAGTATTTCCTGAATGTTAACTTGCAGGTTGAGTTTGCGGTAAGGAAGGCAAATACAATGTTAGCATTAATTTCAAGAGGACTAGAATATAAGAGCAAATATGTAATGTTGAGGCTTTATAAGGCACTGGTGAGGCCTCATTGGGAGTATTGTGAGCAATTTTTGGCCCCTTATTTAAGAAAGGATGTGCTGACATTGGAGATGGTTCAAAATGATTCCAGGAATGAAAGGGTTATCATAGGAGAAGTGTTTGATAGCTCAGTAGCTGTATTCACTGGAATTAAGAAGAATGAGAAGAGATCTCATTGAAACCTATCGAATGCTCTCTTCTCACTGCTGCCATCAGGAAGAAAGTACAGGAGCCTAAGGCCTCACACCACCAGGTTCAGGAACAGTTATTACCCCTGAACCGATGGGCTCTTGAATCAAAGGGGATAACTTCATTCAACTTCACTTGCCCCATCATTGATATGTTCCTACAACCTACTGATTCACTTTCAAGCACCTGTTATCTCATGTTCTCAATATTTACTGCTTACTTATTTATTATTATTATTATTTCTTTCTCTGTATTTTCACAGTTCGGTGTCTCTTCTGACTGGTTGACCATCCAAGTTGGTGCAGTCTTTCATTGATTCTATTATGGATTAACTGAGTATGCCGAAAGGAAACTGAATCTCAGGGTTGTACATGGTGACATAAATGTACTTTCAGAATAATTTTGCTTTGAATGTTGCAAGTCCTAAATAGAGTGAATGTGGAGAGGATGTTTCCTATAGTGGGGGAGTCTAGGACCAAAGGGCAAAACCTTAGAATAGAGGGAGGTCCATTTAGAATGGAGGTGAGGAGCAATTTCTTTAGCCAGATGGTGGTGAACCTGTGGAATTCATAGCCACAGGTGGTGGCTGTGGAGTCTAGGTCATTGGGTGTATTTAAGGAAGAGGTTGATAGATTCTTCATAAGTCAGGGTATAAATGATTACTGGGAGAAAGCAGGAGAATGTAGTTGAGACAGAAATGGACAGCCATGATCAAATAGTGGAGCAGACTTGATGGGTCAAATGGTCTAATTCTGCTCCTATGTATTATAATGTTATCAACTTCTATATGGTTAACTGTCGCTCTCCTTCACTCTAGTTAAAGGAGCCTCCAGCTTATCCAGTCTTCATTTATATCTCAAGCCTTCCAGTCTGACAACATCTTTGTGAATCTTTTCTGTCATCTTTCTTGCTTAATCACAACCTTTCTATAGTGTGGTGACTAGAACTGTACTCAATACTCCATGTCCCAATTCCTGTACTCAGTGCCCCAACCAATGAGGTCAAGCATGACAAGCCCTTGTCTCACGACTATGTTTACTGGTGTTGCTTTCAGGGAACTTGACCCCTAAGGTCTCTCTGTCCTGTGACATACTCCAGGGCCCCACTATTAGCAGAACCTACAGGAGTCGCAGTCTCAAGAAGGCAAGTCCTATCATCAAAGATCCTCACCATTGGGGCTATACCATCTCTTTGCATCTACCATCAGGCAAGAGGTGCGAAAGCCTGAAGTCCCACATCACCCAGTTCAAGAATGGCTACTTCCCTTCAACAATTCTGTTCTTGATTCATCCTGCAAAACCCTTTGACCACTCTGCACTAATCTGTACTAATTGTGATTTCTTGTGTATAATTTAGGTTTAACTTATGCTTTTCTTGTGAATGCTGCCTATATGATACTCTGTTCTTATGTTCCTGCTGCAAGTAAGTTTTTCATTGCACTTGTGCATATGACAATAAATTTTGAATTCTGTTTGTCTTTCATTTGCCCACTTTCCCAGCTGATCTAGATTTTGCTGTAAGCTTAGGTGACCTTCTTCCCTGTCTACTATACAACAAATTTGGTATCCTCGACAATCTTAGTAATCATGCTAACAAATCATCCAAATCATTTATATGGCAAACAAAAGGGGGACCCAGCACTGATTCTTGTGTCACACCATTGGTCACAGGCCTCCAATCAGAATAACAACCCTCCACTACCACCCACTTACTCCTACTAATTTTGTATCCAATTGGCTGGCCCACCCTGGATCCCATATGATCTCACCTTCTGAACCAGTCTAACATGCAGGACCTTATTAAAGGCCTTGCTAAAGTCCATGTAGACAATGTCGACCACCTCATCCTCATCATTCCTTTTGGTCGCCCCTTTCAAAAGCAAAAGCAAGTTGATGAGACACAATTTTTCACACACAAAGCCATGCTGACTATTCATAACCAGTCATCCCCTGACCAAATGTAGAACAACTCTATCTACCTGTCAGAATCCCCATCCAGTATCTTTGCACCACTGTCAGACTCACTGCTTTGTCATTCCCTGACATATCCTCACAGCCATACTTAAATACAGATACAATATTAGCCACTTTCCTGTCTTCTGGCATCTCACCCATGGCTACCAAAGATACAAATATCTCCGCCAGGGCCCCAAAAATTTTTTCCTTTTGCTTTCCATAACATCTAAGGAGACATCTGGTCAATCTGTAGAGACTTATCCACCATTATGTGTTGCAAGATCTTTCAGAAACAGTGTAGCATTTCTGAGTCTCAAATTCATAAGCACCTAGATTTGAATCACAAATGCACAGAAGGTTATTGGCCAAGTATTGGAATTTTTGTGTTGACGAGTACTTAATGGTTAGCATGGACATGGTGGCCCAAAGGTTCTGTTTCCATGCTCTATGACTCCATAACTAACTTCAGCAGACCCGTGCCATTACAGATAAAAAGGATGGGAATATTTTTTAAGCTTATCCAAGCCTCCAAGATTTTAAAGTAAGGTAAATAAATCATAGAACATCAAAAATCAAATGCAAGCTAAGGAAAACTATGTGAATTATTTTAATTTGAATAGAGATCAGTGAAAAAAAACCCACTGGATTTAATGTTGCCATGATCAGTGTACAAAATTAAAGAATAATACCACATCACTGGATATCATAAGTACATAAAAGTTACAACACAGAAATGGGCTATCTGACCTAACATATGAATATTCTAACAACACAAACTTCCTTCCATCCGTAGAAAAAGAACGGTATAGTACAGGAACAGCCCCTTCAGCCCATAGTGTTGAGCTGAACCAATTAAATTAGTAATCTGGAGTCTAGGAAAATGAGAGGTGATTTTCTTGAAACATGTAAAACCCTGAGGGGCCTTGATAGGATAAATCCTGAGAGGATGGCCCCTCACATGGGAATTAGAACTAAGAACTATAGTTTCAGGATAGTAAGTGACCCAGTTATGGCAGAGATAAAAGGAAGAATGTCTTCTCTCAGAGGGTAATAAATCTTTAAAATTCTGTATCCCAGAGAACTCTGGAGACTGAGATCATTGAATGATTCAAAACTGGGATTAATAGATTTATGGACTACAGGGAAATCAAAGGATTTAGGGATCAGGTAGAAAAGTGGAGTTGAAGCCAAGGTCAGATCAGTCAAGATCTAACTTTGGTGGTACGGGCTCAAGGGATTGTATAACCCTTTCTTGCTTATTTTACATGTACTCTTATGTTGTTTTACCAAGTTGGATGAAGACTTAGCAATTTGAAAGGAACTAAATACATCCTAAACATCTGCACTTATTATTGATGATAGGGTTGCGTTGGGTGGGGGGATGTTTGATATTCATTATCAGACTTTTGTCTACGATTATGTTTTCTGCCATACAATTAACATGTCGACGATAGCAACATTCAAATGGATGACTAAATAGTCTGGCATATGTAAACAGTGGAAAAATTCCAAAAGATTTTGAAAATACCTTACAGTGAGAAAATTTGGCCCTATTCTAAGAAAGGAAGTACTGGCTCTCCAGAGGGTTCACAAGAATGATCCCAGGAATGAAAAGCTTAGTGTATGGGAAACGTTTGATATTTCTGGGCCTGTATTCGATGGAGTTCAAAATGCTGAGTGGGATTTCATTGATACATACCATATACTGAAAGATGTGGATAGAGTGAATGAGGAGAGGACTGTTCCACTCGAATCAGAATCAACTTTATTATCACTGACATACATTATGAAACTTGTTATTTTGTGGCAGCAGTACAGTATAAGACATTAAAATTACTATGTTACTATAAATAAATAGTGTAAAAGAGGAATAGTGAGGTAGTGTTCAAGGATCATTCAGAAATGTGACATGGAGGGAAGGAATCTGGTCCTAAGATATTCAGTGTGTGTCTTCAGCTTCCTGTACAGCCTCCCTGATGGTAGCAAAGCGAAGAGAGCATTCAGAAAGGTGGAAGGTCCTTAATGATGGATACCACCTTCTTGAGACACCGCCATTTGAATGCGATCTTGATGGTGGGGAGGGTTGAGGGATGATGGAGATCGCTGAGTCCACAGCACTCTGTATCTTCTTTCAGTTCTGCACACTGGAGCCTCCACACAAGGCAGTAATGGAACCAGTAAGAGTGCTCTCCACTGTACATCTCCAGAAATTTCCTAGAGTTTCTTAGACATACCAAATCTGCCCAGACTCCCAATAAAGTAAAACCATTTGTGTTCCTCCTTAATGATTGTGCCAATGTGTTGAGCCCTTTGAGATGTTGATACCCAAGAACTTGCTGCTCACCCTTTACACCACTGACCCCTCAGTGAGGACTCAGGGCTCAAACCTTTAAAACTGGGATGAAGCAGAAGTTCTTCAGCTAGAGGATGGTAAATTTATCGAACCTGTTGCCATGGAGGGCTGTGGAGGCCATTCATTGGTTGTATTTAATGCAGAAATTGATAGGTTGTTGACTGGTAAAGGAATTAAGCATTACAGAGAGGGGTGAAAGAATGGGGTTGCAAAAGAAATCAACCATGATTGAATAGCAAAGCAGACCTGACGGGCCAAGTGGCTTATTTCTGCTCCTATATCTTACGTTTTAGTGGTCTAAAACTGCTAGAAAGGTTAGTATAATACTGGTAAATATACATTTTGTTTAGAGTGACTAAGTTGGCATTATGATCATGAAATCTTCATAACTGAAGGCAATAAAGCAAGAGGTTGCTTCACGTCACTCCAGCAATCCCCAAATTTGATCACTGCAGCTTTATCTTAAACCTCTCAAAGTATTCCATCTCAGAAAATATGAGAACTGTTTGTGAATGGAGCTGGAAGCAAAAGCCAAAGGAGAGACAAGAAAACATAAAGAGACTGCAGATCTGGTAGTGGTTTCTGAAGTACTACCATCTTGAACAATTGCCACAAAATTCTGCTGATGTTGCACAGATAGGATTATGGACACTTGCAGAATGTGAAAATAAGATACAAACAGATTCATAAGGAAACTGTAAGTTCATCATGTGAGTAATTAACATCTACATCATCAGTATAATAGAGGATATCATACCATGCTAATTACTACATTTGCAAAATCCTTGATTGATTTCCCTTTGCAAGTACAAAAGTAGCTGCAGCTGTGAGACCTGAATGGACCAGGCAAACTTATATATACTGCTGATTTGTTATAAAGGTCAATGGAGCAGGACTTTCAAAATTACAAAAAAGACATTGAGGTTATTTACACTTTCCCAATGTGGTTATTAGTATCTGACCAGAAATAAAACTTCATCAATGCCAACAAAGAAATGCAGTAGGACTTGGTAATTTTTAGATAAGCTCTATTGGAGGGATAGAAAAATGAAAAATGCCAATGCTCTACAGACAAATAATAATACTGAATGCATACTAGCTGGAACAATGTTTAACAAATTGCTTATCCCACAGAAAATCTATCAACTAAACCAATAAGCAAAACCACTGAAATCTCAGCAAAACCTTTTGTAAATAAGTTTACTCAGATGGCAGTGGAAGTAATCCTTTCTTGGTAGTTCCTAACAGCTGCTCGGTTTCCCCAGAGATACACTCAAAACATAACACCACAAGTAAAATTGCAATAAATGGTGTGTGACCTTTCTTCTTCCATGGAACACCTAATGATGTCTTTGATGGCAATGGCCTGATTGATAGAGGATCCAATTCATTTAGTAGGCTGGCAGATGTAGCCTCTCTATTTTCTTCAAGACTCCAGTTCTTGTATATACAGTTCACAGTGACTATTGATAAAACTGCAGATGTCTGAATTTACTCAGGCAAAACTCTGCTCTGAATATGCATTCAAAATTCTGCAGAAACAGGACTTGTATGCAGACAAGCTGGAAATGTAAAATCAATCATAGAGGTTGAGAGGGAGAATTTTCATGCTGCATTGGTGCAATTTCAATGCAACTTAGGTAGAGATTGTAAAAAGAAAATGGGGCTAAAACGATTTGCCACCCAAAATTAATCCATTGTGTTTTTTGGTCCATCAGCTTACAGTGAGCTTGTTTATGTGTATGGTAATGAGGACCAGTGATACTTAAACACCAAGTTTCCTGCTGTTACCCTCACAAATCACTCAAGGTAACTTAGACTGAGAATTACAAGGTGCAGCTGTTGTTAGCAACAACTGAGACAAACAGAAATGAGGCATTTTGAAAACAGAGGACTTTAAGAGAACTTCACATCTTGGGAGCAGGTATGCCATTCACTTTTTCAATAAAAAAAAATGTATTCCAGTATTTGAAGCATCTAAGACAAATAAAAACATTGAACTTGTGGGATATATTTGTTTTGATCAGATGCGTGATCAAATCTCAAGTTCTTTTTCCTTTAGTTAACTCCCACCTAGGAAAATTAAATCAACTAATCTGCCCTATGGAAGATGAGATCATGCTCAAATTTCTTCTTTGAGGCAGAGTTTTAATCGGATCAGGTATTATGTGCCATAATATGTACCTTCACATCCACTGAGACCCAATCCAAGAAAACGTGTTAGGGGTCATTGACAATGCTGTCAGCTTGGTCTCATTCGTTCATAATCAAGAGAGGCTTCCTCCTGTAAAACTGAAAGCTTTAAGAACACCACTGTAGCACTAAAATCTCCCTCAAGGAATGTTAAATATTTGAAACCAAATTACTGGGGGGCCAAATAAAGGGAGCCGAAGTTTTTTCAAAGCCCACTCTTTCTGTTAAGGCACAGAAGAGGTTTCTCTCTTCCCTCACACTAAATTCTGGAGGAACTCAGCAGGTCAGGTAGCATCAATGGAGAGGAATAAACAGTTTATGTTTCAGACTGAGACTCTTCATCAGGATTCAGTCCAAAACATCTACTGTCTATTCCCTTCCATAGATTCTGCCTGACCTGCTGACTCCTCTGGATTTCCAGCATCTGCAGAATCTCTTCTGTTTATTTCTTTACTCCTTCGTTTAAATGGTGCTCTGTTGAATCTCGCCTGGTAAGACAGGTGAGTCCTAGGACTGGTTTCACTGATTTCCTTTTCATCTCCCACTTCACCCTCCTCATAGTTTGCTGTGCTCAAAGTGTCATCCCCCCCCCCCCCAAGTCTCTGTAATTGCTTCTGCACCATTCAGCCCCTCCCCATGCCTGTTTCCATTCTCTTGCTTCCATGGGGAGAGGCTGAATGGTACAGAGGTAGGGCACTCAGAATAGTGCTGTAAGACACCCAGGAACGTAAATGAGAAGGGTTTTGCGCATATAAAAAATAATGTTAATTTGTCAATGGTATCTGCGTCAAAAATAGCCTCAGTGTAAAGTATTCATAATACATCTGAGCAACAGGAACTGAACGAGCTTCATGGTCAACCAGCAAAAGGCATTCTCCACACCTTGCCTTAACACTACCTTCGTCCCAAATTCCTACAACTTCACCATTGAAGAATATGATTGCACCGTAGAGAGTGAAGAGTAGATTCACCAGCATATTGCTTGGAATGGAGGACTTCAGTAATGGAGGAAGATTGGATAGACTGGTTTGTTTTTTCCGGAATGAAGGTAGTTGACTGCTGACCCAACAGATGGATATAAGATTAGGAGAGGCATAAACAGGGTAGATAGTCCATAGAGGGCAGAGATCTAAAATGAGAGGAATGAGTTTTAAAGGAGATCTGAGGGGAAAGTTCTTTTACACAGAATGTTATCTGGTATGTGCTGCCAGAGATGACAAAGGAGTTAGATATGATCACTATAAGAGGCATTTAAAGAGACACTTAAATAAGCAAACCATTGAAGGATATACAAACGTAGTTCTAATGCAGGCAGATGGCATTGGTGTATGTGGACCAGAAAAGTGATGGATGTCTGAACAGCCTGTTTCTGTGTTGTACAACTTGATGACTTGATGACTATAACTGCTCTGGAATTGCAAAGGTTTCTCCGGTAGGACGTTAGTGACCTGTCTCATTCTCATTCTTTGGATGGTGACCATTTCTGTCATACATACAAACAAGGCAAAGTATGTGATGGCCTTATGCTTGTTTCTAAAATACCAGGTATTTGGCACCAGAAATGGATGTTCTTCCCTACTCTCATAGGATGCAAACAGCATGGGGAAACAATACTGGAAACTAACACAATCCTAATTCAAGTTAGACGACAGGACCAAAGAGTTTCCCTCACCATACTGATAAGCCTGCCATTAAAAACATTCAATCTGTCTGTCTCTTGAAAATCTAGATGAGAACTTTGTCAATTAAAAAACAAAGTTCTGTGGAGCTTGCACATTTTGCCTCTTAAAGATAGCTTACTGGTAGGTTATTGTCAATTATTCCCAGTGTCACTGGGTGAAGAGTGGCTATGCAGAGGTAATAAGTTACACAGTAATACAAAAGAAAATGAGGTTGATGGGTTTGTTCTAGACTCAATGCATCAAATAGCTTCTTTCTATGTTGTAAGAAAGTTCACGGAAAAAATTAAGAAGTGAATGGAAACCCTGCTTTATTGCACTCCTTATTTGCCATGAATTAATGGCAGAGATGTACATTTACATACCCCTTTGGCTGGGACTGGGACTGAGAACAATACAATCCACACGTAAAGGCAGGACCAATCACATGTCATTTTCCAAGTTATCATATTTAGTAATAGGAAATGCCCTCCCTTCTCAGATTGTGCCTGTCAGCAGGAGCCCATTGACAGCAGCTGTGTCAGGAAATTGTACACTTTCATAGTTATTAAAGAGCCATGGATGCTGATTAAAGTGCTGTGTATTTCTTGTTTTTCCGCAATGACACATGAGACATCTGCGAAATGTTTCTGATACTAATACGCCAAATGAAGGTGCTTCTAAAAGATGGGCAGGAAAAGAGGGTCTCTATCATACTCCCCCCACAGTTGAAATTTGCACTCAGTTTGGAAAGATCGAAGTTAATGAGTTAAAGATGTATCCAATGCCCAAAGGATAAAGAAACTGATGAAATAAAGTTTAATAGGCTCAGGAAGTCTGCCAAATTAAGGGCAAACAGTCTTTCCTAAGATCATGGACAAAGTATGCAGGCCATAAAGCTTGCATCTTAACTAGGGCTACAGGCTAACCTCTCAGAGAACAGCACAGTGTAAGCTTAAAGTGCAGTTTGTATTGCAATAGGACACACCTTACAATGGCCATTTCAAACTGGGCTGGTCGCATTTGTATTTGGAAAGCGGAATCTCATGCAAGTAGAGAAACAAGAGTTTTGTTGAGTTGACTAATCAGACTCAGCCAATATCACCTCACAACTGAAGGATGAAATCACTTTCTCAGAGCCAGCAAAGGTATAATGAGGCAAATAGTTTCCTTCTGCATTTTCTCATTCCATACAGATATACCAACCATTTTAGGATGGTTAATAAGGCCAGTGGAAGACCCATACACTTTCCTGCAGGTAGAACAGGAGGTAGGTAGTTTGAGGGCTGGTTCACTCCTTCAGCCATTCATGCTAGGCATCTGTTTGCTCCCAATGAATTGAATCAAGGTTTGCAACACCTTCACAAATTCTCCTTCTTAATTTTGAGTGGTCATGGGCTTAGCATTCTAATGTGTCTGTGAGGACGTTGCACTCTTTCAAAGAGATTTGAAAACACCCTTGAATCATATCATCAGTCCATGATCTACAAGGCACAAGTCAGGAGAGTCATGGAATACTTACCTAAATGAGTTTAGTTCTAGTAAAGCTCAACACCACCCTGAATAAAGTAGCCTGTTTGATCGTTACCCCATCCACAAGACTTGGGATTCAGTCTGTCCTCCATCGTCATGCCTTGGCTACAGTGTGTGCGTTCTACAAAGTGGTGGAGGAAGGGGAGCCCCTTTCTTTAAAAAAGGAGGACACCTCCTTCGTCCTGGAATGAAAAGCTTCATCTCGAGAGCAGATGCGGCGGAGATGGAGGAATTGCAAGAAGGGGATGACTTCTGTTAATGCCCCACCTCCCCTTCGTACCCCATCCCTTATTTATTTATTTATTGTTCTCTCCCCCCCCCCTTTTTTCTCTCTTTTTTCTCCCTCTGTCCCTCTCACTGTAACTCCTTGCCTGCTCTCCATCCTCTGGGCTCCCCTCCCCCTTTCTTTCTCCCTAGGCCTCCCGTCCCTTGATCCTCAACCTTCTCCAGCTTTGTATCCCTTTTGCCAATCACCTGTCCGGCTCTTGGCTCCATCCCTCCCCCTCCTGTCTTCTCCTATCATTTCAGATCTCCCCCTCCCCCTCCAACTTTCAAATCTCTTACTACCTCTTCTTTCAGTTAGTCCTGACAAAGGGTCTCGGCCCGAAACATCAACTGTACCTCTTCCTATAGATGCTGCCTGGCCTACTGCATTCACCAGCATTTTTTGTGTGTTGCTTGAATTTCCAACATCTGCAGATTTCCTCATGTTTGCCTTCCCTTTGAACACTGTAGTTGAATCCACTGGCAATACATCCCAGACCTTAACCATTCATATTGCAGAAGAATATTTTCCTCGTGTCTCTTTTGATTACTTTGCGGTTTAATTTTATGTCCCCCTAGTTTTTGAATTTCCGCCAATCATAAAAGTTGCTCTCTGTCTACTTTGTTAACACTATGTACCATTTTCAATGTTTCTATCAGATCTGCCATATTAGAAGAACAACCTCAGCTCCCACAGTCTATCCAGATAACTCAGTCCTGGAATTGTTTTACTAAATCTCTTCTGCACACTCCCTAAAGCCTTCACGTCTTTCCAGAAGCAAACAGAATACACGATTTGTGTCCAAACCTGTGTTTTAAGACTTGTATCTTAAAATATTCATGTAAGAAAACTGCTAAATCGTCCTGATAAGATTAGTTTTTCAGGTTCATACAGCTTGCTAAGCAATAATTGTGACATTATTAAGGTACTTAAAATCACAGCATTTCAAGTGATTCCAGCTTGATTGCTCAACTCAGATTGTGGAGAAATTTTACTATCATTACTACTGCAGAATCTGGGCCACAATTTACATTTGTGAGCTTGAGTTTGCATATGTTTTAATATTTGAGTAGAGATTATGCTTTTAAAATAAGCACTTTCTTGGAATTGCTTGCCCATGCCGTGGCAACATGAGAAAGAGGAAAGTGGGCCTGTGTAGGATAATCATTCTCTCTTTACTCACCCCCTTCTGGTCATTATTCATTTGTGATCAGGGATAAGCAGCATCTGCATGTTACTGAAACTGGGATTGTAAATCCTCCCAGATTGTTCACCACTTTATTTGATTTCAATATAATTATACAATGTTCTGGAACTTGCCAATATCAGTACATGGCAACAAGTTGCATTGGTATGCTGAAGGGCCCATTGCTACACGGTATGATTCTATGCTTGTGACTCTATAACATGAGGAGATGGATCCATCTGTCAGAGCCCTGGGGATTGCACAAATTCAGAGTCAGCATCAGGTTTAATATCACTGGCGCAGGTCGTGAAATTTGTTTTTATGCAGCAGCAATACATTACAATACATAATATTAAAAACTGTAAGTTACAGTAAGAAATAAATATGTATTTTAAAAAGTTAAATTAAATTAGTGTAAAAAGAGATAAAAAGAGTGGGGTAGTTTTCTTGGGTCCAATGTCCATTCAGAAATCTGATGGCAGAGGGGAAGATGCCATACCTGAATCTTTGAGTGTCTGCCTTCAGGCTCCTGTATCTCCTTCCTGATAAACGCAATGAGAAGAGGGCATGCCCTGGGTGATGGGGTGTCCTTAATGATGGACGCCGCCTTTTTGACGCACTGCTCCTGGAAGGTGTCCTGGATGCTGGTGAGGCTAGTGCCCATGAAGGAGCTGGCACAGTTTGTAACTTTATGCAGTTTATTTCAATCCTGTGCTGTGCCCCTCCATTCCAAATGGTGACACAGCCTGTTAGAATGCTCCCCATGGTACATCTGTCGACATTTGCGAGTGCCTTTAGTGATATATCAAATATCCTCAAGCTCCCAATGAAACATAGCCGCGGTCGTGCCTTCTTTGTAACTGCATCGATATGTTGGGCCCAGGATAGATCCTCAGAGATGTTGGCACAATGAATTGAAATTGCTCACCCTTTCCACTTCTGATCCCTGGATGAGGACTAGTGTGTGTTCACTCCTCTTACCCTTTCTGAAGTCCACAATCAATTCTTTGATCTTCCTGATATTGAATGCAAGGTTCTTGCTGCGATACCATCCAACCAGCAGATCTATCTCACTCCTATACACCTCCCTGTCACCATCTGAAATTCTGCCAACAACTAGTCAGCAAATTTACAGAGGGCATTTGAGGTGTGCTTAGCCACACAGTCTTGGGGGTAGAGGCTGTAGAGCAATGGCCTCCTTAAGGTGCACCAGTGTTGATTATCAGCGAGGTGGAGATGTTATTTCTGATCTGCAGTGATAGTAGTCTTCCAGTGAGGAAGTCGAGGATCCCATTGTAGAGGGGGGGGTCAGAGGCCCAGGTTCTTGAGCTTTTTGATCAGAACTGTGGGAATGTTTGTGTTAAGCACTGAGTTGTAGCCTGACATAAATATTAGAATTGTCCAGGTGATCCAAGGCCACATGAAGAGCCAATGAGAGCTCATCCACTGTAGACCTATTGTGGTGATCGGCAAATTGCAAGTGGGTCCAGGTCCTTGCTTAAGCAGGAGTTGATTCGAGCCATAAACAACCTCTCAAGCCACTTCATCATCATAGGTGTGAGTGCTACCAGACAATTCGTCATTAAGGCAGCTCACCCTGTCCTTCTTGGGCACTGATATGATTGTTGCCCTTTTGAAGCAGGTGAGGACTTCCAACTGTAGCAATGAGAGACTGAAAATGTCTTTGAGCACACCCACCAATTGGTTGGGACAGGTTTTCAGAACCATACCAGGTACACCATCAGGACCTGTCGCCTTGCGAGGGTTCACCTTCTTGAAAGACATTCTGACGTCGGCCTCCGAGATAGAGATCACAGGATCACTGGATGGTTCAGGGATCCTTATACCTGTAGTTTAATACTCCTTTTCAAAGCGGGCATAAATGGTGTTGAGCTCATCTGGGAGTGAAGCATTGCTGCCGTTCATGATGTTAGGCTTTGCTTTGTAGGAAGTGTAGCCCCCTGGTAAGCCTCAGGCTCGCTCAACTCACTTTCATCTAGGGGGAGCAGCCTTCAGCCCCGCCAAACTGGGTAATCAAGTTTGTGTCGATGCTGTGTGATGTACCCCACCACACCAAATAACAGACAATACACCATATGCGATTAAATGATTACACTTTATAGATCTTGCTAGAACTATGTAATTAATAGAGATAAAACATAAAAGGAGAATAAAAGGCGAGAAACTTATGAAAGTTCAACCACTTTGTGCACAACCGTTGGAGCTCAATTAACAGAGTTTTCTTTCCGCCATTCGATCCCCTCAGACCCCCTCGACCCGCCGCCTGGGACCAACCACGCTGGTCGACCAGACGCTCCACACGAGTCTGTCTTTGTCTCCTCTCCTCACCGAAGACCCTGCGCCTCGGACTCCCACTCAGGGTCAGTCCGGCCGCCCAGGGTCACAGCATCGCATCTCCTCTCTCAGTCCCCATCGCGCCTACTGCCCAAAACCCGCGAAACACAATAGCTTACAGACACACAAGAAAGAGTAACATCTATCCCAATTGGTTTATTCTCTCTCTTATCAGTAATATAACCCAAACAAGCAGAGAGAAAGAGCGAACTCCTTACATCACAGTTATTATTACAGAAAAGCCATTTTAATTATAATATAACAAAGAAGCCATTTTGTCAGCCTTCGCAGTAACGTAAAAGAAGAAACCTCTGACAGAAGTAATGGCCTCAGAAGCTGATTAATCATATTTGAGAGGGTTGGGCTTCAATGCCTGATACACTGTATGTGCCAGTGCATTGGTATTGCTCCACCTGTATAGGGAGACCTACCCACCTTCACTAGACTGAGAAGTGAGGTGGGATCAGGGCAGACCTCCTGGCCAAAGTTTGGAGCTGAGAAAGTATTGTGAGTTTGGAGTAGAGGGACGTAGTCCTCCCCATCAGCAAAGTCTGAAATTACTGCACAAATTCACGTTGAAGATCAGGTTGTTGGACTCGCCTGGCTTTCTTTGGGCTGTTTAGCTGTTGGTTGTAGATTGGTAACAATGCAATTTCATCATGTGATGTAATTACAGCTGGTGCAATATGTCAAGTGACGAAACTTCCTGCAATAGATCCAGAGTTAACAATCCTAATTTGAAAGGAAGGGATTTCAATGGAAAGAGAAAGCTGAGCAGCTACCACCTGTTTTTCACCTGGCAACAGCTATTAAACTTAGCCCCCAGCTCAATCCTCTCATTCCTCATTGTTCAGACTGCTTAAAAAAAGGGGATCAAACTTTTGACTCATTTCAATTCTGCCTGCAGCACTTTGAAAATTCCATATTTACTGAGGGATTTGGCATTCTCTTCAATGATAAAATAGACTCTTAGTCTCACAACCTACCTAGCTATGATCTTGCACTTTATCGTTTACCTGCACAGCACTTTTTTGGTAGTTTTTATACTTTATTCTGCATTGTTATTGCTTTACCTTATTCTAGCTCAATACTCTGTGTAATGATTTGATCTGTGCAAATCAGAATCGGAATTAGGTTTATTATCAGACACGTGTTGTGAAATCTGTTAACTTAGCAGCAACAGTACAATGCAATACATGATAATATAGAAAGAATATATATGTATATTGTGAATAGTATAAAAATAGTGCAAAAACAGAAGCATTATATATATCTTAAGTTTTTTTAAAAAGTGATGTAATGTTAATGGGTTCAGTGTCCATTTAGGAATCATATGGCAAAGGGGAAGAATCTGTTCCTGGATCACTGAATGTGTGCCTTCTGGCTTCTGTACCTTCTTCCTGACAGTAACAATGAGAAGAGGGCATGCCCTGGGTGATGGGATCCTTAATAATGAACATCACCTTTCTGAGGCACTGCTCCATGAAGATGTCATGGATACTACCGAGGCTAGTACCCAAGATGGAGCTAACTAATTTTACAACTTTCTGTAGCTTCTTTCGGTCCTGTGCAATAGCTCCTTTATACCAGACAGTGATGCAGCGTGTCAGAGTGCTTTGCATGATACATCTATAGAAGTTTTTGAGTGCCTTGGGTGACAAACCAAATCTATTCAAATTCCTAATGAAATATAGCCACTGTCTTTCCTCCTTTACTGGGGCATTGCTATGTTGGGACCAGGTTAGATCCTCAGAGATCTTGACAACCAGGAACGTAAAATTGCTCACTCTCTCTACTTGTGATCCCTCTATGAAGATTGGTTCCTTTTCCTTCGTCTTACCCTTCCTGAAGTCCACAATCAGCTCTTTCATCTTACTGACATTGAATGCCAGGTTGTTGCTGTGACACCTTTAACTAGCTGGTATATCTCGCTCCAGAATGCCCTCCCATGTCCATTTGATTTTCTACCTACAATTGTTGTTTCATCAACAAATTTATAGATATTATTTGAGCTATATCTAGTCTCACAGTCATGGGTATAGAGGGAGTAGAGCAGTGGGCTAAGCACACACCCCTGAGGTACACCAGTGTTGATTGTCAGCGAGGAGGAGACATTATCACCAATCCACACAGTTTTGTGGTATTCCTGCTAGGAAGTCGAGGATCTAATTGCAGAGGGAGGTACAGAGGCCCAGGTTTTGTAGATTATTAATCAGGACTGTGGGAATGATGGTGTTAAACACTGAGCTATAGCAAACGAACAGCATCATGTGAGAGTTGTTTGTATTGTCCAGGTGATCAAAGGCCATATGAGGAGCTGTTGAGATTGCATCTACTGTGGACCTAATGTAGCAATAGGCAAATTGCAGTGGGTCTAGGTCCCTGCTGAGGCAAAAGTTCATTCTAGTCATGACCAACCTCTCAAAGCATTTCATCACTGTCGATGTGAGTGCTACTGGGCAATAGTCATTAGGGCAGCTCACATTATTCTTCTTAGGCACTGGTATAATTGTTGCCTTTTTGAAGCAAGTGAGAACTTCAGCCCGTAACAGTGAGAGGTTGAAAATGTCCTTGAATACTCACACTCGTTGGTTGGCACAAGTTTTCAGAGCCTTACCAAGTACTCCATCAGGGCCTGCCACTTTACAAAGGTTCACCCTCCTCAAAGACAGCCTAACATCAGCCTCTGAGACAGAGATCACAGGGTCACAGAGTACAGCAGGGATCTTCACAGCTGTAGTTATATTCTCCCTTTCAAAGCGGGCATAGAAGGTGATGAGTTCATCTGGGAGTGAAGCATCACTGCCATTCATGCTATTGGGTTTCGCTTTGCAGGAAGTAATGTCTTGCAAACCCTGCCACAGTGGATGTGTATCCAGTGTCGCCTCCAACCTCCCTCAGAATTGTTTCTTTGCTCTTGAAATAGCCCTCCACAAGTCATACCTGGTTTTCTTGTACAGACCTGGGTCACCAGACTTAAATGCCGCAGATCTAGCCTTCAGCAGACGATGAACCTCCTCATACATCCACAGCTTTTGGTTTGGGAATGTACAGCAAGTCTTTGTAGGCACACACTCACCCACACAGGTTTTAATGAAGTTGGTAACAACTGCAGCATACTCATCCAGATTGGAAGATGAATCCCTGAATACAGTCCAGTCCACCGATTCAAAGCAGTCCTGTAGGCGCTCCTGTGCTTCCCTTGTCCATACCTTCTTGGTCCTCACTACTGGTGCTGCAGTCTTCAGTCTCTGCCTATGCTCAGGGAGAAGAAGCACAACCAGGTCATCAGACTTTCTGAAGTGAGGTGTGGAATAGTACAGTAAGCACTGATGAAGGCAGTGAAACAGTGGTCCAGTGTGTTGTTTCTTCTGGTACCACAAGTGATTTGTTGACAGTAATTACTTAGTGTCTTTTTCAAGCCGGCCTGGTTAAAATCCCACAAAATAATGGTGAAGGCGTCAGGGTGTCCCTGTGTCCTGCATGTTAATCACATTGCTCAGATTATCTAGAGCCTGTTTGACATTGGCTTAAGGTGGGGCGTACACCGCTACCAAAATAATCGCTGAAACCTCCCACAGCAGGTAAAATGGACAGCACTTAACTGAACAGTAGACAAGAGAAACTTTTCACTGTATCTCAGTATATGGGACAGTAATAACGACAATTATAAGAAAAAGAAGAACTATAAATATATTGTATAACAAGTTCATTGAGCAGCATTTTAGATAAGTTTGTCCAATGATCATAAACTCCCCAATTATTCAGGTTCAACTCCATTATTGCAAATAGTCAGAAATCACTAAGATGAATAAAACTGGAGCCAGGCTAGTAAGCAAGGCAAAAACATCCGGATATAGAAGCATCAGCAACGAGTGGGAGGAAATGCCAATCAAAACCTGTCTCTTTGGTAAATATGTAGGTCAACATTGACATATGAAAGGTGAAAAGATCATAGAAATGTACAGGATGGCACAATAGGGAATTAACTATGGGGTGAGTACCGTCAGCAGTAGATAGATGTTAATACAGATGGCAAAACATGGAACTGCTAAAGTATAGTCTTCAAACTTAATTAAACAATGGTGCCTTTATATGACATAAAATGAGCTCCAATATCATTTTAGAGACATATTAGGATGAATACGGGATTCATAAGTCGTCTGACTATGTGAAGGAACATTAATACTTGCACTCGTCTTATGCAACATGATGGAGGATGTGCCAGACTCCAACTTCTGCAGCCTCTTTTGTTCCTGTGACAGAGGATGTCCAGCATGCTGCAGGCCAGACATAACCAGACCCAGTGCTTGTGTCACGATGTAGGGAGAACAGGACCAGACGTAACCAGGCACGATGTGGGGAGGACAGGACCAGACGTAACCAGGCACGATGTGGGGAGGACAGGACCAGACATAACCAGACATGATGTGGAGGGAACAGGACCAGACATAACCAGACCCAGTGCTTGTGTCACCATGTGGGGAGAACAGGACCAGACATAACCAGACCCAGTGCTTGTGTCACCATGTGGGGAGAACAGGACCAGACATAACCAGACACGATGTGGGGAGAACAGGACCACACATAACCAGACACGATGTGGAGAGAACAGGACCAGACATAACCAGACACGATGTGGGGAGAACAGGACCACACATAACCCGACACGATATGGGGAGAACAGGACCAGACATAACCAGACACGATGTGAGGAGAACAGGACCAGACATGACCAGACACGATGTGAGGAGAACAGGACCAGACATAACCAGACACAATGTGAGGAGAACAGGACCACACATAACCAGACCCAGTGCTTGTGTCACGATGTGGGGAGAACAGGACCAGACATAACCAGACCCAGTGCTTGTGACACAATGTGGGGAGAACAGGACCACACATAACCAGATCCAGTGCTTGTGTCACGATGTGGGGAGAACAGGACCAGACATAACCAGACCCAGTGCTTGTGACACAATGTGGGGAGAACAGGACCAGACATAACCAGACACGATGTGAAGAGAACAGGACCAGACATAACCAGACATGATGTGAGGAGAACAGGACCAGACATAACCAGACACGATGTGGAGAGAACAGGACCAGACATAACCAGACACGATGTGAGGAGAACAGGACCAGACATAACCAAACCCAGTGCTCGCGTCACGATGTGGGGAGAACAGGACTTACTTCCTGAAATAACTACTAAATAGTTGCAAGAATTGTGAAACAGAAGACAACAAGAGTGGGGCTACGTAAAAGTAAGCTTATTGGAGCCAGAGCACTATTTACTCAGATAGCATGGTGGATTAAATCCTGTAGTTTGACAAGCAACTCATATTTCAACAAATAATATCGAAGGAAAGGGTATCTGAGAGAGTGAACATATAAATTGAAAGAATAAAATGGCGAAAATGAAGGAGACGATTAGCTCAGGCAAACAGATTGAAGTCTTGTAAGTTCAACAGAAAACATATGAATGAAAACAAAAGGAATCAGCTGACCAGAGCACCAACCTGGTTTTCTGACAATATCATATTAATTTCAAGATCTTTGGTCATCTTTATCACTGTGGAATGACTGTATACATTTCTCACCATCAGTGCTTCTGTAAGATTTTTGTCAACTGTACAATAAAAAGGTTTTTGAATCACAAGATCACCAGACTCCTCCAGTCTAACCCATCATTCACTTTGACCATGATTGAATCTGTCCTGGCCTCAACTCCTCTTCTGTGTCAGTTCCCCATAACCCTCAATTCCTTGATCTTTCAAATATTTGTTGATCTCCACCTTAAATATATCTAATGACCTGTCCTCCCCCACCCTTGGGGGCACAGAATTCCAGAGGTTCACTGTCCTCTGAGGGGAGCATTGAAAAAGCCAAGTAAAAGTAACTAAAATAATTCAGTTCTTTTAGCATTTTTACAGGCAATAAGAGCAGACTATATAAAAAATGAAACTTTTAAAAATGCATTATGTGTCCATCAGCTATTAGTAAGCATAAAATTAGCAATGGCATTCTGCATAATTCATCAGATATTTAATATTTGTCAGTTATTTAACATTTTGTGGACTAGGCCAAAAATATACACTAGAGAATGAAATAAATGCTGGCTTTGAAAAAATACTTTAGAAATTCATTTGTGCTGCCAGATCTTAAAAAACGAACCTTGTGTAACTAGTAGCAAGTCCTAAGGCCAAGACTACAAGGTTTACTCAAAGAATCAGTGACTCATTTTTTAAAGTTCAAAGTAAATTTATTATCAAAATACATACACGCCAACATATATTACCTTGAAATTCATTATCTTGCAGGCATTCACAATAAATATCCAGAAACACAATTGAATCAATGAAAAATACAATAGAATCAATGAAGCAAATAAGGCCAGAAGGAGATAGTCACACAGAGTCCAGCTTCTTTCCCCTTCCCCCCACCTTTTTGTGCTAACATCTTTCCCCTCCCTTTCCAGTCCTGATAAAGGATCTCAGCCCAAAATGTTGACTATTTACTCTTTTTCATAGATGCTACCTGACCTGCTGAGTTCCTCCAGCATTTTGGGTGTGTGTTGCTGCATATAGAGTCTATAGTTCTGTGACTTTGGATGATTCTATTACCTTGTGGTTTTATCTGATAATTCTGAAATACGTGGGTCACTGCTATAAGTGAACTTCAGGGCCTAGAGTCCTGTTCCGTTCTGGGCCTTAGGGCTTGAAACTAGTTGTACAGGACCCATTCTTTAGGAACTAGGAGCACGATTGCATTTCTCATGCAAAGTATTAATGAAATATGAGTTACAGGATTTATTACTTAGACTGTAGTTACCAAAAATGTTGCCCATAGCAGTAAAAGTATCCATAAGCTCACGTTCTGCATCGTTGTTGTCATGTAAGATTCATTTACAAATTACATAAGAATCAGTCACATCAGCACATGGAAGCACACCAACAAAGTCACAGCTGTAGTGGGGAAAGGGAGCAGAGAGTCACATCTGTTTCCCTAAAACCCTGCAGCAAAAACAAATACAACAACAATCTGTGACAATTCTGATTTCCCAAGGGAAACAGGAAATCACTGAATGCATACATTTCATACCACATCCTTGTCTAGATCAGGCCAATCAGGAGAATTGAAAAAGACAACAAATGACTGTGCAGTTGGTATGCGATCGTGTGTACATTCATAATGCACCAGATCAGCCCATAACCCTGTCATTCTCCCTACACAACGACCTTTGAGCTACAGAAGGCTATTTTCGAAGCTGAGCGGCACGTGCCACGACACTGGGTGTGAGCCCTTCAGAACTAAAAGTAGATCTAGTGCAAAGGCAATAATATTTCATAAAACGCAACCACATAGTGCAAACAGCACCATCAGAAGCTCATTTAGATTTTCTGCTCATTGTCATAATGCATTAAATGGGAAAACTGCCTTTGTGCTAACTCAAAAGCAAAATACTCGCACGAAGGGCGAAATACTCAAAATGTCTGACCGAGTTGTGAGACCTAGGGCTAGAAATTGCTTTATTAATCTTTTAATGATATTACAGCAGAGTTTTAGGTTCTCTAATTCTGTTCATGAGCCTTATACACCAAGATATTTAATTGAAAAGTTCATCAAACAGTGCTATCGAGTTTCATGTGTAATGTTGTGCTGGTGTTCCCTTTTGATTTATTACAAGTTCAAGCAGCTGCCAGCATTTAGCATGTAAGGTGCAATCCCTGCAAACACCTTTCAAGGGACACACAACAATGTAAACATATTCCATGACCTACAGAAGAGTGTTGGCACTCAATGAATGTGCTCAAATGATGGAAGGGTGAAGCTAAGTAAGTACATTTCCTGACACATTGGTGAAAGGCAGCACTTGCTGATAAAATGCTCCTTAAGCATGGACTCTCTAGGGCTACAACTAAGGTGCACAGGAAGGTATTGCCAGAACATATATGGCGTATCTGTATTCTGAAGCAATTTACAACAAATGCAAAGGCCAAATGCCACCTCCTGTGGAGATGGAAAAGTTGAAGGAGTCTTCTTTCCCTGTGAATTAACCTCTCCAATGAGTGCAAACTGTGAAATGCGGCAGAAATGATACACAGCAGCCCGCAATGAGCGTGAGGCTGGAAAACTGGAAGTAACCCTTATTCCGAAATTATCCTCTGCGGGTAAGGAATTCAATTATGTGTATAAAGTTGTAGTTGAGGGCTAAAAAGATAGTAGCTCTCAATAAGGTGCAACAGTGGAGTAGAGTACCTTAAACAGCATGGCTTCAGCTGAAGCAAAGTTGGTAAAACCTGTCTGTTTTGCCAGTAAAGGTGAATGGTGGCTTATCAGACCACAAGGCCTAAAATCCTCACTAAAATTTTTTTTTGCACTTTGCAGTACTGTTAACATCATTTAGAGTTTTACACTGAAAACAAATATTAATTGGGCAAGTAAAACAAAAATGACCAAAAAAATCAAAAAAAAATTGAAGTAAGAGTAGATTTCAAGGCCACAGTTTTTATAATCTCACATTTTTGCTTCACTCTGTGATTCTACATTGACTTTCTGAACTCATGTGGAAGGAGTGGACAAGCATGTTAAGTCAGAGGTAGAGGGAAAAATGTAAAGATGTAAACCGCTACTTATAAAAGACAACATGGGGCATCAGGGTAAAGGCATGATGATCCTAAGCAGATTTTTCTTCCTTCTTTCACATCACCCAACGTGGCCATGAAAATAGAGGCAGCATGTCCAGTGTGGTAACTGTGTTGAAGTAGAGAGCTACCAATCCAAACACACTTACCTTCTTATGTGATCAGATTCTCTTCTCTTCTGCCTGTTGGAGCAATTATCTCCTTTGAACTGCCGATTTCAGCAGCTGAGTAGGTTTCTTCAGCACAGATGCTGATTCATGAACAGATAACTGCCTTTAACCAACTCAAACTGCACAGCATCCAGAAAGAAAAATATGCAGGGAGAACGTATGAAATCACATCAAGCACTTTGCTGGCAAGCATTGCGTTGCTTACCCAGCTAGATCAAGCTATTAAGTTAAAGCATTGGCTTGCAGGATAAAGTTGAAGTGAGTGAGAAGAATCCCAGACGTCAATGACAGATCTACCCCTCCAGGTCCTGTTAATGTGTCAGGCTGACTAGTCGATTAGCAACGGCACCTGGAGAACTGCAGGCCCACTCAGCTCATGTATCAGATTACCAGCTCTCCTACAGACCTGTGTCTGCTTTTCCGTGTCCCGCTGGACATGTCACCTTGGAACCAAGTCTGCCACAAAAAGATCCCACACTCCAAGAAGAAAAGTTACCTAAAGCCAACTCATTGAGCAAGCTGTAAGCACAAAAATACCTTGTTTATTTTACTGTTTGACTCTCATCTTGTTTTGTTTTCTTGGTTCTTGATCACTCATATCCCACTCATTCATGTGAATGACGTAAAAGACTACACTTGTAAATAGGATTAAAATAGATGGGTATTTGATGGTTAACATGTACATAGCAAACAGAAAGGTTTGTCTCTATACTGTATGATTCTATAGGCATGCTAGGGGAGCTCAGCAGGTCAGGCAGCTTCTATGGAGGCAAAAGGATAGTCAGTGTTTCAGGTTGAGAACTGCTTCTGAGACAGACCACTTTCAGGTTTATACCAAGATCAGATCATGAGCGAATTCTTATAAACTGGTTGAGGCCTGGTCAAGTGAGACTCACTTTCCTGTTTCCTCCTTCAGCACAGTTCCGCGTCCTCTGAGGGTGCAGACTGAATGCTGCTGTCTGGCTGCAGATGACTGGAGTTCTAAAAATGAATTAAAGATCATGTTCCCGGTGACAGACATTTAAATGCACATTGTATTTCCTCACATATGTACAAAGAGGCAAAATATTGTTTAGATTTCCATAAAGATTGTGTCAAAGACCCTGAAATTATCTAAAGATTGATATCTTTCCTGTACACAGCTGCTTTGGATAGTTCTTAAAATTCAACAATGTGCTATTGAACCTGCAAAATAATAATTTCAAGCTTTTACCACTCACCTTGACGAACATCATGGAGTCTTACAGCATAGAAACAGGCCCTTTGTGTCACTGAGCATGCGGTGACTATCCAGCACCAATTACTTGTTACTGGCATGGTTAAGCAGCCAACATAATCAAAGACTCCACTCACCCCAAACATTCACTTCTCTCTCCCTTCCATTGGGCAGAAAATATAAAAGCCTGAAAGCATGTACCACCAGGATCAAGGACCATTTCCGTCCCATTGTTGTGAAACGATTGGACAGTCCCTTTGCACAATAAAATAGACTCTTGACCTCACAATCTACCTTGCTCTGGTCTTGCACCTTCCACTTCGCACTTTCTCTGTGATCATAATACTTCATGTACATTCTGTCATTGCTTCCCCCTCACACTACTCAATGCATTGATATGATTAAATGCTCCGTATAAGTTTTTCACTATACCTCAGTACATATGAGAATTTTTTTTTAATGTAGTAATATAATGCTAATGCTACACTGATTGCCTCAACTTTCCCATCAACTCTTCCTATCACATCAGGAGCAATTGACAGTAGTATACTAACTTACCAACTTGCATGTCATTTGGGATATGGGAGGAGGAATCCGGGTGAAACCCATACGACACAGCAAGGCCATGCAAACTCGACAAAGAGAGCACCAGAGATGTGGATAAAGCCTGAACTGCTGGAGCTCTGAAGCAGCAATTCTACTAGATTCCCAAATGTGCCACCCCAAAATCTGTACCATCACCAAAAGTCTTCCTGGTGGCAATATCTATCTTGTTTCCTAATCTTTCCATGCCTCTAAACCCGCAGTCTTCCTCTTTCCTGATATGTTAGTTTCAATTGTGAAAATATAAAGAGAGGCAGAAATAAGTAATTACAGACCAAATTTGCAAATCTCCTTTCAATTGCTGCATAAGAAAGAGTTAACAAGCCAAAGAAATGTTAACACTTTCTCTGTGTGTTAACATAAATTATGTTATTTACTCTAGGGAGCAATTTGAAAAATGTGCCCAAGAATAACACCTGTTCTGTCAATGCAAAAGCACAAAATTAACACACAATTAGCTGAAGAATTACGGTGTCTCTAATACACAAAGGAAATAAGAAAATTATGTGGAAGTGTATTTGATTGTGTTGAAGAGTATTTCAGTATTTCTTGCTAATGGTTTCCTGGAATTAATATTATATTTTGCTCTAAGCCTTACCATTGCCATTCATTTAATTGTATTCAAAGACTTGGCTCAAAGGCAACATGCTCACTTCTGAGGTAGGTGAAGGTAAAGACTCTCCTCTGGAGTGTTAAATCTTGGCTTTCACTTCAGTGCAATAACAACCTGAAACGTCAACTTTCTTTCTCTTCCCACAGATACAACCTGATCTGCTGAGTACTCCCAGCATTTTATCTTCATTCTAGATTTCCAGCATTTGAAGATTTTTAAAATTTTCACTATCAACCTTCGATCTCATATCATGAGTTAATGGAGGTCACATTTTACATTCAACCAGTATCATCAAAGGTGGATTACATAGTCATTTACCCTGTTGTATTTGAGTCAATTAGCTATCATGGCATCCTGCAGTACAGTAATAGCACTTCAAAATGGGACATGACAGGTTCACAAAAGTTACTCTACAAGTTAAATTCAGAATGAATAATAAATTGTAAGATTATGTTATTGATGGAAGGTCTATCAAAGAAAAATGCTCCATTAAAATATCCACATAAAGCTGCCTGCTGAGTGACAAAGACAGCTATCGGTATTGTTTTGGGTAGAAGCAATTAAGGTGAAAGGAATCACCATTTAAAACACATACAAAACTGTACAATGGAATCAGCTTTTTATCACCACTTCTTCATTAAAAGAGTTAACCAATTGGCCATTGCATCAAATCTTATTTTACTATTTCTCAGTGATTGAATTGCCAAATCCTATTTTTAATTTTCTGTACTTTAAATTATAAACACGCAATCTGATTGACTTTCGCTCCAAAGGCTCCAGTCTATGTTAATTATTCTACTGTATGGAACTTTGCCAGGACACTATTTATGACACACCAGATGATGTTTGAAAAAGAATTGAGTATCAAGGCATAAACCATCACCCCGTTCACTGCTGCCTATTCACAACAGCTGCTGGCCTCATATCATGTACCAGCAATAAAGGTAGGCCACACTGAGGTGCATGAGGTCAAGGTTTGCTTACCAGAAAAGAGTACAAAACCAACAAAAGAGAGAAAGCACAAATAACATCTGAACCACTTAAATCTGGTCATTACCACACATGATTCTCTTAACAGCAAGTCCAACATGCATAGTTACCACAACATGAGTCTTAGACAGGTCATTCTCTGATTTGTACCAAGTTCAATGTTTTTCATTCACAAGAGAAAATCCACCACCACATCAATGTCACTCATATTACCTGCACAAATATGAAATAACAGTTCCTTAATTCCAACAAATAAACACTCTCAGTATTCCCACACTGAATGCAGAAGCAAATTAGAATATCATTCAATAACAACATTTACCATACCAAACTCACAGTATATGAGAAAAGAGAACAGAAAATTGCTGACTGGTGTGGTCAAAATCATTGCAATGAAACAGCTTTTCAATCCAGTGGGAGAGAGACATAACCAAGCAGATTGAGCAACCAGTTGTGCTCTGACTAAGGTGCAAATGTAATAGGATCGAAAAGACAACAGCATCTATTAGCAAAGGTAACAACCTCTTTGAAAACAAAAGCTTGGAAGGCCATCATCATGCATAAGAAACAGATGGAGAATTAGGTGGAACACTGCTTTGACCAATATTCCAGGAATGTACCATGACATCAACTCTAGACATTATTGAGAGACCTCCTGTCTTGGAAGAGCTAGTCACTGAACTTGCAGTGAAGGAGCTAAGTAAAACTACCAACTTGTCTAACATGGGCAAATTATACTTTTCAATTCGAACTCATTAGGCGCAAGACATAAGCCACTAAAATTCCATAGACCCTTTTACTGAACTGTCTGTCTGAACGTATCAAACTTTTCCTGCTGCTTTGCCCAAATCAGTCATTTATATGGATGTCCCAATACTGCAACAAGACAACACAAGCACCCCTATCAATTGTGTACCATAATTTGAAGTGGCAGCTTTCCATTCCACAGGATGCCTCTTCAATTTAAGCCCCAAGTGCAACCTAACATGATGCATATCAGAGCAACAGAGCACCTTCTAAAGGGACTATTTTCCTGTGAGCATTCACAAGGAAGAAATCCCACAGGCCTGGAATGTATAGGATTTCTACTGTAAATATTTACTGGTCTCTATGACATTTTCATTTTCTAAAGCAATCATAATTGCTGAATTGTAACTATTTTGAAGAATTTTCTCCAGTGAGCTAAAAATGAACTCAAATTGAAATAGATGGATGATCTAAAACAACATTAAAACATCTACTCAGCTCTGTATATGTTCTTTTTGTATTTATTTTCATCTTGACTACCCTTCGAGATAACTTTCCACAATGACTTTTCCAAACTCTTGATACAGTAGCAAATTGCATGAAGTTAGAAATCATTCATATTTGTAGTTAATGTATATTTGTTCTATCAGGACACATAATTTTCCCCTTTATGAAACAAAATCTAAGTTGTGCCTTTCCGAGTCCATACCAGTACTGACCATGTTGAATTTATTTGCATAACTACTTACTGCACTGAAAATGCTATTCAATATTCAGGCGTCCCTTGGCTGCTTGCCTTTTACAGTAGTTTAGTTGGAATATGTTACTCAGTAGGAAATTTAAAAAATATTAATATAAACCTTTTTTAAAACATTTCCCTTCACATTACCACAGATTAGTAATTAAGAATTTCCTATCCCCAAGAGCAAACTGTTTTTCTCTAGCTATTTAATACAGCCCAAGACAAATGAATCTTGAAAGGGACCATTTGATGCACAAAATAAATTAGCCATTTAGGCCATTCAATTTCTTCATTCAATGGGGAACAAACCTTTGGAATTTTCTACCCAAATGCACTGCAGAGGTTCAGTCACTGATTCAAGGCAAATGTTTTTGAATGTCAGTGAAATCAAGGGACATAAGATCGTTGTAGGAAAGTGGCACTGAGGAAAAAGATCAGCTATGGCCTTAGTGGATGGCAGAGCTAGAGTAAGGGGCCAAATGACATACCATTGCCTCTACTTCATATGTCTTTTTTTATTTTATCTATTTACACTAAATTATTTTTCCATATAGCTCTCTGCTTTATTAATTTAGTCAATATCCTTTGCTTTAGAGTAGAATTTCACAAATTACTGATTTTTTTAAATTTCCCTATTATTTTCCTGCAAGTCCCTTTATCACATTGAAATAATGTCGAACAGTGCAAGCCAGCTGGCATCTTGGAGTCAGCTTCATTTCTTCATTGGATGAAGTGTGGCTCTTTGTTTAGCTGCTTGTATTGGCAAAGAAAAGAACTGGAAGCAATCCTGCATCCATGTCACAGCCATGAACCTCCAGCATGCCAATGAGCTACAGAAACCACTACAATGTCACCATACAAATGGCATGATGTTATTGATTTTAAAGTCATTGCACAGTTGAATTCGAGAAATTTCCCATAGATTCTGGGAATTGCTACAAATCCTGATTGGGAAGAATGGAACTGAAAAAGAACAGAAGGCATTTGGCTTCCCAGGAAGCTCTGATGAGAGTTATCCACAGACAGTTTTCTATTCAAAAAGGAACAGAGTAAAGGTAAAAAAAACATTAACAATAAAACATTGAAGTATCATTAGAAACATAAAACATCTCTGGGTTTCTTTTATTTATCTATTCAACTGCACACTCTTCTTGCAAAATTGCAAACAAGAGAAAATCTGCAGATGCTGGAAATTGCAATGCAAAATTGCATTGCATTTCTAACTTACAAAGTACATGATATTTTCAATTAATGAACATACTGCTTAGGAGGGTTAACGGTGCCGAAAGGCAACTCCTTTGCTTGCATCTTCGGAAACAGCTCTACTTCTATCTTTAATATCTCTATTTTTTCCCTTTCAAGGTTCTTTTGAGGACCCTGACCTGGAGTTACACATTGACTTTGGTTCTTTGTGGGAATGGGACCCGCTCTCGGGTTCCAAAACTGGCCATTGTTCAGCATGCCAAAGGCTTGGCCTAGGGGTCCGGCTCGATTTCAAAAGCCGAGGATCTCGGAGCCCTGGAAACAGGCGGATCGAGGGTCAGTGTCATGACAGGAGACCCGTGTGTCGTTGGGGGAGTCAGGATATCTGCTGTGTGCCTGGAGACCCGGGATCTTTGCGATCTTCAGGCACAGAGCTCAAAAAAAAGCGAAATAATGGACTTCTAACATCATAAACCAGCGAATTGTTTGTTATGTCTCCCCGCTTGCTGGGAAAATGGAGACACCTCCTTCTCCCTTATTAAGGAGAGAGAGAAAACCTGTGGGATGTCGAATGGCGGGTGAAACACGGTCTTTGGGGTAACTGCGTCTGCGTCTTTGTCATTGTTTTGCTCACGCATGAGCGCTCAGTGACGGTGCCGATGATTTTTTTTGCTAGTGGGGGGAGGGAGGATTGTTGCTTTGCTGCTGCTTACACGTGGGTGGGGAGAGCTGGGGGGGACTTTGGAGTTCTAGCATTTAACTGTCGTTCATTCTTTGGGGCATTCCTCTGTTTTCGTGGATGGTTGCGAAGAAAAAGCATTTCAGGATGTATATTGTATACATTTCTCTGACATTAAATTGTACCTTTGAACCTTTGAATACTGAAACTGTCTTCCATTCTGGAATTTTACATTTAAATCAATGGCCAACATTTAGTATTTCCATTTCTTCTTAATGAACAATTGCAACAATTCACTCCTTGGATTTAGGTAGCTGTTATTATTACCTTCTCTGGTATTCATGATCCTGTTCCCTTAGCCCGGGTTTGAAAGTACCAAAAGCACAATATGAAAAAAAAACCTGGAAGTATGTTGATCATTTTTTCTTGGACCACCACTATTGTAAAAGCAGTATTTCATTAGCTGAATTTCCAAACCACAGAAGAATTAGATTTCCGCCGGCTCTTCTTCACTATTGTCATAATGACCAACTATATTCACAGCACTCTGTTTATTTGATTGTACAAATATCCTTTACAATATCCTTATTACTATTCAGCATTTCTTTTGTTTTACAACCCTTCTATCTTGTTTCACAGTGACTGTAATCTTTGAGGTTTTTGGTATGTTCATACAGGATATGTGCATAACTCTCTGATACTTCCCTTTTCTCCATCTCTGTCACCGTTCCCATTAGTCCCAGTAATTTGGGAGAGAAAAACAGGGATTGGAGATGAGCTGCAACTGATGAGAATTGAAGAATCAAGGAAAGGTTTTTAAGAAGCTAGGCAATTTCAGAGCAGATGTGTGAGAGTAACTATTATTCATGAGAGGGAAAAATTATATTGACAGAAGACAAAAGTGGCAACTTAGAAGATAAAATATTCAACAAGTTGAAAATTGAATATTCAAATGATGATTTCAAATGGTGGCAAAATGAGATGGAAAACCATGAAGGGAAGATAAGCACAGAAAATGGAAAAAGAGGCTGTGGATTGTGTTTATGGAGTGGAAATTATTGCAGAGGAATGAGGAGCAGAGATCATGCCAAATTGTAGTTGGTCCTTGCATTCATTTGAGTTAACCTTGTTTGATTCCATAATGCACAACAAATGATACCAGAGAGCCCATCTGTCCTGATATCCTTTACCATTAATTTCAAAAAAGGAACTTTATATTCATCTATTAGATGAGGGAATAATAGTAGCAAACAGAAAGAATTATTTCCCATTTTCCTTTACTATATTGCTTATATCTACCAAAACAGGTGATGATTACAGATTGCTACAGCGCAGAGGAATCCAGTTGTCTTCCTGCATCTAACTCAAGAAGTGAGCACATCAATACAGTAAGGAAATACAAAGGCAAATAAGATATTGGTCTTTATTACAAGGGAGATGGAGAACAAAAGTAGAGACATTTTCTCCAATTCTACAGTGCATCAGTGAGATCAGATTTGTAATATTGATACCCCCTTGCTCTCCTTATCTACGTAAAAATATATTTATATACAAGCAGTTCAAAGAAGATTCACTAGATTGATTCCTGCATTGAAGAAGTTGTCTTATGGGAAATAATTGAAGAAGACAAACCCATACTCCTTGACATTTAGAAAAAACAATATTGAAATTATATAAGATTCTGTAGGATTTGACAGAGTAGATACTAAAAAGTTTCCCTCCAGAGGATTTAGGGCAAGGGAACTCCATTTCAGAGTAAGGGATCAACAGCTTCTGATATAAAGAGGAAGGTCATGAATCCTTGGATTTTTTTTTACCTACAGGGAGCTATGGAAATTAAGTTTTCAAAGTTGGTCTCAGAAAAAAAAACTTAATCAGAAGTGTCAAAGCTTGTTGTGTCAATGAGCTACACAGGAGCAGCAAAGTGTTCATGCAAAGTTAAATGCTCTTCCATTTTGATTGCCCATTTCTGAACATCCTGGGAATTTGTTAAAACAAAATCAGGGTGTAAATCCTAGTGTCCAACTTGTGACTCAAAAACAAACATATTTTCTTTTGAACTGTGGATGGGAATTCTTCTTTCAAATTGCATCACTGTCAACATTACATTCATGTATTGGCAACTGGTCCTGGTTAATAGGATGCTCCAAATCCCTAAGCTCACTGGCATCTAGTGCCAATGTTGTACCTGGCAGGGCACTGAAAACTTATGGCTAGAGAGTTAAGGACATCTTCAATCTCTCACTGCTTGAAAAGAGCATCAATCATATCAGTACCCAAGAAGAGCAGGATGAGCTGCTTCAACAAGCAAACTTCAAAATTGTCCTGAAGAAGGGTCTCAGTCTGAAACATCAACTGTTTATTCTTTTCTTCTCCTGGTCTGCTGAGTTCCACCAGCATTTTGTGTGTGTTGCTTCAAAACATGTGCCTCTATACAACTTGATCCTTGACTTCCTCCCAGGGAGACCAGTCAGTGTGGGTTGGAAATAGGATCTCCTCGTCATTCAAGGATGTGTGCTTAGATCACTGCTCTACTCTCACTACACCTACGATTATGCGGCTAGGCACAGCTCAAGTGCCATCTATAAATTTGCCAACAACATGACAGTTGCTGGCAGAACTTTGGACTGTGATGAAGATAGATATCTGGTTGAGTGGTCTTGAAACAAACAACCTTGACCAAGGAATTGATTTTGGACTTCAGGAGCGGCAAGTCAGCAGAACACATACTGGTCCTCATTGAGGGGTGTGCTGCTTCAAGTTCCAGGGTGTCAACGTCTCTGAAGATCTATCCAGGGCCAAACATATTGAAGCAATTACGATGCAAGCATGCTAGCAGCTATATTTCATTAGGAATTTGAGGCAATTTGGTATGTCACCAATGAGTCGAGCAAATTCCTACATATATACTGTGGAGAGCATTCCGACTGGTTGCAACACCGTCTGGAATGGAGGTGCCGAATCAGAGGATTGGAAGTTCTGCAAAGCTGAGCCAGTTCCATCATGGGGTCTCGCCTCCCCAACATCGATCATCATCACCATTCAGGGCGTGCCTTCTTCTTATTACTACCGTCAAGGAGGAGGTACAGGAGCCCGAAGACACACACTCAACATTTCAGAAACAGGATCTTCCTATCTGCCATTTTTTTTAATAGTCCTTCACCCCATGAATACCACCTCACCATTTTGCTTTCTTTTCCTACTCATTTTTTAATACATCTTATCGTAATTTTTGTTATGTTTTGCACTATACTGCTGCAACAAAACAACGAATTTCACAACGTATATCAATGTTAATAAACTTGATTCTGATTCTGGGTGTCAACCAGAAATCATGTCTGTATAAACTGGTTACTTGAGACGGCCCAGATATATTACACTTCAAATCTGTTGGACTGCTCATCAGCAGGTCTAGAGTTTACATTCAGCATGTGGAGCTGGTCTGCTCAAGTGGCTTTTATGAGATGGGGGAAAGGTGGGATTGTACGTGGTGATTAGAGGATTTTCTTTGATTTTTTTAAAATCAAATGTGGCCACTTGCACTGTTCATTTCAGAGTTCAATATCTGACATAATGGTTAAACACTTTGGCCAGCAGTCCTCTGACCCTTACCTGTTATGATTGAGAGACATATATTCACTCAGGGGTACAGGAATAAAGACCACAGACAAGCTTAGGTTTTACATATGTTTGTTTAGTTGTGAAGAGTTTGGATTTTAGTGGATAATTTGCTTCTGAGGATGGTAAAATTCATTCACTGTAGCACAGAAATTGTTTAGGTATTAGGCTAAGAAATTTGTATTATGCATCTAACCTTTCATAATGAATATTTTCTTCCTTATTGTTTTTGATATACTTAACTAAAGATGTCTTTCATTATTATTTTCTGTCCAGCACATTCTACTGAGCTTCAGAATTCAACCAAATACCACCCAAATTGATTCTTCTTTGTTTTGTAAAGTACATATTTGAGACAGAAAATAAAAACATTATTGCCTCCTCTTAGAGAAGCTAATTTTTTTGAACTCTGTTCCTCTTGTGGTGATCTAAGCAGAGTCTCCTCTGTTTTTAATGCGGAGGTAAGTACTTGACAGAAGCAAGAGGATGGGAGGATACCATGGTATGTGGAGAAGAGGTTATATTCAGATTGACTGTGATCTTATCAAATGGCAGGATAGGCTTAAGAGGTGATATGGCCAGTTCCTGCTCTAAATTCATCTGTTTATGTGTTCCTAACATCTACCAATGTGCCAACCGGTGGTGTAATGGCTTCTACATCAGACTTCAAGGTGAGTGGTCCTGAGTTCGGATCTGGCCAGCTCCTTGCATGCTTTCCATCCGTGTTGGGTTGAGGCATCCATGCTGGCTAGCAACTCAGCCTCATAAAAAACAGACAAAAAAGTGCTAAAGAAACAGTAAGGATGCCACCTGACGCACCACAAGACGTAGAAAGGAACAATGACAAAAATGTGATACAAGAATATGTTTTCAATCAAAACGATAGGAAAAAAGGTATCAGAAAATGTAAAAGACCATTATATAAACTTTCAGTGGGCACATCAGTAAGGCAAAATGGCCACTGACAGTTACAGATGACAGGCTTAGAGCAATGAGAGATTGAAATTATTAAATATAGGCCATCTGGCCCATCGAGCCTGCTCCACCATTCAACAAGATCATGGCTGATCTGGCCTTGGACTCATCTCCACCTACCTGCCTTTTCCCCATAACCCTTAATTCCCCTACTATGCAAAAATCTATCCACCCTTGTCTTAAATATATTTACTGATGTAGCCTCTACTACTTCATTGAGCAGAGAATTCCACAGATTCACCACTCTCTGGGAAAAGCAGTTCCTCCTCATCTCCATCCTAAGTCTATTCCCCTGAATCTTGAGGCTATGTCCCCTAGTTCTAGTCTCACCTACCAGTGGAAACAACTTTCCTGCCTCCATCTTATTTATCCCTTTCATAATTTTATATGTTTCTATAAGGTCTCCTCTCATCCTTCTGAATTCCAGCAAGTACAAACCCAGGTGACTCAATCTCTCCTCATGGTCTAAACCCCTCATCTCTGGAATGAACCTGGTGAACCCACTCTGCACTGCCTCCAAAGCCAGTATACCATTTCTCAAGTAAGGAAACCAGAACTGCATGCAGTACTCCAGGCGCGGTCTCACCAGTACCCCGTACAGTTGCAGCATAACCTCCCTGCTCTTATATTCAATCCCTCTAGCAACAAAGGCCAACATTCCATTTGCCTTCTTGACAGCCTGCTGCACCTACAGCAAAGCCATTTTACTGGAGATAATTATACAACAAAAATAATATTGATGCACCCCAAAAAGTATTACACCCAAAGATCCCAGGAAAGACTGATAAATAAAATAAGTAATTCTCACAATAACTTTCCAATA
This sequence comes from Mobula birostris, assembly GCF_030028105.1. Lineage (NCBI taxonomy): Eukaryota > Metazoa > Chordata > Chondrichthyes > Myliobatiformes > Myliobatidae > Mobula > Mobula birostris. The sequence continues at coordinate 184,660,793 of NC_092372.1, forward strand.
TTCAATACATACTAAATTGTCACTGGATATTGCAAGATGCAAATGAAATTTCTCTTTGCCAGAAAGGAAAATTTGCTAAATCAGGAAACTATTGGCCGGTAAACTGCTGGTAAACTGTTAGTGTTTATATTGCAGGATGATATCACAAGACATCTGGTAAAATGTGATTTATTCAGGACAAGTCAGGACAGATTTCTAAACAGTGGGTCATGAATGAGGAATCTAGTGGAATTTGTTTTTAAAAAGTATGAACAGAATGTGTAGATAAAGGAATCGGGGAGCAGGTGATTAATATGGATTTGAAAATGCATTTGTTAATTTAAATCTAAGTAACGGGGAATTTTTAATGGTTATATGGAGTCAGAGAGTAAAAGCTAAGAGTAAAGAGAAAGATGTAATTAAATAATGTTGTTCAGAAGATTGCTGTAGGTCCATAGCTATTTGTTACATAAATTGATAAGAAAATAGAGAATGCTGATTATCATTTGCTGGTGACATCAAGTTAGGGGACGGCAAGTTGTTACCTGAAATAGAAAATAATGAAAATAAATTACCTTCGCTGCTCTTTAGAAGCTTTTGTAAAATTGTCTGCTTTCCTCTGTTACTGTATTAAGCACACTTCGCAAAGTACATAATTGATTGTGAAGCACATTGAGATGTTCTGAAAAATGCCACATATATGCCCTTTTCTTTTTTTAGCATTACCAAAAATACAAGAAAAGTTGTTTTCTACCCATGACTTAAGAAAGCAACTGGAGAGCATTCTGTGTCAATAATTAGCCATTATTATAAAATTGATATTTTTATTTAGTTGTGTGTCTGATTGACCAGATTAAAAGATTTTGGGTTTGCACTGATTGACTGCCAATGCAAACAAAAATACAAAATGATGATATACTTATCAGGTTAGTTTGCGGGTTATATCATTTTGAAATGGTGAAGGGACTTTGAAATCTTTCTTTTGTCTTTACAAATTTGTTTTGTGGAAACATTTATTGATTGACCCCATGCCCCACCAGCAAAAAAACATTTTCATTGTTTCTTATACTGCAGGTAAATGCGACCACAAGGAAAGATAATGTCCAGTCTCTGTACTCGAGAGATCCTGACTCTGGAAGGAAGACATCCTGAGATTGCTATTGCTACAAATTTTCTAGAATGCTGTGTGCTCACAACATCATAAACACAAAAGGAAGGAAGTCTTTCCATCATATTTATCATGCTGCTGACCCACAGCAGCCAGGGAAATTATTACCTCAGAGATTTTGTCAGCATAATTTTATTTAAAATATCATTGAGAATTGAATTTAAATTTCTCCTTTAATATATTTGCTTTCACTCTGCATTTGCACATCTGGATATATAAAAAGTAGATGTTTAAAAAAGTTCAACACATTACCGTCCGTTTATTTTGATATTACACTGAGCATTCTACTAATGCTTTAAGTCTATCCTAGTATATTTTGTCACATAAGATCAATTAACGCCGTGATCTTCCTAGCTGCTTACTAAGAACGTTTTGACGTTATAGAAACACTATATGTTAATCCGCAATAAATCACAAAAGGAATACACGCATTTTGTTTTACCTATACTAAATACTTTTAAATGCGTTTAACACGCACCCTCAAATGCATCCGAAATGCATATTCAACCGTAATTTTTGACTTTATGAAGCTAAGATCTTTGGTGTTTGCTTGAATGCAGTGTTACTATACTTGTTTAAAAAGTTTTAGGGGCCACCAATAATATAAACTTTAATTCATAATCGTTCCTCTCCCCAAGGGCGGACGCAGGCGGGTGGCCTCTCTTTGTGCGGGCAACCTCTTGCTTTTCCAAATACTTTTTTTTAACTACACGTGGGTCTTTCGGATTCATTGATGGCTTTTCGATTATTTAGATTGCAGTGATGGTATTAATGCGCCAAATTAAGCCATCAGCTCCAATTTAAACTGCTTAATTAGTTTTATGATCAACTTTTACCTTCATTTTCATCGGAGGATATGCGTTTGGAAACTTTAAATTAAGATCTTAGTTGACAAGGAAGACAAACTGGCATTTCAGTTAACAAAGTTAGAGTGCAAAGTTAGTTTCCAATACCACCAGGCTCATAATTCTGTTAATTGAATTCCAAACTGGGAACAGTGAATTCCATGGGAGGTCCAGTTCTGGAAGTGTGGAGAGAGCTGGCATGTAGAGCGGTATTGTGTGGCGGTAACTGAAACTCTTCACGGTGCCAGTTCACGCTTTCAGCGTTGGACGCATCTAACCCTAAAAGAGGATTCACTTTATATAAAAACTGAAATCTGCCTACCTGAGTGGAATTATACCTGGGTTACAGTTATAATGTCCCAATTCCCGCAATTGATATATTGTCTAAAAACTAGCAATGAAAGTAAATTCTTCTGGCTACAATGTTTAAAGAAGGTATCTATTTTGTAGCAGTTTCAGATTCGCAGAACAATACTAGTAAAGGATTATTGTAACATTCCAATATTATTAGTGTTAATTTAATATTTGGAGTTTAACTTGGAAATAATATTGTATGATAATGTCATGAACTGTAAGTACGTTGAAGGATTTGAGAACGATATTGTTTTAAATTAGTATATTTAAGTTCTAAACTGTTTTAATTAATACAATAGAGCAAAAAAAAGTTGCATTTTTGTGTGAATTTGGTATATCGGCTTCGAAATTAGATGTCTTTTAGTTACCAGAAGAGAAGTAGAAATTGAAAGCTGAACCAAAGTACGAGAGTGGAACGGGTTAAATTGTCCTCGGTTTAGTGCGTTCACCTCTTTACAGTTCCTCTTCTGGCCGGAGCGGGGTGCTGCAGGTTTGCTCTCCCGAAAAGACACTCAATTCTACTTTTCCCAAGAGTGTTTATTTAACCGTTCTGCGATTTAGAGGATATCACAGAGCAAAACAATAAAGGGCCGGGGGATGGTAGTTGGTGGGAGCAGGAGGAGGTGGGGGTTGGGGAGAGGGGCGTCGAATAGTGATAGGCGAGATTCCCCGTACAAAAGCACTTTTATTTTTGGAATGGTTTCGAAAAACAAAGTTAATGATAGGGTCGAAAGGTGTTTTCATATCAACCAAAGACAGGTCCTAAGGAGACCTCTCGCCTAAAAGTGTTTAAATTTAAAAATAAAATAGATAAAATAACTGTGTGTGTCCGTGTGCACGTTCCAAATAAAGTTTGGAATGGGAATATTTCACGTCGTATGGCGGCACTTTCCTTCTGGCTCCGAATTCGACAAGCTGTTAATACAACCCAAGGAGCTTCATTTTAGTTCCAGTTCAGAAACCCTAGCAAAATCACAGGCATACCTGTCAATGGTAGGAGATTTCTGCCTGGCCCTTTCTCCGCCTTGAACTGACCACCATTTAGGAGAAAGAACTCAGAAGTGTTTTTTAAGTGTTTTTGAAATGCGCGTTAATTCTTATATTTCCAGGACAACCACAGTTGTCGAATATTTGATATCTTACTGAGCAGCAGAAATGATCTGTTATTCCCGCTGGTCCAAGCGACAATATACATAATGACTTTGAAACTCTATATTTAACAAGCATTTCTCCAAAAATGATCTTTTCCTAAATCAAGGGAAAGTTCAACGTTCGTCTTCTTTGTAAGTGATGTTAAAATATTTAGAATACCTTAACTGTTAGTGATGCAAGATGGAATTAGTATTATAACACAAAATATGTTTTTAAATAAAACTAACAATGTCTCATGTTTCCAAATGCAACTAAATGCATTAAGCAAAACTGCCTGTACAAATGTGTGCACTTAATCTTATTTTCTTACTGCGTAGCCCGCCATTCATTTAGATTTTCGATATCTGTAATTTTGAAATAAAATTAGGGGCTGTAAAGCTGGCTTGAAATAATAATCCTACCTAACGTTCGCGTGCTTCTCCGTAATGAAACCTATTCCCCGAGGTCGGGCAGCCTAAACGTCAATCAAAGAAGCTGATTCAGAATGCCATTGTTTGTATCCAACGTCACTGGTTTTCCTCTTATGTTAACTTACAATGAAATGGCCGTCTGATCACTCATTCGTAATGTAGGTCATTATTTTGCTAAATCCAAGAAGAAAAATGTCCCAATCTTTCAGCCAGAGATGTTGCCTGACGCTTTACAAACAGAACCGTGTTTACTCAGCACGTTTTTAGACTACTCTGGGTTTATTTAAATCCAGCCACTGAAAAGGACAATGAATGCACATGGAAAGCCCAATAGAAGCAGTATGGCACATCTCATTAAAGCAATGCGAGCCACTGCCTTATATTAGACACTTAATTCTGTTTTCTTTAAAGGTTACAGATAAAGAAATGACATTCTGTAAGTTCTGAAATGTAAGGGAAAATGTGTGATTTCCGTGATATATCGATTATATTGATTCATATTGACCAGAACTTTTATATTATATCTGTAATTAGGGTTTTATAAACTGGGCGAATAGATATAAATTTCTCCAGCTATATCTTGAGATGATACAAGTAATGCACGAGTCCCAGCAGTTGTTTTTTGCAAAAGATTTGAGTATTCAAATATAATTTTCCAGGTTTAATGGTACTGCTTTTTTGTGTGTGTGCATTTTATCCCTTTTCATCTTCGTGTTTATAATCCTCGTCGAGTTTTTGCTGATACTTCGTTATCAAGAAGTTTAGTAAGTTTCCATACTGTCATTCAAAGAAGATGAAGCTGCAAGTCCAAACATACGCGCCATTTCTAGTAGTCCTATAAGTAAGTTGTTAAAGGTGCCTGATACAATGGTGTTTGGAGATCTCTGAAGTATCCCCAACGCCCTTATAAAGAAGGATATGAGGCAAATCGCCTACCTTTTCTGTCTTTTCTGATATTTGTAAAGACGGTGAAACGTGAAAAACAGAATCTGTTCTTCATTGAAATTCACTGGCAGGAAATTGCTGATGCAGTACTATTTTCTGGTGGAAAATAAAAGAATTGGAAGAATCCAAACTTTTCCAAGTATCGTTGCTTGGATGAAGTGGAGCGTTGTTTTCTGTCATTGCTTCCTGCAGACAACCTACTACAATGTTAATTAACCGTGTATGCTATTAAATGTCTACCATAAAAGCATTCCAAATTGCTTTAAGGATATTGTTCTATAATAGGATAGCACGTGAATCTATTGCTAATAGATCAATAATCAAAACAACGTGAAAGGGACATTCACATTTAATTACTGTGTGAGTATTTGTATTAAAGTTATCACGTCGGCGTCTTGTCTTATTTCACCATTCAAGTTTACGAAAGTGCAAAACACACATACACATCGTTGAATCTTCCGCTGTGAATTCCGACTCACTTTGGTTTCTGATTATGACGACAGGTGAACTTGTCTACACTTTTCATTGCAAAGCTAAGTTTTTTTCCATTTTTTGTTTGGCAAAATGATTTGTATATTTTAATCTTGACATATAATGAATATACCGATGAAAATTATAAATAGGCAAAAAGTTCTTCTTGCTAAGTAATTATATTAATTGACATTGACTACAGTGGGTTACAAAGAAAGGTCATTCCAATTTAATTTTCGGCTTTGGCTTCAAATCTGAATACTCTTCTTTGTCACAAATCTCTATGTACTCAAAACAGGAAATATTATTACTATTTTCCTAATTCCATTCATTGAAATTGCTTCCAAAATCAAACGTTAATCTTTCCATTTCTCCAAACTCCAAAGGGAATCGCTTGAGACGCTTTATTTTAATACCTTGCCTGACATATTATAAATGAAAGTGGATTCTCTACAAACGTTCCTGCTCCTCGAATTAGCAAACATTTTTAAATAGTTTAGTTGCCATGTATTATTCGTCAAAACATTTTATTTTTTCGAACATGTAAAAATGAAAAATGTTAAACAGTCCAGGAGAGATGTTTATCATAAAATAAGTTGAACTCCATGACATTTATATGCCCATGTGTGTATCTTCATATTGGTTAATTTGAGCTCACGTCGTTTCTTAATACAAGATATCAAGGTATTGTAATTATGACTACTGGTTAAAGGCTGGTATAAATCCGTCTCCCCGCCCCACCCCCTCTCCTCTTCCCCTCTCTCTCTCTCCCTCTCCCCCTTCTCTCTCTCCCCCCTCCCTCTCTCCCTCCCCCTTCCTCTCTTTCTCTTCCACTCTCTCGCCGGTTTTACCTGTGATTATTTATGCTGTGTAAAATATTCATATTGCAAAGACCGCGCAAAATATTCGCACTACGACAATCGGAAAGGTGTGAACTCAGATGCCTTGTGCTCGTCCAGGACGTTATGTTTATCAGTGCATGGAGGGGGCGGTGTGGGTGCTTGGTGGGGGCATCGACCGAACGCACTCGAAAACCAACCTGCTTGCTTTCTTCTTTCCTTAAACAGAGAAAATACAGTATTTTCGTCAATCATTGAGACAATTAAAGCAAGTTCTCCATTTAATTTAGTTACATGAGAGAATAAAATTGGATCGTTCTTTAATACTTTAACGCCTAACATCAAGTGGAAGTAGAGTTAGCCAAAGCAGCTGTTCGACGTAGAGTCAGAACAAAGAGGAAACCACTGATGTAGATCCAGTTTGTTTGTATTAACCACTGAGATTTGGAGAGAGCCAGTGGTTTCTCTTAAATCTTTAATTGTGGATGAAACTTAAATCTCCTCTTTTTTTTCAGTAGAAGTGAGTATTTTTACATATACCCGAACATTCAGTTCTAACCTTTGGCCGCTCACAAACTGGGAGCACCAGTCAGTCGTAAACGAGATTATCCCTACCATACATAGTACAAATGAGAGGTGCGTAAAATCTTATTTTCATCCTTAGTTGGAGCAGTTTAATCACCTCAATTTGTCTGATAACCTATAGTCAGAAACTGGAACTAGTAACTGCAAAACAAAGTCTGGTGATTGATAGCGACGTGTTGCAAAGTAAAAATTAATTTGTACTTATACGTCCCCATCTGATCTTCACATCAATGTGTATACTTAATTTATTATTTATAATAGGTGACTATTACTATGAAACACAAAAATGTTTGCTAACACTGACAAAATTTAAACACTGTAGTTGTGGTCATGTAAATCAACATATGTAAAACAAACTGTCGCCTCAAAGTTTGAATTTTAAAAAGGAAAGATCAAGCAATGTCACAAATACGAGGTAATAATATGATAAATTTAAATCAACGGAGTAACTTTGAGCAGAAATGTTTAATCAACACGATTTCCATGATTTTGCCCGGACTCTCCCTGGATTCCACCGTTATCTTTCCAATTCATTGGAAGGTTTTTTTTTGTGCTCCCTCTCTGTGATTACTACCCATCCCCCCGTCCCCCGATACCACTTTCTTGTTTTCATAGTTTAAAAGGCAGCTTTTTTTTATTACTACAGTTTAATTAGCTTTTGAGAATACGCAAAATGCAATATATCCTTTATTTTAGACATTTATAACCTGCAATTTGTTTGATCTCTATGCTATTATGCAATTTACGTTTAGCTGCAGCTCAAAACCGAATTACCTTACTATATTACTTTGCAGAATCCCGCAAAGTTTCAATTCAGAGTTTAGATTTTTATGCTGTTCCAGCCTATTTCTTGGACGGAATGACCAACAGACAATGGTTTCGTGGGACCTAATGTCATAAAGTAAACAAACAACGCAGATTTTACAGAAGATATAGCGAGTGAATGTTATTAAGATGAACTATCAGTTGTAGAAGATCGTAGCCTCTTTAATGGCTCGTCATCTGACTAAATCAAGCGATTTTCGACTTTTAAAACGCACACGAGATTCATTTTTTAAAAATATCATCTTGTCATTCTGCAATTAATTCCATCTAAGTCAAGAAAACTGAACATTTCCAGTGGGGCCGGCTTCCTGTGTGAGTGGGGTATCAATCATTGAAACTTTCTATCGTTTGTTACCTAGAACTTGCGCCGATAAGATCGAAAAGATATTTAAAGGCGTTATTTTTTTTAGAGACCAGCCCAAACTTATTTTCTGGACGGTCCTTATTTAAACTTGGTTTACCTCTTCACTTGCACCAAGTAAACCAGTTTAGATAATGGCGTATTGTCCCCGGTTACCGTTTAAAGATTTCCAATGGTGAAGATAGCAAAATGGTAGAGATGCAAAAGTATGTGTTGAGTGTTTGAACAGAACTCGACATGTTTCGTGATAAACAGCAATATTTTTCTCACGTCTAAAACGGACGTTTCATTATGACCTAAACCATTTTACAGAAACAATGCCTCCATTCAACTAAACACTGTAATAGGTTTGCCAGAGTCGTAAGTTGTACATTATATACTAATTGTGAGAAGTGTAAGTAACAGATGCTTCCAGCATAAAGAGCATTTGCGCATTCTGCAGATATATATATTAAGCTCATTACATTTTATACATAAAATCATTCTTGTATGCATTAAAGAACAGCGTATTAATAACAAATAATTGATTTTATCGTAATTTCGTAATCTTGTAACGTCACTGAATGTTTCATAGCTCAGTCATCTGTATTATATTATTTAAAATAAAGTATTGAAAATGCAAAGCACAGGGTAAAGGCCCGCTGGAAGTAAAGAACTAACAACACGCCTTCACTTTTGGAAAATATCCCGACCCCACGTGTCACTAGCGTCTGTTCCCCTGCTGGGTCCTTTGCTGTCTCTGGGAATACCGATCGCAGATTAATGAAACTAGCCTGTTTGTTCTCAAAATTGGGGATTCAAAAACACTATAAATTTAACCTGCACTACTCGAGGCTCCATACTGCCTCTTGAAGCTAAGACAATAAAGAAACGGCGTTAAAGATTAAACCGTGAGATTTCAATAAAATCGATAATTTGATAGTACAACGATTCGTCTGATTGATTGCCAAATGCCTCACAAATGTTTATTGATGGCTTGCATTTGAATCCTTATGTAGTGCGTTTGTAGGCCTCCTCTATAACCTGTATTATCTATTTTTAAAACTATAAACAGAAAATTTACATCATATCATAATTCAATCACATGATTTTCTGTGGGGACAAGCCGTGGTTTGCACTCAATCATTTGATTCTGTCGACATTTTCTGAGTAGTAAGTGTAAGGGTTAAGTCTGCCTTTTGACTTGAAATCCAAGACAGGGTAACTGCTCTGAAAAAGGAACATGGTATCACAAATCTGGTAATTCGGAAGAAAATCTATACTACAAAGTTTTTTTTGTTTATTTGGTAATATACTATTTGGTATTTAAGAGTCATTTTAACAGGTTTAGGCACGGTGCTTTGGCACTTCTTAAAATGCAAATATGTTTTTGCATTTTAAGCATGACAACCCTGCGAATCAATGCAACTAATTTTTTTGTGTGTGAACAGGATCCCGAAGCCTCGTCTTATAAAAAAAGACACGCCACGGTCGCCACGGCGAGCATTTACTGTCTCTTGATTGCAGCAATGACCAGGTTAGCCCATAAACCTATTCATACCTAACAATAGGGATTCTCTCAACAATTAACAAGAAACAACATAATAAAGTCGTTTACAAAGAGCTGACTATTTACGATAAATTATCCAGTCTTTAGGAGAGCCGTGCGTAATTTCACACGCTTTATAAGTAAACTAGGTTTCAGGGGCGCACACGCATTCTAGATGTACCGCCACTCATCTCTCATTTTTAACCAAACTCCATTCACAACATTCCGATACTGTGTCTTTAAATCAAAGTGTATCATTGTTACCAACGTTTTTTTTAACAAGATTTAGATGTTTGAAATGGATATCGTGGCACCATTCACATATTCGGTCACCACTATTTTAATTATAATGCCTATAATGCTCATGATCTTAGAAACCGGTTGGATTTTTTTAAAAAAATAGTTTGGAACGGCAAGATTGAGAGCTTTTTTTAATCCGTGTTATTACCTGTCGAATATCATTAACTCTGATCAGAAGGAATCCGGAGCATCTGCTGATACTTAGATTGCTGTGATTTACTTTAATTTGCTCTGTTTTGCGGGGCTTTTGGAGCAGCAAGTTAACAACACAAAAGGAAACTGGACAACCCTGCTTAACAGAGAAATTAACATGTGAACTGCAGAAAAGAGAGGGCAAATTGCTAACCACACACAGATTCGCCATCTTTAATGGAGTTTAATTCTAGTTTATTCCTTAGCATGCTGCTGCTTAATATTGTGCACTAAAATGTCAGAGGAGCGTACGTTATAAATCACACTAAAAGGAAGATCTGTTCCGCCTAAACTAATGAGGTAGTCACAAATTCAGTAAACACTAGTTCTTACTGAATAACAACAAAGACCTTGGGATCAGTGGAGCAATATGGCGGAAATTTTAAGCATTTCCTACAGGATATAAGAAAATATCCAGGGCTGTTGTTTAATTCATTTCAACAGCTTTTTTTGGGATAATTATCGTCAATTAGTTGAACGCAACTTGTATATTCCCATGTTATATTTGTGGTATATACACATATGTATAAATATATATACATTCACAGATATATGTATACATTAAATATAAAAATAATTATATGAAAGAAACCCTTATATTAACTAATTACTTCAGCAAGCCAACTAAACAATGTAGCCTATTCATTTTATTTGTCATGAACCATAGGTTTTGCAGTTTCGCAGATCAAAATAGTTTTAGTAACTATAAAATAAGTGTCATTGACCCTGAAAATGGCCTTTGTTTGCAAACACAGCTGTTGCAATCTTTACATTGCAAACTAAGATATGCGCAGGAGAGAATTAAATACGAAAGGATGGTGTGAGGAGAAGCCCAAGCATCTGGAGGGAAGCAGCTTGTTTTGAAACTGTCAGTTCACTAAACCCCTATTGTGAGAACCTCATGCTAAAATTTACCAGTCTTGACTGTAGTGGCTTAAAGCCACCTCAATGCTAAAACTACACTGAAACAACGATGAAACATGTTTAAAACAGACCAAAATGAATTATCAGAATAGGAAAAGAAACTTTGATGACATAGAAGACAATAACAACTTTTTAGGTATTTGGAATACAATCAAGATCACTTGTTACAACAGAGTTTGTTCAGTGTTGGTACTGTGCTACTTTGTTGCAACATCAAAAATGCATTTAACTACATCATGCACGTGAATCTATTTAAAATATTGTTTACCTACCAAATTGGTATTTACTAATGTGGAAATACCTTCATTCATTAAATTATGGTTGTCTGGTAAATAATTGTTGAGCCTTGTGGTAAATGAGACAAAATATAGTAATTTTATAGGAAGTAAAATTTGTGGGGTGTTATTCTTTGGCTAATTTAAACTATATTTGAAATGTTCTTTAATCAGGGTTTGACCAATGAAAACAACCATTTTAAAACCAAGACTCTTAGGATAAATCATTGCAACATAGACTGCTAATAAGTCACATATGTCAGCAATGGCAAAGTGCTCTACAGTTAGCAGCACATTAACTTAAATAAGCAATGTGTCATGCATTTTGCTGGTTGAAATTTTCTCTCTATGTACATGGATTAGGAATAAAATTGTTATGTTACATTAGGTTATATTAAAAGCTTCTGCTTTTCCCAATGTAGTAAAATGTTTCATTTTTTAAAGTCTACACTAACAGAGCATGCGAAGCATAGAGGATAGTATTGAAAGCTGAAATTACCCACTGTCTGTTTCAAATATCAAGTGACCTTGAGAGATATAATAAGGGACTGGTTTGTGGTGATAGTGGGATTCAAAGTGGTATCCACTGACACCGCTTAGCAGCGCAGTTAGTTGCCAGTGTACTTTTATTCTATAAATTCTGACTAGTATTCATGTGGTATTTCTATGGATATATGAATGTGAATAATGCAAGTTCCTACACAGATGAAACCTAAATAACATGATAACTTTCATTTTAAGTTTCTGTTATTCACTTGCCATTGTAATACACGGAATGCCAAGTCTGGTTATGCATCATGAAAAAATAAATACACCATCACTAGAATATTTTCTTATTATCAATTTTTAGAGATCCAGACACTTATGTTTGCAATGCCAGAATGCAACACTTTTCCTTCATCATTAACTTTTTGCATATCCCTTTGATACAGGTTTTTACAAACTTTACAACATCTGTATTTTTCAGAGACCTAAAACTTCCTCATTAAGTGCAAAATACCTAATTAACACACTGCTTGTCAATTTAAACAATTGTAATTTCTATGTTAAAATGCCATGCAAATTCACCCCTTACATTTCTAGGACTATGTAAATCATAACATATTATACTACTGTAAAATGAAACAACTGTAATCAAAGCACATCTTTATCACCTGTCATACTTTTCATTGCAAGGCTAAATTATGTAACATTAACAGTGCAAACTCTGTTTTAGACTTTCTCAATGAATGAAGTCCCTAAAGACAGTAAATAGTTGTCTCACCTAAATTTTTGCAATGCATCTTACATTATTGAGTTTCTATCTTTAGATGTAAATGTAAGTACAGCAATCTGATTGTCATTTGCACTATTTCTGGTGTCTTTTCTGAACGTTGAATATCTGAGTCTTATGCAGAATTTTAGTTTCTTGCTATTTTGTAAGTCCAAAAGCTATACGTTGCAAGATGAATTATGTGCCCGTGTTGTTCATTCATTGCCTAAATGCTCAAAATGAAAAGTAAAGGCCCCTGGCTTGATTGATTATACTTTATATTTACTAGTTTTTAGTGATTTTATTTTGTTTTATCTTTGTTATCTGTATGCAATAATGTACAAAGTTAGCATTAAGGATTTAGCCAGTCTCAGGGTTCCAGAGGTAAACATTTAAAGCAATTATTTTACGGTTAAAGACTAAAAGCAACAAAGCTTTGAAATCAGTAACCTGCTTGTTCTTATCTATCTAAGCACCAAGGATGGGGACTCTTTTCAATGTACAGGCTTATTTTATATAATCTGTCCGCCATATTGATTCAGATGAAGGTAGGTTTTTTTTTAAGTTAAACAACGTTCATACTTTGCTGTGGTTCCAATGCAGTATAATCAATCACTCAGGCAAAACATAAAGTCATTTGCGATTTAAAACTGTAGTGCATACATTTAATGGCTCATTTTCTAACATTTCACAATGTCGACTCGTGACGTACATTTTGCAGTAATCTTGTGGAGGTACTGACTTATATTTTGAACATTGAAATAATTTTATTTTAACTGTTCGAAAACAACCGTAAAACAACCTCAAAGTGACATTAGTAGTTCACAAAGTGTACTGCGGAATGCCTCGGTCAGCAGATAGCGGTGTTTGGTAAATTAAAAGGATAATCCACTCGAAATGTTTTCGGTTTTCTAGAACATTATTCCAATATGAAATTTTGCTTTTTTTGTCGAGATTTAATATCCGGTCGTAGTCATGACAAAGAAACCAGAAAAGTATTTTAATATATATATATATATATATATATTTCGCAGAGGCAAAGTTTTTTTAATCCAAAATATCCCTTTCATAAGTTAAATCGTCTGAATTTATGGCTAGGCGGGAGAGGTATTGCTGCACCACCCATCTGCCATTTCCACACAGGATGGGCCTTCTGAGGTGCTTCGGGATCCTTGGTAGAGTTCAGTGAATACGCAGGGCACAAATCCCCATCGTTGCCAATAATTAGTGACGGTGGAGAGGGAAAATTTGCCATGAAATTAAATGGCCTTTTCAACGTGGATGCTACACCATTGGCTACTCGCTTACGTTTATTTGTACCAGCAAATTCTTCTAGTGTTCCTTCATGCACATCTGGTTTACCTGTGAGACGCGGATTCTCTGATTTCACAATTGTTTTGACTGATGAGCTTTGCAAAGTATGCTGTTTCCCCAGCACTAAAGTCCTGTAATTCCTTCTTATTCTCGCACCATTTCGAAATTCGCAGTCTTCTAAAATTGGAATGTTTAAAGTGCTGTGAAGGTCTTCGCTTCGTCTGGATGCGTTTTGGGAATTGGTAGCGTTTTCAGTGCACACATAGCTTTCTTTCGCCTTCGTCGAAACACAGTCTCGCATTTTATTCTCACTTAAAGTGGTTACTGCTTGCTTCGATACATTGCACGCGTACTTGAGTTTCTTTCTAGGGTGTTGAGTCATATATCCGTATTCTTCCTCGCAGCTATTTTCTTCCAGTTTAACTGTAATATTGTGCATAATTGTTTTCCCCCTGTCTACATCGTCCTTGTGAATGTGAATGGCAGGCCCCTGACTACAGTCCGCATTTAAACTCTGGAAAGCCGAGGATAGTGCGATGATTTTCGATTCTTTTTCTACATTTACTGCTAATGGGGAATCATTGTCTTGAGGCTCGGACACTATTGTCACATTGTTTTCTTCTGCGCAGTGTGATATAGATGCTCCAAGGCATTTCCTCGACTCTGTTAATGTTCTTTGTTGTGGAAACTCGGTGTTTCCCTTTGGGCTAGGTGAAGGCCCCCCTTCTGCAGCACGGTTAATTGTCGATTCAGTCCTCTTTAGATATTGTGAAATTTCAGTATGTGGGAATGGAAACTCGGATATCCTGTCGTTATTTATCTCGGCCACGCAACTTCCATAGCCAGTAGAGCAGCACACGTTATGTGACTTGATAGTCCAGTTCTGCTCATTTCTCTTCACAACAGCCGAGGACTTTAAATTACAATGTGAAGTTCTTCCTTCTAGGAGATCGTTACCGGCTGTTTCATACACCACATTATTGTTTTTGGCTTGAAACTGGTAGTGGAAATTCGGCTGCGTTAAAACAAGAGGTTTACTGCAGATGCTCGAGAAACTGGTGCGCCTGAATCGAATGCTTTGAAGTGAAACTTGGCTGGAAACGGAGCTAGAATCCGATTCGGAGGAGCTGTCTTCGTCACTGGCCGAGGTTACGTCGGAGGATTCGGACACAGAGTCCTCCTCTTCTTCGTCCGAAGAAACCGAGTTGCTGGAACTCGACAAACTCGATCCAAAGTCCGAGTCGTTGTCTGCTCGATCAGAGAAGGAGCTGGTCTCGGAATCGCTACTGCAGCTTTCTTGCAAGGGCCCCTGGTTACAATGCAGTCCGTTGGCGAGATGAAATTTATTCAAGCACTGATCCCCTCCTTTAGTTTTGTAAGATTTAGGAGCAGCTGCCGCCAGCAAGATTCGCTTGGCAGTGCTTGAACTCCCCGAATGTTTCTGAGTGATTTCACACGAACTTTTGCGCCTGAAATAATACGTTAACCCGGTAGCATTTGGAGACTTAGGATAATAGGCGATGGCGGATTGGTAAAATACGGGATGTCGGCAAATCATGCTCCGAAATAAGGAGTGATTTGTGTGAAATGCCACACAGTTACTTGATATTTCAGCGGTTTCGTAGTTTTGGGGGGCTTTGCAATGTGATCGGACCATTTCTGTGTAACTGTGGCTGGTAAATTTGCTGTAGAATTGAGGTAGATTGGAGGCCGGTAGCGAGCTGCCGCCTCCTTGCAAAGTCCGGCTAATTCCAGCCAAAGGCTGCGGTTTTCCATTCAAACTCAACCAAACTTTGTTCTCTTTCAAAAAACTTGCGTAGCGATCAGTGGGGGCCTTTTCCTGTTTGAGGTCCGTTGATAACAATGTTCTATTTATTTTTCTCCTCTTAGTCTTAAGAACTCGTTCGGTTTTACAAGAAGTGTACAGGGCTTCCACATCTTCCCGAGAAATCAGAGTGCATTTAGCTGCATGAAAAGCAATAGAATTTATTGCCTTGAGTTTTCTTAATTCTTCCAAATCGCAGTGATGTTTCTTCACGTTTAGATGGTCCATCCTTTTGTGTACAGTTGTCCTGGGTATATTTTTCAGCAGATTAGTGAATACTTGGGAAAGCGCAAACATTTGTTTCCCCTTAATTATAAGGTAACCAAGTCTCACACCATCCACCTCTTCATAACCCGATTCCAAGTCTCCCATATCGACACCTAAATTCTGTCCCACATTCGCTGAAAAAAAACATCGACTGCGGAATTCGACATTCCTCATGGCATCCTGTTTAAAAACACATATAATTATTCCTTCTGATACAACTGTTCATATAAAAAAACTTTGGGATTATATTTAATACATAGCATATGGTATTGTAACACATAACTATAAATTTAAAAAGCAGCATCACACGTTATTCTTATGCAGCGTATATTTCACGTTAGGCGTATTGCTGTACCTGCAATCTTTTAATTATTCGAAATACTCATGAATATACTCTAATATATGAGAGAGAATGAAGAGAGAGAGAGAAAGAGGGAGGGAGAGAGAGAAAGGGGAAGAGAGAGAGAGAGAAAGAGAGAGGGAGGGAGAGAGAGAGAGAGAGAGAGAGAGAGAGAGGGAGAGAGAGAGAAATGCAGCTGCTATTCCCGCCGCTGCTTCTCCCACAAATAAGATGACAGAGTGAAGTGAGCTCGTCGGGAGACACCTTCATCAATTAATTCCCCTAAAGCCAGCTCTGATTGGATGCCACTGACAGGTGATGCAATAAAAATTGATATTCCACCCCCTTCCAAAAATCCCCCTCTAATTAGCATATCCTTATACTCCCACCCTCTTGCTGAAGTAAATACAGTTAGTATGCAAATCTTTAATATATTCCCCCCTCCCCTGAAAAAAAATCATCCTAAAGAGCGCTCCAGCAGCCGCAAGCTACCTGGGTTATTTTATACATTTATTTATTGTGCTTTCCGACGTTGTTGATATAAATACATATGAAAATGAACTTAATAGTTTAAACGCGACTTTTCGCATTGTACAGGTCAGACTATGCTATGCAAAATATTTGATGGAGACATTGTGCATTTTATTATATATTTTTGAAGAAAGACGGCCTCTCTTTTACCAAAGGCTAACAATCGCATTTTCCTTTCAGTCCAAAGAGTCTAATTTTCTTTAATAAGGCACTAACAATATCATATTGTTTGTAATAAAAAAAATTTCGTCCTTGTGTGAAATATCACCGTTCCAGGTTTTGCGTAGAGTTCGTATCAAATGTAGCTCAGGATTGAGCGCTCTCAGGGAGATAAATAGAATTTTTTTTGCATTTTGTTTTATTGACTTGTCAACACGTGTTTAACAATTTGATGTGGAAAATAGTAGAATATCCCAAAATGAATATAATTGTAAAACTATGTAGTCGTGCATATATCATTTCATTGCTGAACTGTTATCTGCCCGATGAATTAGCAACCTTGCTTGAGCATACCGTAGCACAGTAATGTTTGGTGCATGTCTACAACTAGCTAAGTGCTCTGCTTTTTCTTTCCATTCTTCAAAACCATGCTCATTGAATGAACTCATTAAAAGAGAACCTGTATTAGGTGAAACTTTCTAACTTTAATAATTAGATTAATTACAGAAAATATGAATCTATAATTTACACAAAACATTTTAAAATCGTGTTAACGTTTCTGAAAGAGGAAAACGGTCTTCAGCGGAGACTACTTCAATGTAACATGCATTTCCTTCTCGCAAACACATACAAAGATCTTCGTGTGATAAGTATGGTATAGCAACAGTCCCTCAATAATCAGACTAGCGAACTTCCTCGCAGTTCATGTAGCATATTAACATAACATCTATAAAGATCTAAAACATGGATCTCATAGTGCTACACAGACCTTATTTTATATATGTACAGGAATATAGCAAATTAAAGTAAAATTAAGTTCCTTTCTGCTACTGGACGTAAGCAGGCAGCGTATTCTGTGCTTTTCGCAGAAATCCCGTTTTCACAATGGCCACCTCGTTACTAGAGAAGCAGGTATCTGGAAACTGCTGTGACGACGTCGGTAACGACATAAAACTTTGTATTTTGCTACACTGGAGAAAACACGACGTAATACAAACATTTAATATCTTAATAATTTAAGCTTATTTTAGGTCTTCTTAACTGCCTGGTCAAAAGAAAGGGACTCGATTGCTGACTGCAGCGTGCAAAAGACCTTGCACGGCAGTTCAGCGTTTAGGTATACATGAAGCTTTGTACACAATTGCTAAGCACTATTCTCAAAGTGCAAAATCGAACATAGTGGATTATAGATCGTCAGCAAAAAGGTCTACGTGCAAACTTTTAAGCAATCCGAGACTAAGTCTGAAAATTAGTGCCACCCAGTGCAGAAGAGACGGAGCAGAAGCGTTTTTCGCGGCGCGACAGTACTAAACAGCAGAAAGGGGCGATGGGTTACTGAAGCGATGAAAGGGCGCTAGTTATTTCTACAATCAAACTTCATTTAATGGTCAATGCACCAGACAACGCATCATTGCAGTTATTGCTGACGACAAGCAGATCTTTAATGCTTCTTTATTAGCCTTCTGCTTAAACGGTTTGGGTCTGTATGAATTTTTAGGCTCACAGCATCATAAAATGTGTCAAAACACGGACTTATTCATAATAGTTGTGCTTCGCTCAAGTATAGGTCATCTTTACAACATAATTTTCATCACCACTCTGATAATATTGATTGGTATTAAAGGGATTTTGGGTTACGACTTGCACGATATGTTACACAAGGCAACAGAAAATATAGAAAATTCTATGCACAAATAATTTTCCTTATTATTTAATATGTTGACGGTTACTACAATGGACTGATCATCAAATCGCTTTAAAATTTATGCTGGCTGATGTAATGGATAAAACTGGATCATAGGGACCATGAGGGCATAACATGTAATGGCCGTCCATTTGGGGCACGCAAGGCATTTAGGGAACTATTGTAAAGACTAAAATGAAAATGAGAATAACGAAGACGTATTTAACAATTTCCACTTATAATTCATAAAATTACTGAACAATTACTGTCATTACTTGCATTTTATACAACCATTTTTTTGCTGCTTAATTCTGCCATCAGTTGTTTTTGTCACCATCAATATTTGACAGAAAATGACAGGTCGCTCTTGCACATCACTAAACGTCGTATATCCAAGGCTGTTTAGGAACAAGGGGTTGAATCTGAAAGAAAGCTCTTCGAGGCCCATCTTTTAATACACGAAAGGCAGGTTGCCTCCGCATAGCTCGATACATGTCGAGCTGGTGTTTTTTGTTTTAATCACCCAAGTTGCATCATAACAGGATTAAAATGCTTGATTAAAACATAAGGAAAACACAGCTACACACAGGTTCTACATAGATTTTCATCCACCAGCTACACACAGGTTTTACATAGATTTTCATCCCACGCCTAGATGTCCGAGTTGATAACTGCGAGACAACACAGCAAGGTGGCTGCCTGTCATTTTAATCAAATATAAGACCACTGTAAGTGATTTGATCTCAGCGACAGCAACATCCTTCATAGAACAAAACTGATTGTTCTAATTACAATAGCAGGTGATTTTCACAGATAAATATAACTCCCCATTTGAGACGTTAAGCAAGGTTTGAATTAAATATAATTTGGAACAGTGACATAAAAAGAATTTTAAAGTAATAATTGGCTACATTCAGATGCTAAGATAAAATAAACACAAAATATTTTCTGCATATGGGTTTAACTGGGAAAATAGTTAGTGAAATACAACTGTCAAACAAGATATCTATTCTACCAACATGGCAAATCAAATGTGATCTTGAATTACAAAGAACATAATCTAGTACTGTTTTATATATATTCTGAGAAATATTGTTGCTGTATTTCAATTCAATTACAAACAGCTTAATCACAAAGAGGAGAGCAAAGTGTTGTTGTTTTAAAACCTAAATGCCATCTGTGTTTGGATAAAATTGTTTATCAACAGCTTCTGTTTCACTTGTCAACAAATCTTATTTATTAATTTTACTTCTAATAGAGAGACGAGTAGATTGTTTAACTTCATATACTTGTAGGATGGTTCACCATTGTTTATAGGTAGAGTCTAGTTTTTTTTACACACACCAACAGAAAGAGACACAATTCACACACATGAAGAGTGATTTCTTGGTTTCCTCCTTGGTCAAAAAGGCTTTATTCATCGAAGTATGTTTTTACAACCATGCAAATCAGCTGCACCGTTGAAATTTGTACTTTAAAAGTACACTTCAGAGCATTTAGAGCCACTCAGTAGCCAAAATATGTAAGTTATATTGATAAGTAAATGTTTTAATGGCACATTTTATCAACTAATTAAACTTTTATGAATGTAATAAAAAAACCCAACAAGTAGCAAACCAATAATTAGATCAGAACGATCTTTTCACCCAGAAATGACTACAGATTACATTTGAATGTGGGATGGAGTACAAATGATAGTTGAGAGTCAATACAGGAGAAAAGTTCAATATTATAGCTCAATATTACATTAAAATTTAAGTTAATATTGTAAATTTGTTTAGAGAATGTTGTTTTCTGCAACTCTCTTCAATGATAAACCACTGTAAATGTGTTTGCCTTAATGCCTTACTGTTAAAAACAAGGAACCATCCTGTGTGTGGTGCAGTATCACTTAAGTGGCAAATTTTAAAGACTGCGAAAAGTGACACTTTATAAATGCATCAGTTGGCACAGAACATTTACATAATGTTCCTGTTTTTGTAAGTCCTTTGAAATATGTTATGTGAAAAAGATGTCAAAGAAAAAAAATTGCTTGCAAAAAAAATGAACGTTAAATGTGACTTAAACCATCCAGGATGGATTTCCATCAGGAATTTGTTCTATTTTACTTGCATATAGACTGTATGCCAATTGTCTACTGACCCATAATCAAAATGTGTTGACCTTTCTACCCCTCTCCTGCCCCCTGACCTATCCCGAACTCAATGCAGCCTTTCTAAATTTGCAAAGCATTGAACATGCAAAGGGGGGCTGGGGAGGCTTTGTTCTCAACAGACCATCAGAGTGTGCATTCTGCTAAAAAGAAAAGACGCCCTTTCTCACTGATAATGGTCGAGCAAGAAATAAAGCAGCTAAAGAGGGGACTATACGCCTCTCACAAGTATCAACGTTCACGTAGTAGGTATCAAGAGAAATAAGATAGCAATTTCGAATTTTCTCGTGAACCAAGAGATTATGATGAAAAAAATCCAAACAAGCAAGTTTCGAGGATTTTAGTCAGCGACAAATTTCGAATGCAGTATAAATCAGTTAAATGACGTAAGAAATGGTTAACTCAGTCAGTTGGCAAGAAGTAGGAATGTCATTAATAACATTATAATTCGATATAATTCGACTGAACTTGCCTTAATTTAAGCATTTAAAACGTAAATATTTTTCAGCAACCTATATTAATCGTTCAATTTAATGGATAGACCTAATACTTTGATAGACTCGGTGTTCAACTAACAATACATTGTGACGATCAAATGTACGTTTACATAAATACAAATATTACATTATACAATTTTGCACTGCTACCCAAAGAGAATAAAAGTTTAAATTATATTACTATTATCGTATTGTGACCACTTAGCTTATACTGAAAAGTATAATTTAAATTCCTAATCACGTTATAAAATTCACACGTAATTGGATTTTTAGAAAGCGCAGTTTGTGAAAGATTACCTTGTGGCTGTATAATAATCAATGATGGCAGCATCTAAAAAAATCATAGTTGGTCCCCATACACAGGACAAATTCAAATCCGTTTTTTGCTCTAAATCTGCTATAAAGTTGAGGTAGATTCATATTTTCCTTGCAGATATGTTTCTATAAGTTCAAGTAAATTGACAGTGTAGAGCGAACAATTTCGATAGTTACATTTAACATTTATTCGGAAGTGCAATTTACTTCTGCCCAGTTGAATTCAAAATACAGTGCAGTCTTAAAACTTTGCGAGGTTTTTCAATGTAGTGCATTGATTGTGCCTTAAAATAAACAGAAACAGATCGATTTGGTTCAAATGTAAAAGCTACTTTTGCAATATTGGGACTTGGGGACAATCTCTTGTGATGTATTTTTTTCATTACAGATTATGTTTAAAAGGCGTTAACTTCAATCAAATTTAAACAACTGCAAAAATCAACGATACAAAAGTAAAGTAAATTTTAAAGAAAAAAATATTTTCTGGGTTCTTAATGGAGTTGTAGGCCACTTCCTTTGAAAGTTCGACATTCAATTCGACTGGCAGCCGCAGAATTAGGATGGACTAGAGGGTCGTAACGTAACCGATTCAGAAGGCGGGGGCCAACTTACTGCAACAACGTGCTCGGCAAGGCAGCCTTTAAAGAAACAACAAGATTAGGAAAATATGTCGTGCATTAAACACCGTTTGCTGTATTTATAGGTACCGTCGGCGAGCTTCTTGAGATCTAATATGCACGGAAACACTTTTGTCGATCTTAAAGCACAGAAGGTAAGCATTTCCAAAACACGCCGTTGCTGGGTTCGTGGGGAGCAGGGCAGAAACAAAGGGAATTCATCCCCGATCTCGAAAATCAATTGCATATTTTTAGTCACTAGTTGTTTAAATTGTCTTAAGGAATGTAAGCATCTAGATTAAATATAAATTTCATTTTTTAAGATTTCAATGAGAATGAAGTTGGAGGTTCAATACACTCTGGATCGAACAAAGCACATTTTCTAAGGTTTCCTGCAGAAATAGACTGGTTTTCACGAATTCATCGTCTCAAAGCACGCGGTATTCCCTTTTAATCTCGCAAGATTTAATATCAGAAATAATATCTTAAGAAATTAAAGAAACTTAATTTTGACAAAAGTGAATATAATTAAAGATCATCAAATTTGTAAATACTTGGAGATCGTGTTTTACTCAAAATACACAATAGTACATTAAAAGTAAACCTTATTTTTGGCTTCAATGGCATGGAAGTGGAATCCAAAACACTCCATTAATTTGTTTATAAATACATAGATATCTGGAAAAGTACCAACAAAGATAAAGATTTCTGCTGAAGCTTTTTATAAACAGCGTGTTTGCAATCAGCAATGTCCAACACATCTCATTGAGAAATTTCATCCCTACGTTTCTTTCTATTTCAGTATTGTCATTTTATTTATCTAAACAGTTTTGACTCATGATATAAAAAAAACAACTTTAATCTAATCAGTTGTTGGTTCTATATTTGGTTATCCATGTATATCAAGTAAAATATTTTAACAAGCTTGTAGCGTATTTTTTTGCAAATTTAGCGAACCTACCGTGAACGGGGTGATTACCGCAACATGAAAATTTGTTTTTTTATTCTTTGTGTTGTATTTCCCGGCATATTTATAGTTTTAAAAAGTTGCAGCAAATCCGTATTTTTAAGGAAAAAAAAACGAGAAAAAAAATTAAACTACTTGTAACTTTCCAGATCCCCCCTCTACAGCACTCTGAAACTCAAATGTTGGATCTGCAACTACTTAGCCTGATTCACGTGGGTAACGATAGGTTGAGTGAGTCACCTTTAACCTTCGCTCGTTCCGGCTGTGGCTCATTTATATACCCACAATGCCCATTCACACCATCAATGAGCGCGCGAGCGCGCAAAAAAAACGCCGAGCACCGGAAGCCGAGTTTGGCATCTCGGACTGGCGTGTTCTGGAATGGTTTGATCGAACGTCCCAACTCAGCCCGCCTATTGGCTCAGGAGCCGTCAGTCATTTGAGATGGTTAAACACCCCGCCTCTCCCCATACACACACACACACGCGAGCATGCAAACAAACATAACGCGCGGTGCTGGAAGGCTCGCGCAGTTTCCGTTATCAGTTTCAGTTGCGCGTGAAGCATTCTCGCGCACCTTCCCATTCCTCCGCCCTCCCCCCTCCAAACACGCTCTGTTTGAATTTCGCTGCCCTCGTGGGCTGTCAGTGCGCCTGCTCGCGCTGCTCGGGCAGCCTGAGTGCGGGCTGCGTGTGGTGGCAGGCCCCCGTCAAAATGGGTCTAAAACAATGTGGGGTGTGAATTTTAAAAACAAGATTCTACTCCCGTTTTTCCCCCCCTTTCTGCCCGTTCTTTTTCCTCTTCTACTCGTAGATGGTTTCCAGTGGACTTCCGGCTGACTTTTCAAATATGAAGGAGATGATTGGCGGCTGTTGCGTTTGCTCAGATGAGAGAGGCTGGGCTGAGAACCCCCTAGTTTACTGTGACGGACACGGTTGTAATGTTGCCGTTCATCAAGGTAAATTTTAGAAGAAGCAGCAGCAGCTTTAGGAAAGACCTCCGGTCTCATTTAAGGCTGAAGCCTCGATCGAGGCCCGGCCCAGTATGGACTTCTTTTGCAATACAGCTTTTAGGCCTTAGGAGGGCTGATCAAAGTGTTCTTTTTAATTAAATAAACCTTTGGGTGACCATTTCGGACATTTATACATTTGATGGAGAATCGGTATATGTCTTTTGTTCGTACCTGTGCAGTTACTTATTAAATAACTTATTTCAGGAGTGATAAAAGCTAACTTCCTAGATTGCCTTTTAATGAAGTTATATTTCGATAAATTAGGTACAATTAATCAGATTGGCAAGCTAGATCTATTAATGTTTGTTTATGAATATCTAATATACATATCTATTTTCCTTGTACATGCATAATCATACACATTTTGTGTTATTTGAAATCGCACAGCCAGTGGTTCACACGCTTACACGCTTACAGGTGTATGGATGTGGTTTTGGCTTGAGTGTATGAATTGATCTGGACATACTTGCATGTGAGTGCAGGAGTATACACTTATACTGGATATTTCTATGTAAATTTTTTATTTGTATACCTGTGTATGTAAGTTTTATGGTCTGTGCAGATCTTCATTTTTTTATATCCTTTTATGCCTTTTTCTATGTATATACTTACCTGAGTGAGAATTTATCTGCTTGTGTGTCTGTGTGCATGTCTGATTTTCATTATGTTTGTGTGTTTGTATGCATTGTTCATGTTTATTCAAATTTGTGTGTATTTTTGCATGCTTTTGTTGGGCAAATTCAGCTGGAGAATGTGTACAATTGAGAAGTTGTGAAGCAAGGAGACAAAATTGCTTCTTTAGTGAAAAACATGACTTGAAGATGATTTACCTTTCTGATGCCAGGTTCAAAAATATCATTCATTTCTGGGATGGGTTACAGGAAAGAGGATAAGTAACCAGAGTTTATGATCCATCTGCGAACCAATACCATGGGCAGAAAGAACTAAGTCCTACACTTAGATTTAAAAAAATTAAAAAGCAGGACCAGAGGTTCTAATTTGTGTTTACCCAGATGCTGCACACTAGAAAGAACCAAATTTTTGATGAAAACAACTGAAAAGTTGATGTGGTATCAACGACGTCACATTTTGTTCAACAACAAACTATTAATTTCCTTGTTTTAGACAAATTTAACCTTGCAGAGTTAGAAGGTGTTGAAATGGTTCAGAATTAATGCCTTTACAAAAGAGTCAGGTGTTACGGTTAAGGGATAGGCATGTAAAATATTGGATGTGTGAGGAAATAGGTTTAGGATTTTTTCAAAGTAGATAATTTGCCAGCCTTGATGAAATCCTTTCAGGCAATTCAAATTCAGGTTGAAAATTGTAAAGGTTTTAGCAATCGATTTCCAATCCTCTTGGCCTTCAGACATCGAGTCAAGAGCACTAGAAGATTGCTAACACAGTACAGTAAAATTCCAACAATCTGCTATGCAATTTTTTTGAAATCTAACCATTTAACATCTGGCTTACCAAGCCTCATTTCCTATGGTCTCTTTGCACACACTGGACTGTCATTTTCTGCACTCCCTTTGCATGCATCAGGTTCACTGGAAGTTAGTCACCCTGGACATGAGCAAATTTGCATTTGCAAACTAATTTGCATGTTTTCATATTCATGCCATCACTGAACACGTACCTTTAATTTTGCATAATATATTTCCTATTTTTCCTTTTGGTCTTTTATCTATGATTCTCCCAATTATGGAGATTCTCATAATTTCCATAAACGTATGTACCTTGAGTATTAATTTTTTTCATTCGTCTTTGTGGTTTACCTGCCACTTTAATCTCCAACCATTTGCCCCATCCAACTGGAATCATCATTAACTTGTGGCCTTGGACTTCTTGAAGTGATTGTATTGACATCGTGGCCATGACAGAACCCGGGGTGAACCTCTACCACATAGCTAAATACAATAAAAATATTTCTCACCAAGATATCTTAATTTTTTTTATCTCTGTCTTTTCATCTTGGGTTAAAGGCAGACTAGGTGCTGGGACCTGATGGCCTGCACTCAAAGGAGGTGGCTGCAGGCGCTGTGAACCATTGGTTTAAAAATGTTCAAAAGTTGTAAAATTTTGGGAAGGCACCAGGAGATGTGTAAACAGGCAGTGTGGCTCCCTTATTCAAAAACTGAAGGAAAACAGTTAATTTAACATCAGTTGTTAGCAAGATGCTAAAGTTAATAAGAGGAAAAACTAATCATTTAGGAAAGTGATACATAATGGAATAAAAGGTAAACCATATTTAATAAATTTGAACAAATTCTTTGAAGGTGTGTCAGGGAAAGGAGAATGTGTAGATGTGTGTTTAGGTTTCCAAAAGGCATTTGATGAGGTGCCCTGTAAGTGACTGAGATATAAATTAAGAGCCCAAGGGATGGGAAGAAATGTATTGACATGGATTGCCATCAGTGAAGACAGTAAGAATAAATAAGTCCTTTTCAGGCTGAAAGGATGAAAGTAGTGGATTACCTTGTATCCGTTCTTGACCCTCAATGTTTTACACTTTTTCTTATTTTCTTGGAGGAGGAGACAAAATGCAAGATTTCTAAGTTAAGAAAATAAGTGAAAGGGTGTGTTGTGATGAGTGGTATTGTGATTCTGCAATGTGCTTTCTATTGTGTGACTGAATGAAAATCTGGAAAATGGGATTTAATATGAGCAAGTGTTAGGAAACAGGAATTAAGAATATTGAATAAATGCAATGAAGCTGCTAATGAGTGGCATTCAGAGGGATCTAAATTTTCTTGTACATGAATGTTAGCAGTCAGGTCTAACAATTAGTTAAGAAGGTCAAGGGAATGTTAGCGTTTATTGGCTTAAGCCTTCCAGTTTAAGATGACATTGGTGAAGCACAGTGACTACTTGCTAGAAGCAAACAAAACTACTAAGTACTTTTAAATCCCACTTTTTCTGGTAAGCAATCACTGCACTCAATAGCCTACAAGTTTCCTTTTGGAGCTGAGTTTTTGAACTGCCTGTTTGATTAGGCATTTTTGTAGTGTAAAGTCTCGAAGGTTGCAGCATGGCATGTACAGGCTGAATTGAGGCAGCAGGGTCCAGGCCCATGCCCGAGAGTAGGGAATGAGCCAAAGTTTGGCCACTTCTGGAACAGATTTGGAGGTGATTCGATGTGGCAATACTGCGGTGAGGTGCTAGGGCCAGAGAGCAAAAAAAAAAAAGACCCAAGGTTTGATTGATACGAGCGCAGGGTTGAATTGAAAAGGTCAGGTACGGACTGAATTGAGGCAGCGGGGCCCAGGTCTGAGAGAGTACCAAAGTGGCAGGGCCTAGGTCTGAGAGCGAGGAATGTCCTGAGATTTGGACGATTTAAGGGCATGGCCAGTTTGAAAAGGTCAGGGTGGCGGGCCGGAGGTAAGAGATGGGCCAGTTCAGCTTGCTGCTCCATGGCTGTATTCATCTCTGCACTAAACTGACAGGCTCTTGAATCAGCTGCAGTGATGGCAGGCTTTGTGGCTGTGGACTTACTTTCGTGAACTTCAGTTCTGAATGTTAGTTGCTTACTTTCATTGCTTACAGGATTTGTGTTTTCTTCTGCGGATTGGATGTTTGATAGTCTTTCTTTTTTTTTAATGGGTTCTATTAGGTTTCTTTGTTTTGTGGCTGCCTGTAAGGAGACAAATCTCAAGGTTGTATATGGTATGCATACATTGATAATAAATACATAATTTTTATTATGAAGTGATTGGAGTTTAAGAGTTGGGAGGTTTTCTTAAATTGTACTGGATTTGGATGAGGTCACAGCTGAAATGCTATTTACGGGTTTGGTCTTAAAAAAAATTATAGCATTGGAGACAGTTGAAAAGAGATTCATTGGCTAATTGCTAGGATGACATGGTTCTTCTGTTAAGAGATGCTAAACAGTTTGACTTTGAATTCCTTGGAGTTTAGAAGAATAAGTGGTGATCTTATTCAGACATATAAGATTCTAAGGGAGTTTTGACAGGCGGATGTTTTCACTAATAGAAAAATCAAAAACAAAGAAACATATCTACAAAATAATGGGGTTATAATTTCTCTCAGGATTGTTAACCTTTGCCCCAGAAGGTGGTGGAGGGCAGATCATGAGATATATTTAGGGTGGCGATAATAAAATGTTTAAAGGGTCAAAGAATTGAGAGTGATGGGGAACTGACATAGAAGAGGAGTTGAGGTCAGTATAAATCAGCCATGATCATGTTGAGTGGTGGAGGTGGTGCCCTGCTCTGTTCTTGATAATCTCCATCTCAGTTTATCATGCACTGTTTTGAGTTAACTTCCTTCTTCCTTAATCTCCCTTAATGAAATTCCACAATCCCTATTAATATTAATTTTCTTGGCATTACCATTTCATATGGTCTTTCTATTTCAGTCATCTTGGTAGTTGTATTGTTCTTCACTACCAAACCCCTACACTCACCCTTATCCTTGTGCCCCCATCTGCAGGAAAGTTCCTTCTAAATTGCTTGAGTTTTGCTCTGTATTTGACATAACATTTCATAAGCTACTGGCCAGTTCAGCCATATTCTGACTTTTGAATTCCCAGTACTTATTAATTCCATTATTCTTGCCCTCATTCTGATTATCCCCAGTGATGGAGTTTGCTGTTCCCACGTGCAAGCTGCACAAACATGAATCAATGTTACTAGATCTGGTTGGACTGCATAAGGCTGTTTTGAGCCTAATTTTCAAAGCTTGCTAATATTTTATGATTATCATGATAGATGAGCTCTTGCTTCTTTACTACAAAATGTCTTCAGAAGTTACCGTCTCCCATTTCTAATTATTTTCTCCAATGTGGAAAGTGCAGAAAGATATTTCAAGGCCATCTAGGAAGCTGCCCCTTCAGCCCACTGGGCCAAATTTCTTCTTCTTCTTTCCTACAACTCTACTGTCCTTCATGCCTTTTATAATTTTTGTCCAGTCTAACCTTCAAATCTCTCTTTGAGACATGAGAGTCACTGATTGCTCTGGACTGTAAATGAGTGCATACCTACATACTTAAACATACTGCACTTTATAAAATCTTATCACTCTTTCATGGAGCTGCATGTTTAAATTCCTTGAAATTATTATTGGTTAATATACTAGTATTATTTTATTTACTGTGACATAAACTATCCCTGCATCTTATTAATTTGAAACCTTTGACGTAGTTAACCAGGTCATTTTCCTTTGTGTCTCTACCAGCCTGAAGGTCCATTCTTTCTCGATTCCAATCTTCATTTGTGGCTAGAGAATCACTTTCAATTGTTTTCTTCCTTCCCCTGCACTTTCTTCCCTTGAGGATCTATCCTCAGCCCCTGTTTCTGATTCACATCGTTGCCTTCAGCAAGATGATTTGAAAATTTTTAATATGAATTTCCATTTGAAATTACACAATATGTTGCTCTACCTCATCACCTATCATCACCACTCTTGACAGTTCCAGCCTCTCAAAATTGTCATACTGTTGTTTTCACTTAACAGATCTGGGCCCTAATAGATTTTGGTCCCATCATTTTCTCAAACACAGACTTAGTTCCTCTTCTTGTTACCTGCTTGAAATGGCATCAGGCTGTCTGCATTTTAGACCCAAAATAATCGTCCAACCGTATTTCTTCACCATCACTTTTATTACGCATTGCGCTCTCGTTCATAAACAGGAGAAAATCTACAGATGATGGAAATCCAAGCAATGCACACAGAATGCTGGAGAAACTCAGCAGGTCAGGCAACATCTTATGGAAAAGAGTACAGTCAGCATTTCGGGCTGAGGTCCTCCAGCAATTCTGCCTGGCCTGCTGAAGTTTCTCCTGCATTTTTGTATGTGTTGCTTGAACTTTCATTCATGTCTTTTTTAACATCCAGATTTTACTCTTGGACAGCTGCCTTTGTTGTGCGTTCATTCCATTACCCATAACCCTGATGATTATTGTGTTGGGTTTTGTTTCAGCAACATCTTGATGATGTTTTAAATTCTCTCACTTATTTTTTTGAATCCCTTCATGATCTTGCTGTTTTCCATTTTTTGTCATTTCTTCCTCCACTGAGGCATCTTGACTGTTACTTCAATATTACCGGCTATTGCTTTAGTTGTCAAGATTCTAAGTTAGACAAGTTCACACCCAAAATCTCTCCACAGACCCTATACAGATTTCAAAGGAGGAGGATTATTAGTGTAGATGAATCCCCAGGGCCTGACAAGGTGTTCCCTTGGACCCTGTGGGAGGTGAGTGCAGAAATTGCAAGGGTGCTAGCTGGGATAATCCTTAGCCACAGGTGAGGTACTGGAGGATTGGAGATGGCCAATGTTGTACTGCTGTTCAAGAAAGGATCTAAGACTGGAAATTATAGGCCAGTGAGCTTGACATCAGTAGTGGGAAAGTTATTTGAAGGTATTCTAAGGGACTGATACATGAGTGTTTGGATAGACATGTCCGATTAGGAATAGTCAGCATGGCTTTGTGCGTGATAGGTCGTGTCTAACCAATCTCACAGAGCTTTTCAAGGAAGTTGCTGGGAAAGTTAATAAAGGCAAGGCAGTGGATGTTGTGTACGTGAACTTCAGCAAGGCATTTGACAAGATCCTCCGTGGGAGATTGGTCAAGAAGGTTCAGTCACTCTGTATTCAAGATTATAAATTGGATTAAACATTGGCTTTAGGAGAGAAGCAAGAGAGTGGTAAAGGTTACCTCTATGACTGGTGGGGTGTGACTAGTTGAGTGCTGCAGGGATTGGTGCTGGTTCCATTGTTGTTTGTTATCTATATTCATGATCTGGATAATCAAGTGGTTAACTGGATCAGCAAATTTGTGGATGACAACAAGATTGGGTATGTAGTGGACAGCAAGGATGATTATCAGAGCTTGCAGTGGGATTTGGATCATCTGGAAAAACGACAGATGGAATTTAATGCCAACAAATGTGAGGTGTTGCACTTCGGTAGAACCAACCAGGGTATGTCTTATACAGTGAACTGAGGAGTGCTTTGCAACTAAGGGATCCGGGAATACAGATCCATAATTCATTGAAGTGGTGTCACAGGTAGATAGGGTCATAATAAAGCTTTTGGCATGTTGGCCTTCATAGATCTAAGTATTGAGTACAGGATTGGGATGTTCTGCTGAAGTTGTATAAGATATTGGTGAGTCCCTATTTGGAGTATTGTATGCAGTTTTGGTCACCTACCTATAGGAAATGTGTGAATAAGACGTGAGGATAAGAAATGAAAATGAAATGTGAAAATTTCCAAGGATTTTGCTGGGACTGGAGGACCTGAGTTATAAGGAAAGATTGAATAGGTTGGGCTATTCCTTGGAATGTAGAAAATTGAAGGAAGTTTTGATCGAGATATACAAAATTATGTGGGGTATAGATAGGGTAAATGCAAGCAGGCTTTTTCCATTGCGGTTTAGTACGACTACAGCTAGGGGTCATGGGTTAAGGGTGAAAAAGATTAAGGAGAACATGAGTGGAAACCTCTTCACTCTCAGGGTCGTGGGAGTGTGGAGTGAGCTGCCAGTGCAGGTGGTGCAAGCAAGCTTGATTTCAGCATTTAAGAGGAGTTTGGATCGGTACATGGATGGCAGGGATATGGAGGGCTATGATCTGGGTGCAGGTTGATGGGAGTAAGTAGTTCAAATAGTGGACTAGATGGGGTGAAGGGTCTGACTCTGTGCTGTACTTCTCTATGACTAACTCTACTGAAGCATTCTTTAAAAGGCAGAATTTAGGTTAGTAAGTGAAGGGGATATCTTGCAATGTAGAATCATGCCCAGAGTGTAGAAAACACCAAGTTTATGTTGGGATAGTGAAGTCAGGAGGTAATCAAAGCATAAATATAGGTTTTACTAGTAGATGCTTTGGGGTGATGTAGGTTATGTATAAATGTGTGTTTGGATGGTTGTGTATGCGTATATATTTAAATATGTTGTTGTGTCTTCCTATTAAAAGGTGAACACATGCGAGTGTGTGTGTGTTTACATTGTTGATCCAATCCTGTATGTACAGAAATGGGACATGGAGTCGAACAAGTTTTTGTGCAGGTCCACTCAGACTCATATTGTCAGGATATTAACGTACGTTTATATTTGTGTGTACTATAAGTGTGTGATAATTTTGTGTGTGTTCATTTGTGCATTTTTTTCAGAATAATGGTGTAATTAGTAGTGCCAATAATAATTGTCCATATCTATATTTTATATTTCTTTGCAATGTTGTATGCCTCTTGATCCATGAACTGAGTGCTAGCTCTCAGATTGATCCAATTTCCCTATAATTCAGTCTTTCACTTGTACCCATTAACTTCTTTGTGATTTTCCTGCAACCTACACTAAAATAATTTATAATTAAGCTTCAAACTAGCACACCTTTAGGATCTCCAGAACTGTCAGTGAGGATGTGATAGTTGATAGTTTAAGTGACCACTATAAATTGTAGGTAAGTGGTAGAATCAGGGAGGAGTTAGTGAGGATGTGGGGAGAATAACAAAGAGATTAACATCAGATAAGTGTAAATAGACAGTTGATAGTGGAGGACACATAAAAGTTGCTGGTGAACGCAGCAGGCCAGGCAGCATCTCTAGGAAGAGGATTACATCCCTTACTCACTCTTCCTTCAGTTAGTCCTGACAAAGGGTCTCGGCCTGAAATGTCGACTGCACCTCTTCCTAGAGATGCTGCCTGGCCTGCTGCGTTCACCAGCAACTTTTATGTGTGTTGCTTGAATTTCCAGCATCTGCAGAATTCCTGTTGATAGTGGAGGAGTTAGGGTATGTCCACACTACGCCAGATAATTTTGAAAACGAAGCCTTTTCTCTTCGTTTTGACCTTCTGTCCATACTGAAACGGCGTTTTCATCCCCTGAAAA
This sequence comes from Mobula birostris, assembly GCF_030028105.1. Classification (NCBI taxonomy): domain Eukaryota; kingdom Metazoa; phylum Chordata; class Chondrichthyes; order Myliobatiformes; family Myliobatidae; genus Mobula; species Mobula birostris. The sequence continues at coordinate 184,693,734 of NC_092372.1, forward strand.
CGGAGATTTTCAGAAACGATCTCCAGAGTGAATAAATCTGAAAACACCTAATATCCGTTGTAGTGTGTATGGGGTAACTGGAGAGATTTAAAAACGCTGTCATGACAACACCACAACAACAATGCTTTTTCTGCTTCTGCTTGGTACTGTGCAAGCTGTTATAACGTGCAGTCGGTGTGAGCAGTGTGAGAGTTAAATTGTAAAGTGAGCTTTTTTGACTATTTAAAATCGCTGTCATGACGTGCCAGAACAGATAGCCGCAGCGTGGCATTTCGTTGTTTTCTTGAACGGAGCCACCTAACAATTTCAGAACAGACGGCAACGAGACTGAAGCCAGAAAGGTTAGAAATGTACTCACTAGATACTTTGACCCATAGCTTACTGAATAAATAAGTATACTCACTTTGCCTTGTTTTCTGTCCTTGCTTGTATGAAGGTGGTTCACCTATTTATGCAAGTACTTCTCTGACAATAGATGTGTAACAGCCTAATGTAACATTGTATGGAAATACAAGATAACACTGATGCAGATGTTTTATACATTTAACAAGGTGCTTTGTTAATGCAACAGAGTTGGTCAGTTTTTCAATGTTCGTCGTCAGCTGGGTCATACTATCTGTGAACTCCCTGTCGGTTGCCTCCATATGCTCCAGTATTTGTTTTTTTTAGTTTTAAGTCCTCCTGCGTGAGAGCCAAGAGCAAGTCCTTTTAAGTTTTTCTAGTCTGTAACTGCACAAACGTGCACCAAGTATACCGTTTTCTCTTTGCTTGTTTTCTGTGTGTCCTGCGCATGTCCAGTAGGAGGAGATTTGCCCAAATATCCGTCTAATGTGGACGGAGATATTTTGAAAAACGCTTAGTGTGGACGCCTGTCGTTTTTACTCGAAACCGGCGTTTTCAAAATTGTCCGGCGTAGTATGGACGTAGCCTTAATGAGAATGTGGGGAGAATAACAGAGAGATTAACATAGGATAAGTGTAACTAGATAGTTGATAGTGGGTATGGTTTTGATGGGCTGAAAGGTCTGTTTCTGTGCTGTATCTCTGACTGTATGACTGCTCTACATACTTTCTGGTGAAGGTGCCCCACAGTGTTGTTGAGTAGGAAGTTTCAGGTTTTGAACTTGGTGACAATGACAGAAAAATTTGAGTTAGAGTAAGTTAGAATAGTGTGTGACTTGGATGGGAATCCAGATGTGGTGTTCCCATGCATCTGCTGCCCTTGGCCAACTTGGTGTTGGAGGGCATGGATTTGGAAAGTGCCCCATTGTCAGTGTGTATTTGCATGCACATGGCTGTATATTTGTGTGCAGTACTTTCTTTCTACAACAATGTGCAAGTGCCTTTGGATATGCAGCATATGTTGGCAAATATCACTATAGCTTCTGTATTTGATGTTTGTATAACTAGATATAAAGACATACATGTGTATTTGTGTGTAAATGCCAGATTTGGGTATTTTGAATGCATATGGATGTGTGCATACCTGCATAAATGTCCATTGTGCTAAATTATGTAAACCTACTCCCCGCTAAATGCTTTCTTAGATAAGTATATTTGCATGTATACATTCTGTGCTTGTGCATGTTTGTGTATTTAGATGTAATGTCTGTATACATGTGCATAATTGAATGTTTTCGTACATGTTTATAAACCTCTAGCTGCATTTATATGCATATCAAAATATTTTTGATGAGTTTGTTTGTAAATGAATATACTGTCTGATTCTGCTATCAGAATGTGTGCCCAGTTGGACCTGAAGGGTTTCCAAAAGTAATGGAATTGATTTCTAACTTGTACCTTTTAAAATACACTATTTTTTTATTTCCGTCTTCTACCATTTCATTCTTGGAATTTTTTCTGTCATCCATTCTTACAAATGGGTCTCAGTAATTAGAAAAGTCTATTTTATAAAACAATTGATTTTCTAAGAAGTGCTATATTTTAAAAAAAACTTTTGCATGATGATTAGACTAAACCAGGCTGAGGAAAATCTAACTAGATGTTTTGAAGTGTACTGAATATTTAATTTTGAAACCAGTTAAAGCTGCAAAAAAGTCTAATCAGCAACAATGTTAACTTCTCAGTTTGCATAGTTTCAAATAAGTAAAAGATTTTTGTCCTGTAAATTTCAAAATAATTGTTTTATTAAGTGTAGATTTTGTTAAAGACAGGAAGATAAATAATTGCAATATTGGCCTTGAATACCACTAATTCTGTGGGGAAAATGCGTGCAGCAATGACATTTCTTGCTGTATGCATTTAATCTAAGACAATTTACGTAAGAGCTCAAGATTCTGGGAATGATTTAGGGTAAACTTTTAATGAAGTATTTAAAAGAAAAAAATATTGCTAAGTGTTAATTCGATGTAAGTAAATCGCAAATATTTAGATTTTTCTTAATTATCTTCCTTAAGTTGTATTCCTGAAAGTAGAAATTTTGCTTGAGTAAAAATTAAGTTTCTAAATTCTGATGAATTTGTGATTCAATAACCAATTCTTGGAAGTAAACTACATAGTTGAGGAAGGTTTATGTGAATTAATAGTTGATGTATTTGATCTAAGTACGCAATTTAGAACCACCTTAAGGAAACTGCATACATTGGATATAAGAATGGGTTTGTTTAATTGTATATCCAACAAGCTGACTTTTACAAATGCTACTACCCCCAAAAGGTATGAAAGTATTTCACAGTAAATATGTTTGATTTGTCATTCATTACATTTTGCATTTTATTTACTTTAATGTTGACTGGTGAATGGATGACTTAAAATTAGTTTTGCTCTTGCAATTTCAGCATGTTATGGCATTGTGCAAGTTCCTACTGGACCATGGTTTTGTAGAAAATGTGAATCGCAAGAAAGAGCAGCCCGAGTGGTGAGTCTAGTGTTTTCTATGTTACTGGCAGTGCTTTAGTTAGGTCTGGGGTATATTCAAGTAATTTTTTAGACAGATTTCACTATGAAATAAATATATAATTTCTGATTTCCAGCATCTGCAATTTTTATATATTTTTTCAATTTCATGACAATCTTCATTGTGAAAATTTGGACTGAATTAGAAATACCTTGCCGATCATAATATGTAACACTTTAATGTTATTGTCAGCTTCTGTTTTGTTTTTATATTTTAAAATAAATTGCGTTCTAATTTTGAATAGCTAAATAATAGCGACGGAATAGCGCTGCAGTCAAACACGTGCCGCATTTTGCAAAACACTATGACAATATGATCCACCGGCATAACAAAGCTGTTGAGATGGCTGGATGTGATTCCTTCCCTTCCCCCTTTTTTTTATATTGCTCACGTGCCTGTTTTGCTGAGAATGTGGATTTTTTTTAAATTCCCCAGTTGTCTGGTGTCGATTGGTCGAGGAATTACATTACGAACTCGGTGCCGTCATCATGGTGTGCTTTCAGTACATGATAAGCGGCCTCCCAAGGTGACGAAAATAAAATATGCGGAAGACTGTGCGAAATGCTGCTATTTGCAGTATGTAGTATAGCGCCTGAACGACATTCACCAAGTCAGGCAGAAAAAGGCAGTTTTTCTCCAAAACCAAAGGATCGATTTCTCAGTACGTTTTCTGGTGTGAAGGTCCATTTGCGCTAGTTCTATTTTAATACTTAAAGAGTAAAAAGAATGTAGTTCTGAAGTTTTTGTGTTTGCCATTTTTATGTTTTCATTTTTCTTCTGGTTGAGTTCCGATTATTCCAAAATTGTAGGGATCTGAAAGCCTATTTGCTCTTCACAGAAACGACTCCATTCGAGTTTGTGTTCCATTAATGTGAGGGATGGGGAATGCATAGAACTCCGGCACGGTTTTCAGCAGATTTTCTGAGACGAAGAAAATAAATCTTTTACTTCAGTTGCACTGTTTTGAAGAGTTTATGTGCTTTGCACAACGTTGATGTTTAGACTGAAATGCTAAATCAAGTAACGTTTACAGCGCAGCGAATCATGCTAATTTACAATATTTTGCATAGAAAATAGACTTATTGAAGTATACGATTGGGTGTTTCAGTTGAAACCGATATCAATAAATGACAGGTAATTTAATTCGTGGTGATTAGTTCTACCAACAGTATAGCATAGCTGTAGATGCCATTCGTGTACATGTGGAATGGTGTACAGTACATGACTATTATTATTTTTTCCCAAGAAATGTGAACTTTGCCCTCATAAGGATGGTGCTCTTAAGAGGACTGACAACTGTGGTAAGTTAATTTACATATTAATGACAAACACTCAACTTTGCTGCACTTTTGTGCATTGGTGATATTTTTGGTGAAGATCAGTGTGTGGTTATATTATGGAAGGGGATGTACGAGTCAGAGTTAGAAATTTTGTTAAGTAGACAGTTGGGAAATGCATTTGAGGCTTAGTATTAACATACTGAAATTGTTTTATTTTAACATACTGCAGAATTTAATAGGCTGAATGAATGTGAGTAATCACTTTATTCCACGTTGAATTGATTTTTCTATTTGTTGGTGAAAGCTACAGAAAGAATTTGTTTTCAAGTTACTACTGTGAGAATACATGCAAATAGTCTTGTATCTGGAGCATTTGCTGCTACTAAACTTATTATCTGTCTATAGATCCTATTGCTAATAACTAATAAAGTGGTAAACGTGATTATATTTGAGTATGGATGGTATATTGATTAGCATACTATTTTCATATCTTAAGACAAAGTAATTTTAAGTGTACTCCATCTAGTGGTTGTTTGCATATGAAATGATTCCTGTGATTTTTACACTTGCTTACTTCACTATACAATATGTGATTTGTCAGATTACATGTTTGAGGGATAATGTTAGGTAATGGTACTTCATCAGTTTTCTACATGTAAAACTGAATATTTAAATAACTTAAAAAATTTATTTTGAGTGAGAATCAAATCTAAATTTAAGCTCCCTGTCTTTCAATTTGCAGTTGTTTGGTTTGTCATGTGCATGACTTTTTCTTTTGCATTATAGAATAATTGTAAACTATTGAATTAAACAGTTGTTTCATCAATCAAATTTCAATATAAATACATGACAGAGAAAAGTGGTAGCCTACAACTAGGTTAATTTTTAAATAAGGAAATTGAAGACCATTTAAAGAAAGCTTTTTTAGAAAATCTACTTGAAAAGTAGCATCATGTCATGGAACTGATGAAACTGATACCCTCTTATTAAAACAAACCAATCTAGCATTTTTTATTTTTTGAGTCATTATCCAGTAGATTGTTCTGTTGTAAATTTCAAACATGCAAATGTAAGGTGAAGATGGGATGTGGTTTTCTTTAGTCTTAAGTATTCAACCAGTTTAAGGCACTCTAGACTTGCTCATGAAGAATGGCCTTCTGAGTAGAGAGCTTCTACATCTGTAAAGCAATACCCTAGCTCAAGATAACCTGTTGATGTGTAAAGATGTGCTAAAGAGTGATCTCCTTTTTCTTTACTTTTTGTGAGCCTCTTTTCATTCCTTCCAAAGAAGCAATGACTCCTTGTATTTGTTCAATGAGATTATCTGTTGGGTAAATTTACTAAGTCAGGAGAGCAACAGGCCAAATCTATAAAGCAACAGTCTTAGAATTATAGTACCATATAAAGACAATAGAAAACTAAATTGTTAAGACTTCATGTATGGTATTGTAAAGCTAGATCTCATTTTAAAAAAAAGTTTGCTTTGACCACAGTGAGTAAGAGCAAACGGCGGCCTTCCGCAATGGTATATGTTCTGAGCTGTCTTAACAATTTTGTCAGTATGTTGGTTTGTATGTATGTTGCTTACTTTATGTAGCTCATTAAACTGGGCACTATGTTTCGGCAGTGTCCTTGTTCTTGTAAGATGTTATAAGATAAGGGTATGTATGATACGGTGGTTTGTATTTTAATTGTAACCATTGGTTGACACAATGTGATTTATATCTTTTGAAACTGGAAGTCTTCTAGACAACAGCAAGATTTCCATAGTTTACAGGGTTATACTGCCTCTATTTAGAAATCCATGTGTCATGGTGATTTCAATTAAAGCATCTGTAGTGCATGATGCATAGGTAAATCTGAAATTGTTTTGTAAATACTTAAAAAAAAATCTAATGAAATTGATAAGAGTGCCTGCCTTACATTATTATAAGATTCCTAATTCCATTAAAATGCATTACCACTGACCGTTGCAGTTTCAGAAATGATTTCATTAATCATACTTTTAATGCTTATTATCTTAGCCAATTAGGTCATTTAAACCCAAATTTTATTGAAAGTCAATGAACCACGAAATGATTATTTTTACCAGAACTTTTTCAGTTAATAAGAGAATTACTTGTACAATACTTTTATTTGTTAAATTTAAGATGTTCATCACAGTAGCATAGCAGTTAGAACGCTATTACAACTCGGGGTATTCCGGAGTTTAGAGTTCAATTCTGATGCCGTTCTGGCAGGAGTCCCTGTACATCCACCCTGTGGAATGCATGTGTTTCCCCTGGGTGCTCTGGTTTCGTCCCACAGTTCAAAGACTTAGCGGATAGGTTAATCATCATTATAAATTATAAATCATGATTAGCTTGGGTTAAAATCGGAGTTGTGGGGTTGCTGGTGCGGTGTGGCTCGAAGGGCTGATAGGCCATGCTGTATCTCCAAATAAAACAAATAAATCTTGTACCTTGTGAACTCCTTGCTAATGATGAAAAATATTGAGGAAAAACTGCACAGTCGGCTGTGTGCCAAATGGAAACCTGTCTTTTGACCTGAGTGAGTTCTGACAAATTTCCATTGGCTTGTGGCCAAGTGCCTAAGATTTGTCTTCCAGGAAAGTGGCAATATCAAAACAATGTGAAAGAACCTCTACCATTATTGGTAGAAACTTGTTTCTCAACACATACTGATTTTTCTATCTAGTTAGTGTTGCTCACCCATTCTAGCTGTTTGAAAATTGTGTCAAGTTTGATCTGGCATGCATCACCTAACGGCCTAATTAAAATTTTGTCAGTATCCTTTTCTGTGTCACATGCTTTGTTTCGAATGATCTTCTCTGATCTTTGACAATAATGTAGATTTCTCAATTGGACTTCCCTCTATCTTAGATGGTTTATTTAGTGAATGCAGTGACTAGCTGAATCAAGTGTCTGGATTGCTCCAATGTTAATTTTGTTCTGTGTTTAGTTGGGACAGTAATGAGGACAATACTGTTGGTTTTATGTAGAGAGGGGAATACTCATCCTGATTAGTCTCCAGTGATCTTTGCAGGAAATATCAGTCTAAAGTGATTCATTGAAATTAAAGTTACCTACCTGACATGGTGTTTATTTTGCTTAGACTTGCTCCCTAGATTCATACATGAGAGATGGGGACATAAGGAACTGTTGTTTTTCTTTTGTTGCAAGTTTTAATTGTGGTCAATGTACATAATTTTAACTATTACAGTGTATATTTTCAGTGTATCTGGTGCATAACAGTTCAAGATGAGTTGTTATATTTGCAAAGATGTGGTTTCTTAATAGAATTAAGTCAGTTTTGAATTGGGGCAGAAATTTTCCTGTGATATCCCTGTATTGTTCAATGTGCTCAATGGCTTTTTGTTGGTGATTACCAGCTGTCGTATAAATATATGTTCGTGTTGTCGTGTAATTTTTTTACGTTAGTTTATGAATTTTGCAATTGTATAGTTTAAAATCAAGCTTATACTTCCAAACCATTTCATGTTTTTAAATTCAAATTTTTGAGGTACCAACTGGCTTGAGTTTTAATCTCTAGGCTGTCTCATTTAATTGCTTTGAAAATTACAACTGTTGACATTTAATTCTTAAATATAACTACAAAATTAATATTTGTACTTGGATGATAACTTTGTCTTCCAACAAAAGTTGAAATCACACAAAGAAGAAATACTTTTTACAGTGTTTTTAAATTCACAAAGAAAATAACTTTTCATATTGTTACAATATTAATATATTGTATCTGTTCAAGTACTTAAATAAAATTCTGTATTAAATAGTTCAGTAAAAAATAACTCATTCTTGTCAAAAGTGAGTATATAGTAGCAAGAAAATGTTTGTGAACTCTTTGTAATTACTTGGTTTTACTGCATTAGTTACTCAAAATATGGTCTGATCTAAGTCACAATAATATACAAACGCAATCTGTCTAAGCTAATAACACACAACCAATTGTAATCGCACAAAGCAATCACAATCTCAGTTCAAAAAAGTCGGTGAACCTCTGGGGTAATGCTTTCTACAAAAACTATTTGGAGTCAGGTGTTCCAATCAATGAGATGAGATGGGAGGTGTGGGCTGTGGAGGTGCCCTGTCCTGTTTTAAAAAAAACTCTAACAAAATTAATTACTGGCAGAGCCTGCTCTTCTCAAGAAAGATCTGTTTACGTGCACCATGCCTTGATTAAAGCAAGTTTCAGAGGACCTTACAAGAAGAATTGTAGAGATGCATGAAGCTGGAAAAGGCTACAAAGGCATTTCTAAAGACCTGAGTGTTCATCAGTCCATAATAAGAAAAATTGTCTACAAATGAAGGAAATTCAGTACTGTTACTACTCCCTAGGAGTGGGCACCGTGCAAAGATCACACCAAGAGCACAGCATGCAATGCTGAAGGAGGTAAAAAAGAACCCAAGGGGAACAGCAAAAGACTCGCAGAGATCTCTAGAACTTGTTAAAGTCTCTGTTGCTGTGTCCACAATAATAAAAACACAAAACAAGAATAGTGTTCATGGAAGGAGACCACAGAGGAAGCTACTGTTTTTCAAAGAAAATATTGCTGCATGTCTCAAGTTTGCAAAAGACCACCTGGATGTTCCACGCTTCTGGGACAATGTTCTGTGGACAGATGAGACAAAAGCTGAATTTTTGGCAGAAATGCACTTGTTATGCTTGGAGGGAAAAACAACACCAAAACCTCATCCCAACTTTGAAGCTTGGTTGAAGGAGCAGCATGGTTTGGGGCTGCTTTGTTGCCTCAGGGCCTGGACAACTTGCAATCGTTGAGGGAACAATGAATTCAAAATTGTATCAAGACATTTTATAGGAGAATGTCAGGGAAAGCGTAATAGAAGTTGGATGATGCAACAGGACAATGGTCCAAAACACAAGAGTAAATTAACAACAGAGTGGTTTAACAATGAGAGAATTTGTGTTTTGGAATGGCCAAGTCAGCGTCCAGACCTTAAAGCAATTGAGATGCTATGGCATGACTTGTCTCTGTTCACGCAATCTATCTCAGAAATATTGATGAAATGGAACAGTTTTGTATGGAGGAATGGTCTAAAATGACTCCTTGCCGTTGTGCAAGTCTGATCAGCAGCTGCAGAAAACGTTTAGTGGAGATTATTTCTGCTAAAGGTGGTTCAACCAGTTATTAATTACAGGGGTTCACATACTTTTTCCAGCCTGGGGTGTGAATGATTAAACAATATGTTTAATAAAGACATGAAAAGTACAATTGTTTGTGTGTTAATAGTTCAGGCAGATTGTATTTGTGTATTATTGTGACTTGGATGAAGATCAGACCACATTTTGAGTAATTAATGCAGAAAACCAGGTTACTGCTGAGGGTCCACAAACTTTTTCTTACAACTGTATCTCATTGGACTTACTGAATTTACTTTCTTAAAATTAGCATCCATGATTGGCATCAAATTCTTAACACCACATTTGTATTCCCTGTGACTGCTTGGAATAAGCTGGCTAGTGTTAGTAACGTCTGAACTTAATGTGTAAAAGAGATGTGGTCTCATTAAAACTTTCAGGAAAATCTGCCTGTAAGACTTTCTTTTCCAGTTCATGCACACATTGACATGTTATTCAGCAGTTTTCCAGAGCTGTATCAATGTGTTATTAATATAACCCCCTAAATACATTATTTACTTAGTACCTTATGCACTACTTGTGCCGTTCTGTTGTGACTGACTAAAACTGAGCCACATGGAAGCTGTAACTGAGAAATACAAGTCTTCATTTACACAACAAATCTGAGAGCGAGTCCAAGAGAACCTCACTCTGTTGACATCATTTTATATTTCAACACAGTGATAATAATAAATGATTAACTTCAGTTTCAATTGCTATAATCACCTATTTTATCATTTGGGATATAATCAAATAAATTTATAGAATTACATATTTAATGGAAGCACATCCCAACAAGCATTCCTATTGAATATTCAATGCTGGTGTCTGTTTGAAAAGCCGGACACCCAAAATATACTTCTTTTGTTACAGCATTGAGGGATGGCCCATGCATATACAACTAACCAGAATTGTCTTGAACTGCTGTAAGTGGCAGGGATACTTATTTAGCAATGTGCAAATAGCAGGAACATTCATCTATTGTCTTTCCTAATGTAGTTTCAAAGGGACAGGGAATGTCCCACACCCAATGATTGATTTCATTAGTCACAAAGTAGCAGATGGAAGTTAAATTGTATACAAGGTTTCATTTCCTGAAGACTGGTGCTCATTTTAGTTAATCCATAATTATGCTATCCAAAGCTTTCCAGAATCAAAGATAGAACATAGAAGAACATAGCCGTGTAACCTACTCCAAAATCGATCTAAATAAAACATAGAACAGTACAGCAGGAATGTCCTCTAACAATTCCATACATTTTTTAGTTTTGGTTTTTACTCTCTATTGTTTTTACATTTCTGTTTGAACATTTGTTTTACCGGTTCCTTCCAGCTACAAACACAGTTTGTATCAGATGAAAGTACTTGTGTTATTTTGAAAGGTTGTATTTCTGGCTATTGAAAATCCTAAGTGTAGAGATTGTTATAGATTTTTCTAATGACCAGTCTTTGCTATCATGCCAAAAGCAAGTGAATGTCTCGCCTCTGACTGAGTAATTCCTGTGCTCATCATTCTGATACCTACTCTTAATATCATAGAAACATAGCAAACCTACAGCACAATACAGGCCCTTTGGCCCACAATGCTGTGCCAAACATATACTTACTTTAGAAATTACCCAGGATTACACATAGCCCTCTATTTTTTTAAGCTCCTTGTACCTATCCAGGAGTCCCTTAAAAGAGAAACTCCACCAATTGTATCCGCCTCCACCACCGTCGCCGGCAGCCCATTCCATGCAGTCACCACTCTGCATTTAAAAAAAAAACAACAGCAGCTTACCCCTGACATCTCCTTTGTACCTACTTCCAAGCCCCTTAAAACTATGCCCACTTGTGTTAGCTATTTCAGCCCTGGGAAAAAGCCAACTATCCACATGATCAATGCCTCTCATCATCTTGTACACCTCTATCAGGTCACCTCTCATCCTCTGTCGCTGCTAGAAGAAAAAGCTGAGTTCACTCGAACTATTTTCATAAGGCATGCTCCCCAATCCAGACAACATCCTTGTAAATCTCCTCTGCACCCTTTCTTTAGTTTCCATATCCTTCCTGTAGTGAGGTGACCAGAACTGAGCACAGTACTCCATGTGGGGTCTGACCAGGGTCCTATATAACTCTCGGCTCTTGAACTCAATCCCACTGTTGACAAAGGCCAATGCTCCATATGTTTTCTTAACCACGGGATCAATCTGCACAGCAGCTTTGAGTATCCTATGGACTTGGACCCCAAGATCCCTCTGATCCTCCACACTGCCAAGAGTCTTACCGTTAATACTATATTCTGCCATCATATTTGACCTACCAAAATGAACCACCTCACACTTATCTGGGTTGAACTCCATCTGTCACTTCTCAGCCCAGTTTTGCATCCTATCGATGTCCCTCTGTAACCTCTGACAGCACTTCACACTATCCACAACACCTCCAACCTTTGTGTCATCGGCAAATTTACTAATTCATCCCTCCACCTCCTCATCCGGGTCATTTATAAAAATCATTTAAAAATTATTATTGCTTGAAAATTGTATCTGAATGAAATGGATTGATTACTAACACGAGAAAGTCTGCAGATGCTGGAGATCCAAAACAATACACACAAAATTCTGGTGGAATTCTGAAGGCCAGGCAGCATTGATGGAAAAGAGTAAGTATTTGACATTTCAGTCTGAGACCCTTCTTCAGGACTCAAGAAGAAGGGTCTTGAAGAACAGTCCTGAAGAAGCATCTTGGCCCAAAACGTTAGCCGCTTACCTTTCCATAGATGCTGCCTGGCCTGCTGAGTTCCTCCAACATTTTGTGTGCGTTGGTTTTGATTTACTACTAAGATGTTCATAAGTGCCAGAAATATGTTGTATCTTTTTTCTTAAGGTAAAAGGTGATCAAAAAGCTTGATGTTTCTTTTCAGTCATTCGTTATTTATTACTAGTGCATGTGGATAATTCATGGTACTTGGCCTATGTTCACAGGCATGTTTTTTCTGTGGTTTCTTTTCTTTGTGTTATCTACATATTAATTTTAAGCAATCTGTATACTTCTTGTTAATAAACTAGAGATATCAGATTAAGCAGTATGCTTTTCTTCATTCAAGTTTGTGTATTTGTCAGTAAGAGAAAGCTGGTGGCTGATTTTCATGTTGGATTCATAAAATCATTCTGTTTGCAAACTTAGTTAATACCATGATGTATTTGGCTTTTGATCAGTAGTGCACTGGGATGTCATAATTTATCTCTCTCGGGCTCCATTTGGCTGTGTATAATGGAAGTAGTGTAAAAACAAAAGGAATGTGAGGTATTGTTCATGGGCTATTCAGTAACTTAATAGCAGAAGGGAATAAGCTGTTACTAAATTGTTGAGTGTGGGACTTCAGGTTCCTGTATATCATCCCTGATGGTAGTAACAGGAAGGGAGCATGTCCCAGATGGTAAAGGGGCTTAGAAAAGGATGCTTCCTTCTTGAGCTATTGGATGGTGGGAGGATTGTGCCCGTGATGGAGCTGGCTGAGTCTATAACCTCTTGGTCTTGCTGACATAAGTGCAAGGTTGTTGCAATACCTATCGATCTCACTTCTGTAAGGTTCTCTTTTGAAATTAACTCCAGCCTGCTAGTTGTTATGGTCTAATTCCAGATTAGGCGGTATATTTAACAACCAAGACAATTGGGTGAAGATTGAGATAACTTTTTTGTTATGTGTTTTGCTTGAGTAGATTAGAAGAAAATTAATAAGTTTAATAAATGCCAGTTAATGTAAATGCTGTAACTTCCATTTCTAATTGTGTTTTTAAGTTTTTGGAGTCATATACATTTACTTTAGTCATATAGGGAAAAATTCTGTAATGATCTTATGTACTTCATGTCTATTAAAATAATGGACCTGCATGTTCTATCTGGTCCCTAAAACTGTACTTGGGCTGATGTACTAAGTCTTGAATCAAAAATAATTTGTTTTGGATATATTTCCTTCAGGTAATTTTCTTTTGATTTTCTTTAATTGGAAAGAAATTATCTGGTTTCATTTTTAATTTAATTTGAATAACTAACTACGATTTGATATTTTCAACTGTGCTAAATTAGCATTCAGAGATGATATGGTACTGGAGGGGCAGAAGTTCAAATGAGAATAAACCTTGCTATTATAGGTTACAAGAAAATATTTGTGCCGCGTGCATGTAATATAATCACTTAGAGGGAAGATTGTTAACTTAGATGTTTTCCAAAAAAAATTAAAAAAAAAATTTTTTGGATACTTAATGTTCCTTTAAGGATTGGGTCATTCTGGATTTGTTTATGCATAGTAGTTACGTTGCAGGAGGGGGATGGTGTTAGAAATGTGAACCATCTGGATGATTGTTGGAAATGCTGAGCTACAAGGTTCTTTGTTGGTCTTTCACCAATGTTTCCCACGTGTATCTGGTATAGTGCCAGTTAACAGCACAGTATGCCTAATGTGTCATACTTTTAAACTATTAGTTTGGAAACCCCACAAGCCAAGGAACTGTTACATGCCAACCTTTCAAGTCAACATTATACTAGGATTTCCAAGATTAATGTTTTTGGTTAATTTAATATTAATAATATTTATTGCCAGTTCTAATTTACAGAATATTTTTATTGCAGATTATATATTTTGATTTCAAATTTATAAGCTTTGTACCTTTCTGTAGTTTATAATGTTTTGTGTGGTTTATGTGCAGGTTGGGCCCATGTGGTTTGTGCACTTTATATTCCAGAGGTGCAGTTTGCAAATGTTACTACAATGGAACCCATTGTACTACAGTACGTTCCCCATGAACGCTTCAACAAGGTAATTAAACTATAAAAGCAAACCCAAAATTATGCTTATTTTTAGGTACTTTGTAGAGTGAGATTACTTACACTTCTCAGTTTTGTTTTTGGACTTGATTTTTGAGGCTTCTTATGACTTGTTTCCATTTAGAATATGTTTTGGATAGGAGTAACATTTTGAAGAGTTGTTTCACTTCTATTCCACTCAGAACATACTATTTTCATACCATTTTATGGTTCTCTATGGCACTGCATTACTGATCTACCTCTGAAATTTATTTCATTATAAACTTGATTCAGTTAATCCAGTAAAACCTCTTCATCATTTGAAATTTCTATTGAAATTGGGGTTTTTGAGTTGGCAAGAAGTCCTTTCATGGGTGGAGAAGCAGACTTAAAAAGTACCAGATACAGTACATCATGTATGTTACCTGGACAACTTAGAAATCAGCATATTTTCACTGCGTATGATTGTAAGGAAGTGTTCTCTGAAAGCAAAGTGGATATTTTCTTTTGGATTAAAACTAATTTCCTGAAGATTATCTGTTCTAGAGTGTTTTAATTTTTGCTTGCCATTGAGACCAAATTGATTTATTTTTCTAACATATCCTTTCTGACAATTGTGTTGTTAAAAAATAATCATTTGTCATTTTAGCTTCTTAAATGAGAACTGCCATTGTGCTGTAACAGTATAAAATAGTACTAGTTAAGGTGGTATTTGGAAGTTGAGAGATGTTCACATAGATGTTTTTTGCATTGGATCAAGAAGCATTAAATGTTATTTTTTCTAGTATATTTTTCATTGCTGAAACCAGTCTCACTTTCAAGGGTATATTTATCAGAATCCTCTGCTATTGTGCCTAAATGTTTTCAATTGTATGCGAGCATAGATGGTACTTTTAAATCATTATCTGTTTATGGAGGGTATCAAAATCAAAAATAGTCCTGCCAACAATTGATTCATGTTTAAAGCATTTTATTGTCAGGGCAAAAAAAAAATGAATGGCATTGAATGTCGTAGAACATTGGGCTGGTTGGTGGTTTAGTGGCATCAGCACTGGACTTCAAAGCAGATGATCCTGAGTTCAAACCCATCTGTGTCCCAACCTGGGCACAGCAGTATCTGTGTGGAAGAAAGACCTGGCAATTTACTTCTGTATCTTGCCATGAAAACGCTGTGGTCCATGGGGTCACGAAGAGTTGGGCTCGACTCAATGATTGAACAACAACAGCATGGACCATAGAACACGGCAGCACAGTACAGGCTCTTTGGCACATGGTGTACTGAACTTTTAACTGACTATAAGATCAATTTAGTCCTTTCCTCCTACATAGGCCAATGTCATCCATGTACCTGTCTAAGAGTTTCTTAAATATTCCCAATATATCTGCCTCTGTCACTCTGTGTTGGGATGGAGGGGAAGAAACAAATGCTTCTGATGTCCCCCCCATAGTTTATTCTGGTCACCTTAAAGTTGTGGCCCTTTGTATTAGCCATTTCCACCCTAGGAAAATGTCTCTGTCTATCCACTAGATCAGATCGGGGGTCCCCAACTTTTTTTGCACCATGGACCGGTTTAATATTGACAATATCCTTGCGGGCTGGCCGACCGGGGGCGGGGGGGGGGGGGGGTGTTGTTCAGGTAGGGTTAAACTCACCTCAATGCGTCTTTTACAGTTAGGGGTTGCCAACTTTCTCACTCCCAGATAAGGGACAAAAGTAGCAGTCAAGTCCTGGGACACTTTACCCCAGGAAAGACTACCATGACCATGAAGCCTTGCGCGGGCATCTGTGTGCACATGTGTGACGTGCTCATGCACATACGTGCGGATTTTTTTCCCCCACAAATTGGTTTTGCCTTATCTTCCCGACTATACGTACGCAGCCTATATAAAGTAGAAATAATGTATTTATCATTATCATTCCTGTTTTTACTATAGGTTAGTGTTATTTATTTTTGGTTTTATGTGTTATTTGGTATGATTTGTTAGGTTATTTTTTGGGTCTGGGAACGGTCAAACATTTTTCCCATGTAAATTATTGGTAATTGCTCCTTCGCTTCACGCCATTTCAGCACGAAAGTTTTCATAGGAGTGCTCTACCTTAGCAGGGAAAATACGGGACAAACCAATTTAGCCCAATATACGGGATGTCCCGGCAAATACGGGACAGTTGTTAACCTTGTGTTCAAGTTCAACAGTGCGTGACAGGGAATGAGGAAAGGTACAGCTGACTCATATCGTTTCCTCATGACCTAGTAGCACGTGCTTTTTGCCCGGTACCGGTCTGCAGCCCAGTGGTTGGGGACCGCTGCACTAAATCTATGCCTCTTATCATCTTGTATGCCTCTATCAAGTTGCTTGTCATCCTCCTTTGCTCCAAAGAGAAAAGCCCAAGCTCACTCAGTCTATCCTCATAAGATATGCTTGTCTAATCCAGGCAACAATCTGGTAAATCTTCTCTGCACACTCTTTAAAGCTTCTACATCCTTTTTCTACTGGGATGACCGGAGCTGAGCACAATATTCCAAGTGTGGTCTAACCAGGGTCTTATAGAACTGCAAAATTACTTCACAGCTCTTGGAACTCAATTCCCTGACTAATGATAACCAACACACCATATGTCGTCTTAACAACTCTTATCATCTTCAACGGCAATGTTAAGGGATCTATGTACACGGATCCCAAAATCCATACTGATAAGAATCCTGCCATTAACCCTGCATTCTGCCTTAAAGTTCAACCTTTCAAAATAAACGCTTCAACACTTCTCTGAGTTGAACTCCATCTGCATCTTGTCAATGTCCCGTTGTAACCTATGACAACCTTCTATGCTAACCACAACTCCACTAAACTTAGTGTCATCTGCAAACTTACTAACCCAGCCTTCCACTTTCTCATCCAAGTAATTTATAAAAATCAGAGTAAGGGTACCAGAACAGGTTTCTCCGAAACACTGCTGGTTACCAACCTTCAGGCAAGAACACGCTCTATGTACGACCATTCCCTGCTTTCTATAGGCAACCACCCATGCCTCCTGACTTTCTGAATGAGCATACTGTAGGAAGCTGTATCAGACCCCTTACTAATACCCACATTTCACCACATCCTTTGCTCTACCATCATCAATGTGATTTGTCTCATCTTCAAAGAATTCAGTCAGGATCGTGAGGCATGACCGACCCCTCACAAAACCGTGCTAATCAGAATCTTGTCCCAAATACACACAAATCCTGTCTCTTAAGAATACCCCACTGCTGAGGTAAGACTCACTGGTCCATAATTCCCAGGGTTATCCCTACTCTTTTTGCTTGAACAAAGGAACAATGTTTGTCATTTCGAATCTCCCCCTCCCCGTCTCAAATCTCCTACTAGCTCTTCTTTCAGTCCTGACGAAGGGTCTCGGCCCGAAACGTCGACTGTACCTCTTTCTAGAGATGCTGCCTGGCCTGCTGCGTTCACCAGCAACTTTTACGTGTGTTGAATGTTTGTCACCCTTCAGTCATCTGGTACTATTGCTGTGGCCAGTGAGGATGCAAAGATCAGGGCAGTAATCTCTTCCTTGCTTCCTGTAACACCCTGGGATTTATCCCATCTCACGATGTGTATATCATGTTTTTCCAAAGTTCCAGCACATCCTCTGACATATCAGCCTGTTCACATTGTCCTCACAAATGTCAAGGTCCCTTTCACTGGTCAATATTGAAGCAAAGTATTCATTAAGGACTTTTCTTACCTCCTCTGGCTCTGGGCATGTTTCCTGTTTTATTCCTGATTGGTCCTACCCTCAATCTAGTCATCTTCCTGTTCTTCACATATGTGTAGAGTGCCTTGGGGTTTTCTTTAATCCTACTTGCCAACTTCCAGTGCGCTTGTCCATTTTTCAGCTCCTTCCTAGTTACTCTTGTAACTCCTGAGCCATGTCTGATCCTTGCTTCCTAAAATTTAAGTAAGCTTTTTTTCTTCCTCTTGATTAAATGTTCCACCTTTTGTTAATCGTGGGTCCTTCACCTTGCGATCCTTTTCCTGTTTCAATGGGACAAACCTATTCAGAACCCCATGCAAGTTTTTCTTCAACAATGTACACATTTCTGTTCTGCATTACCCTGAGTACACCTATTCCCAAATAATGATCTGGAGTTCCTACCTAATAACATAATTACCCTCCCCCCAGTTAAATACTTTCCCATACTGTCTGCAACTAAACCTGTCTAAGGCTATGAAAAAGGTCAGATTGGTGTTGTCATTGCAAGGTGGCGTGCCTGAATGACTATTGACCTGTGGCTCTGACATCAATTGCTATGAAGTGCTTCAAGTGATTGGATATGGCACACAACAACCACAGCCTACCGGTCAACCTCGACGCTTTGCAATTCGCCTACCAGAGCAACAGGTCAATGGCAGATGCCATCTCTCTGGCCCTACATTCCTCCTTAGAACACTTGGAGAATAAAAGCACATATGTAAGGCTCATTTTCATTGACTACAGCTCTGCCTTTCATACCATCATTCCAAATAAACTGATTCCTAAGCTCCGGAACCTGGGCCTTAGCACTCAGATCTGCAGCTGGATCTTCAACCTCCTCACAGACAGGACCCAGGCTGTAAAAATAGGGGACAAGCTCTCCTCTACAATTACTCTGAGCACCGATGCCCCACAAGGCTGTGTACTCAGACCCCTGCTGTACTCACTGTACACCCATGATTGTGTAGCCAAGTTTCCATTGAACTCAATATACAAGTTTGCTGATGACACCACAATTGTAGGCCGTATTTCAGGTAATGATGAGTTTGAGTACAGAGAGGCAATTAAGAACCTTGTGGCATGGTGCAAAGACAATAACCTATCCCTCAACGTCAGCAAGGCGAGGGAATTGGTTGTTGACTTCAGAAGGAGTAGTGGACCGCACAACCCCATTTACATTGGTGGTGCGCATGTGGAACAGGTCAAAAGCTTTAAGTTCCTCGGGGTCAATATCACAAATGACCTGACTTGGTCCAACCAAGCAGAGTGCACTGCCAAGAAGGCCCACCAGCACCTTTACTTCCTGAGGAAGCTAAGGAAATTTGGCCTATCCCCTCAAACCCTCACTGATTTTTATAGATGCACTGTAGAAAGCATTCTTCTGGGTGTATTACAACCTATCCAAGACCGGAAGAAGCTGCAGAAGATTGTGAACACAGCCCAGCACATCACACAAACCAATCTTCCATCCGTGGACTGACTTTACACCGTACGCTGTTGGAGCAGTGCTGCCAGCATAATCAAGGACACGACCCACCCAGCCAACACACTTTTCGTCCCTCTTCCCTCCGGGAGAAGGCTCAGGAGCTTGAAGACTCGTACGGCCAGATTTGGGAACAGCTTCTTTCCAACTGTGATAAGACTGCTGAACGGATCCTGACCTGGATCTGGGCCGTACCCTCCAAATATCCGGACCTGCCTCTCGGTTTTTGTTTGCACTGCCTTACTTTCCCTTTTCTATTTTCTATTTATGATTTATAATTTAAATTTTTAATATTTACTACCTCGATTTGTACTCCAGGGAGCACGAAGAGCAGAATCAAATATCGCTGTGATGATTGTACGCTCTAGTATCAATTGTTTGGCGACAATAAAGTATAAAGTCATTGTCTCCTGAATGCTCACCCACTGAGATTTGACACCTCACGGCTCATTGCCTAGTACTAGATCCAATACAACCTTTCCTCTAGTCAGCTTGTCTGCATATTGTCAGGAATCATTTTGCCTCATCTAAGTCTTTTGCACCAAGGAGATGCCAATCAATCTTGGGGAAGCTGAAGACCCCATGTCAACAACCATGTTATTTTTGCAGCTTTTCAAAATCTCCCTCTGGATCTTTTCCTCAGTGTTTCACTTGCTACTGAGTGGTCTATAGAATACTCCCAATAGAGAGATTGCTTCCTTCCAGCTTCTGACTTCCATGCTTACTGACTCAATGGACAATCCCTCCATAATGTCCTCCAGTCTGCAGATGTGATCAGCATTGCCCGTCCCACACTTGTTTTTACTTCTCACCCTGTCCCTTTAGAATCATCTAAACTCTGGAACATTCAGCATCCATTCCTGTTCTTATCACCGTAATGGACACAACATTGTAGTTCCAAGTACTGACCCAGACTCATCACCCTTGTTCCTGATACTTGTGATATTCTTCCCTTTTCTTACCTGTGTCGTTGGTACCAGTATGTACAATTACTTCTGGCTGCTCATCCTTCCCCTTTCGAATGTTGTGAACTCTATCCGATATATCCCTGACCCTTGCACTTGGGAGACATCATACCATCCAAGTGTCTCTTTCCTGTCCACAGAATTTCCTGTCTGTTCCCTTAATTCGAATCCCTTATCACCACTGTTGAAATGTTTTCAACCTCTGATTTATCAAAGTATTCTTATTTTGCAGTGTCACTGCAAGACCCTTGTGATGTGTTCTTAAAACATTGGTTTTCTTTGTTTAAGCAGAGCTTTATTTAAAAAATAAAACACAAATTACTTTGTTTCTCATGGTACGTTAGGAACCACCTTCTATTATAATTCCGCTTTTTGAAACCAAGTGGTATTTCTGCTTTAGATGTACTTTCTATAGGACTTAAAAAGGTTAAGTTGGGTGAAATCAAAATATGTGAATCATAACTTTGAAAAGATGTTTGGTTATTGTAAAAGCTGTTCTGAAGTACAAACTGATTGAATCTACACATATAGATAAAGAGCCTTAAAAATGTTCCAGGGAACTTGAATTTTACTTGGCCGTTGAGAGGGAAAGCCTCTTGCACTGTTTTATGAAGGCCCAATGTAGATGTAAAGATCAGCACTTCATGTTCTTTTTAGGCAAGTTGCACCTGAATAAGAGAACCAGCCTTTTCTTTCTGATTTCTGTTTTCCAAATTGGCCAATCTCATGTAATGCCAGCTACTGTAATGTTAACCAGGTTTTCTTTTTTCACAGAGGCTGGCTTTTGTGATGGATATTTCTAGCATTTTCTTTTGTTTCAGATTTTGAGTTCTATTGCAAGCCATGGTAATTTTGAGCAGAGATTATTACTGATTATTGAATTAGCAACAATAATGGACTATTTTAAAAGAAAAAAGAAGTCCTGTTGCTTATTTACATGTATTACTTTAATCAAAGTATAACAGAGATCAAAATTAATAATCTTTTAGAAAGGATTTAAAAATATAATTTCTAAATAGTGTTGTATTTCATAACATAAATGTGAATGCGAAATTATAAGCATATTCCTGAAAAGAAAATCAACACTTTACTCAATGAGACTTACTACATTAACAATGACAAGTATTTTGTATTCTGCTTGTATTTGGTTCTTCAGAGAGCTATGCGTTTAAGCAGTAGTTTCATCAGTATGTCTGCTATAATTAGACTTGACCAAGTTCATCACTGAAAACAATGACTCACCTGAATATGTAAATGAAAGTACTGTTAATATTGCCATTGCAAAATTTTTCACAGTTAAGTTATTACTAATATCACTGAATACTCAGTGTTTACGCACAAATGACAGAAGAAAAGATATAACCAGAGTGAAGTTTCTGTCAACTGGCTGAACCATTTACTATACAAATACTGATGTTTACACCAGATCTGTGTGGATTTTAAAATGTATCATGCTACGTCATATGTTCTGTCAACAATCTAGCTGACACCAAACCAGAGTGAGATTTTTATGTTAAAAGATGTTACTGCTTTTGGATTATAAAAGTTATTTGTGGTAAAGATAATCATTTTGCGTCTTTTTATTATAGGTGGGGTTTAAAGAATCGAGGACAGCGCTGCATGCTAACAATTTTTGTGTGTGCTTCTTAGGCACACGTCATAAGTTCTCCATCCCTGGTCTAGGCAATCTCTGCCTTCATTTTCTACGTATTTACTTATTTTCTTCCACCCTTCTGAAGCTTAAAACTCATTAGTTTTATCACATCCATAAAAAAAATTTCTCTTACTATCTCTTCTTTCGGTTAGTGCTGACGGAGGGTCTCAGCCCGAAACGTCGACTGTACCTCTTCCAATAGATGCTGCCTGGCCTGCTGCATTCACCAGCATTTTTTGTGTGTGTTGCTTGAATTTCCAGCATCTCTAGATTTCCTCGTGTTTGAGTTTTATCACATTTATAGTTTGCTTCAAGGGTGATTAACTTTTTCTCTCTTTGTATTCTCTGTAACTGAGGAATTGCTGGGCTGACTAACTACTCTATAAGTGATAATAAAAGTTATCATAAAAATGTTGATATGCTGCATTAGGGTTAATTTGCATTCTGCATTCTTAAAGTTCCACTTCATTAAATGGTAATTTACGTTTTCAATAAAAATATTAACATTTGGTATATATTTCCAGCCATCGCTATAATGAAGTGCAGTTGGCATCTTCTAAAATTCATGTGTAGGATTGTGGTGAAAAACTTGCATGTTGCTGTTAGCTGGCACTAAATGGTGATGTACTGCTATAAATCAGATTGCTATTTGACTTAGGCTATGTCCACACTACACTGGATAATTTTGAAAACAAAGCCTTTTCTCTTCGTTTTGACCCTCCGTCCACACTGAAACAGCGTTTTCATCCCCTGAAAATGGAGCTTTTCTAAAACACTCTCCAGAGTGTAAATTTGAAAACGATTGTTACGCATTGTGTCGATGGGGTAAATGGGGATATTTAAAAACGCTGTCATGACAACACCAAACAACAATGGTTTTTCTGCTTCTGCTTGGTATTGCGCAAGCACTGCCGGATGGTTGTTATAACGCGCAGTCAGTGTGAACGGCGTGAGAGTTAAATTGTAAAGTGAGCTTGTTTGACTAGATCCCCTAAATTGATTTGATTGAGTCTATCTTTAAAAATATTAACGTCAGAAATACTGCGCAGGTCTGGCGGCAGAAGATTCCACTCTCTTGTTGATCTTGGATAGAGGTCAGCTTCACCTGTGTGTTGTTTACTTTATTGTCTACATTAATAGCTTGTTTGGAGTTAAACATCTCCATGTTCTCCACTGCTTTGCTGACTTTGTAGTCATTTGTAACTTGCAGAAACAGCTCGACCTCATTGTCTGTCTAAACGAAGAAGTCCGGTCTGCTTTTTCCAGCGGAGGTTTTCTTTGTATTCCTTGAAGACATTGTTGAAAACTTTCTTTTGCTGTTGTTGTTGGTACTCTAGTTTTTGACCAATGGAAATAACACAACGCCGTCGCAGAAACGTAAATATTATATCGTTTCCTCTTCGCTTGTTTTCTGTAGATGTCCCTGCGCATGCCCAGTGGAAGTAGATTCACCCAAATATCCGTTTTAATGTGGACAGAAATATTTTGAAAAATGTTTAGTGTGGACGCCTGTCATTTTTACTCAAAACCGGTGTTTTCAAATATATCCGGTCTAGTGTGGATGTAAGGTGTTTGTGATAACATTCCAGTGTATCTGCTTTGTTATTGTTCTTCTGAGTAGTGGAGATTATATGTTGAGTAAGTGTTGATAGCATTGGGGTAATATATTAGCAAGAGCAGAAGACATAATTGGGATGAATGAGTCATTTTCAGGTTGTCAAACTGTAAGTAGAATGATACCACAGGGATCTGTGGTCAGGACTCAGGTGTTTATGATCAGTATTCTTGACTTGGGTATTGTAGCCAAATTCGATGAGACAAAAATAAGTAGAAAAATTAAGATAGGTTGCCATGAAGGACAAAAAAAAGACCTGCAAAGGAGTGTAAATGAGTAAGTGAAAGGACAGGAATTTGGCAAATGTGAAAATGTGAAGTTATCCCCTGCAGGAATAAGAATAAAAAAAATCAGAAAATTATTCAAATGGTTAGATACAACAATGTTGCTGTTCAATGATCTGGGTGCCTTTCCACATAAAGCAAGGTTAACAGCATCTACTATAATTAGGATATCCTGCTGGTGGTGTAGTGGCATCCACATTGGACTTCGAGGCAAGTAGTCCCAGGTTTGAATTTGGCACGCTTTCCATCTGTGCACGCTTGCATGCTTTCTACCTGTGCTGGGTTGAACATCGAGCTAGCAACTCGACCTGATTCAAAACAGACAAATGCTAAAGAAAGAGCAAGGTTGCTGCCCGATGTGCCCCATGGTGCTGAGAGGAACAACTGTAGTTAGGAAATTCTGTACGTGGACTTTTCCTTTGGCTTTTTTCACAGAAGGCAAGGATGGCAGTGAAGGAAAGCCTTGCTACAACTGTAAATACTTTTAGTGAAATTGTACCTATAGTGCTTCATGTAGTTTTGGCCTTCATATTTAAGGAGGGATTTATAAGACATAGGAGCAGAATTAGATGATCTGAGCAGCTTGTACTCCTTGGAATTTAGAAAAATGAGGCATCATGCCGAAGCACAAGATTGTGAGGGGACTTCACTGGTAAATGCTGAGGGGCAAATGACCATTTTTTGAGGGGATTTGAAACCAGGAAGCCCAATTTTGATCATAGAGTTTCCTTTTTTAATATTATGCTGATGACCAATTTCTTTGAAGGTGGGCAGATCAAACCACATCCTGTGAAAAGAAAACAGCATTAATTTTTGGGTCACTGACCCTTAATCAGAATTGGAAAAAGTAAGTAAATAAACTAGAAAAGTCATGAACACGAGGCTCTGCAGATATTGTTTGCATTGTTGCGTGAATGAAGTCTCCAAAGAAAATTATTGGTAGATACAAAGCGGTTTAATTCCTTGACAAAGCAAGGTACAGCCGGCATGATATGGAGACTCTTTCGGTCGAAAGCTCTGCTGGCTCAATGTGGAGTTCGATATTTTATGTGCCAAACATCAAAAGACAATTCCATATTTACAATGTATAGACAGTACTTTCTTTTAAGCTGCACACAAACCTTCACATCTCCTCATTCACTTTCACACCACAGACATCCAAATGAATTTTAATCAGCATTGTCTGGTCTGGGACTCATTGCTTTTAGAGCTGCACTCCAAATTAAATCCTCAATACATATTCAGATGTGATGACTGGTAGCCAAAGTCAGTTGCTAAATGTATATGTCCTAAACCCAAAAATCACTCTAACAGAGCAATGTACATAAAATACTGTAGGAACTTCAGTTTGTCAGGCAGCATCCATGGAGTAGAATAAACAGTCGTTATTTTTTGAGCTGAGAACCTTAATCAACATAGCTTGCAATCATAGATACTTTATAAAGTCTGCAATATTTTGCCCTAGAATGTGTCCTATTGTGATCTCCCAGTGAGGAAGGCAAGGATCCAGTTGCAGGGAGAGGTAGAGGCCCAGGTTTTGGAGTTTGTTTATTAGTACTGAGGGTATGATGACGCTGAAGTCCAGGTACCATCTACAGAAGAAAGATCATTTTAAGAGCAAAGAAACAAATTCGGATTGAAGTTAGAGGTGGAATTGGATGCAGGTCAGCTCTGGCAAGGTTTGCAGGCCATTATTTCTTACAAGTCAATATTTAATATCTTGAATGGCTGTGATGCTTCATCCCAGACGAGCTCAATGCCTTCTATGCACAATTTGAAAGAGAGAATAAAGCTACACCTGTGCGAATCACCTCACATCTGGCAACTTTTGGATCTCAGGCTGACTTCAGAACATCTTTCAAGAGGGTGAGCCTTGCAAGGCATCACACTCTGATGGTGTACCTGGTAGGTCACTGAAAACCTGGGCCAACCAACTTGAGAGAGTGTTTAAGGGCATTTTTTATCTTTCACTGCTGCAGTTGAAAGTTCCCACCTGCTACAAAAGTGTATCAATCGTACCAGTGCCCAAGAGGAACAGGGTGAGCTGTCTCAATGATGCTCCTAGTTGCACTCACATCTATTGTGATGAAGTACTTTGAGAAGTTGGTTAGGGCCAGCGTCAACTCCTGCCTGAGCAAGGACCTGGACCAACTACAATTTCCCTACCATCACAATAGGTCTACAGTGGATGCAACTCAATGGCTCTCCACTTGGCCTTAAGACTGCAAGAGAAAGCAG
Source organism: Mobula birostris (assembly GCF_030028105.1). Taxonomy (NCBI): domain Eukaryota; kingdom Metazoa; phylum Chordata; class Chondrichthyes; order Myliobatiformes; family Myliobatidae; genus Mobula; species Mobula birostris. Next base: position 184,719,856 of record NC_092372.1, read on the forward strand.
CAGAATTAGGCCATTCAGCCTGTTGAGTCTGCTCTGCCATTCTGCTGATTTATTATCTCTCCCAAACCCATTCTCCTGCCTTATCCCCATAACCTTTGGTGTCGTGACTATTCAAAAAACTATCAACCTTCACTTTAAATATACTCAATAACTTGGCGTCCGCAGCTGTCTGTGGCAATGAATTCCACCGATTCATCACCCTCTGGCTAAAGAAATTCTTCCTCATCTCTGTTCTAAATGGACGCCCCTCTATTCTGAGACTTTGCCCTCTAGTTCTAGACTCACCTACTATAGTAAACATCCTTTCCACATCCATTTTATCTGGCAGATTTCCAACTCGTCCTACTGACTGCAATTTTATTCTATCATCTGCCTGTCCTTCCTCACAGTATCAAAATCCTAATACCAGTGCAGCTTAAAACCTCTAAATTTGCTGATCACAGAACTGTTATTGGCAAAATCTCAGATGATGTATCAGTCTGTTTGAATCTCTATGAAATGTTGGTTAAATCATGCTTACATATCATGTCCAATTCTGTTATTGTATTAACAAAGTGATACAGGTTTCCCCCATCATCCGAAGGTAGAGCATTCCTATGAAACAGTTCGTAAGCCGGAATGTCATAAAGCAAAGAAGCAGTTACCATTTATTTATATGGGAAAATTTTGTGAGCGTTCGCAGACCCAAAAATAACCTACCAAATCATGCCAAATAACACACAAAATCTAATATAACAGTAACATATGGTAAAATCAGGAATTATATGATAAATACACAGCCTATAAAAGTAAAAATACTTTTCCACAATCATTGCCTGCACTGTCCACCATAGCGAAAATCTCACGCAAGCGCTCTCGGCAGAAACACTGCGCAAGCGCTCTCGGCAGAAAATCTCATGCAAGCGCTGTTGGCAAAAACACTCTCTCCAGTAACTTTTAAGATATGAAGCTGCCAAATCATATCAAATAACACGTAAACATACTCAGCCTATATAAAGTAGAAATAATGTATGTACAGTGTAGTATTACTTACGGGAATCGGGAAGACAGCGCAGAGCACACTGATGGTGTGTTAGGCTGAGTCGTCGGAGGTTGGGGTGGTGCAGTGGCCCTCACCCTCTGGGCAGCGAACCGATACCGATCCGCGAAGCATGCAGGGGTACAGCAGTAGCCGGGAGGCATACAGCACATCTTTAAGAAAAAAGCTGAAATAAACATGCTAATTAATTAGGTGCCGTTCGACACGTAAATGTCGGCCCAGATCAGAGGTGATTGCCGATTGCGTCGCCTCTGATCTGGGCCAACAGTTACATGCCGGGCGGCACCTAATTAATTAGCATGTTTATTTTGGCTTTTTTCTTAAAGATGTGCTGTGTGCCTCCCGACTACCGCTGCATTCTCTGCGAATCGGTATCTGTCGGCGGCCTGGGGGTTGGGGTGGTGGGACACTGGGGTGTCATCTCATCGTCGTCTGTTTCCATTAGGGCAGGCAGCTCATCTTCTCCTATGACTGCCCACCTCGATGTTGAAGCTTGAAGTTCGTCGTCTGCTGTGGCTGATATGGAAGGTTTGAAAAACGACAGTATGCTTGACTGCTGAGCCTCGCGCATTTTTCTATCATACAGTTCTTTGTAAGCACTCAAACCATCTTGCAAATATGCCCTAAACCGACGTACCCTTTCAAAATTAAAGTTGTACTTTATCATTGCAGCGAAAATCTCACGCAGTCACTTTCGGTCTGTTCGCTACTGCATTCGGTTTCGATTGTTACCCTTTCCTCTTCCAATTGCATCAGCTCTTCATCTATCAGTTCTTGGTCATGGGATGCTAAAACCTCTTCAACATCATCTAGTCAACTTCCACAAGCCAAACTCACTTTGTCCTTTCTTCGTTCACCACGATCGAAATGCTTAATTATGTCTAGTTTTACGCTAAGTGTAACACCCTTACGAGCTCTTTTCGGCTTTTCTGATACCTTAGGACTCATCTTGCTAACGGCTGCTCACAGGCACATGTTTAAGCAATGCCAGCTAGAATACATTTCGGAATCCAGGGGAGAGCGGCTGCTCGGGGTGCGCGCTGCTTTTTTTTGTAACAGTGAAAACACCTTCTGTTAGCGAAAACAGGTAACTAATGTAGGTCTTTCGTAACAGTGAGGTTTCGTAAAGCGAACGTTCGAAAAGTGGGGGACACCTGTACAGAGCATAGAACAGTACAACTCAGTAGTCGCCCTTCAGCCTACAATGCTGTGCTAACTTTATAACCTACTCCAAAATCATTATAACCCATCTCTTCTACATAACTGTCCATTTTTAAAAAGATCATATATGTGCTTATCTAAGAGTCCCTTAAATACCTTTAATTTATCTGCCTTTACTACCAGCTCTGGCAGTGAATTCCATGTAGCTCTGTTTTTATTTTTTTTATATATATATATAAAAACACCACCCCTGACATCTGCCCTAAATTTTCTTCTCCCTCATATTAGCTGTTTCCACCCAAGGAAAAAGTGTGTGGCTGTCAACTCGCTCTATGCCTGTAATACATTTATATAAAATTACCTCTCATATTTCCCTTTAAAGAGGAAAAACCCTAGTGAGATCAACCTATCTTCCTAAAACATGCTCTCCCATCCTGGCAGCATTCTGGTAAATCTCCTCTTCATATCCTTCCCATGATGAGGATACCAGAACTGAATACAGTACTCGGTGTGGTCTGACTAGAGTTTTATAGAGCTGCAGGATCACCTTGTGGTTCTTGAACTCAATCTTCCAGCTAATGAAGGCCAACATACTATACGTCAGGGCTCCCCAATTAGTTTTCCACAAGGGCCAAATTATGTCAAGCATGCCAAGCCAGGGGCCAAAACGTCCAGGGTTTATTTTCATTGCACCAGTAAGTTGTTTTATGGACAGATGTTGTTGCTGCTGCTATTACCATTATTAGTAGTAGTAGTAGTACTAGTAGTAGCCTGTGTTGTGGATCACACGAAAAAAAAATGCGCTCTTGAAACAAAATAAGTCCAAAACCATTTAATTATGACTCTAGCTATCACAGCTGTCAGCTGTCATATTGAGAACTCATCTGGGACTTAAGATACACACAGACAGACAGACAGACACACACACTAAACATGGTAGTCTTCACCACTTCTCTTCCACACAAAGAACACTTCTCTTCCACACAGAGTTTTAGTAGTACTGCCTTTTCCACTGTTTCTGTTCTCTCATTTAATCTATTTGTTCTTTTTAATTAAGCTATGTAGCATTTGAAGTATGAAGTGTAGCTATAAATGAAATTATCAGTATTATTGTTGTAATATTATTATACCACAGTAAGATTGACAAATAGACAAAAATAAATTGATTGGCACACCAATCAGTGAGAGAAGTGACAGCGACCGGATGAGGCAATCCTTCTGATGTTGATCCTGTATTCTGTTGTGGCAATCCTGAAGCACTGGCCAAGATGTGCATTGGAGAGTCTGTTTCTGTCCTGGCTCTTGATAGAGTTCATTGAAGAAAATGATGACTCATGTGTACGTGGAGGGCAACAGGGTGAGTAGGAGCATTGCAATTGCTTTCGTGTTTTTGAATTGAGCCTGGGGAACCACGTTGATCCAAAAGTCACTCACCCCAACGTCCTTGTGTTGCGCTTTGAGCAAATCAGATGTTCCCATTTCCAAGACCTCCATCTGAAGAGTTGTCTCATCTATGGAAGGCACCAGCCTTTTGGCCTCTGCAATCCACTGGTCATCAGCTGAAATGGAGAACGGCTGTCTCAGGAAGAAGAGGATGTCACCTGAGAGTTTGGGGGAGCTTTCAAGTCGTTCCCTGAAGTTTTCTGCCAGGCTCGTCACGAAATCCTTCATCACCGGATCCTCCTGCATTTCGTTCTTCTCGCAATGCTCCCGCAGAGGTGGAAAGTGCAACTTTCTCCTGTGAATGTCTCTCTCCAAAAGGATCAGCTTTGACTGGAAAGCTTTAATTGCCTTGTACATGTCTGCAACAGTGTGGTTGTTGCCTTGTAATTGCAGATTAAGTTGATTTAGATGAGACATGATGTCACACAAAAAAAGAACATGTGAATCGCCTTGTTGTCACTTAAAAACCTCTTAAATCCTTGGGCTTTTTGACTCTGCAGGCTGAATAAAAATGACACAAGCTCATCGTGCAGGTTGCACCCCCTCTCCACCACATGGCCTTTGCTCAGCCAGTGAACATCATTATGCAGCAAAAGATCTTTGTGTTCCGCTGACATTTCCTCCAGCAATGCTCTGAAAAGGCGATGCTGCAGACTAGAACTCTCACGAACGAAATTTACCAGTCTCGTCACAGTATCCATCGCCTCTTTCATTTCCCCACACAGTTTAGTGCACAACACTGATTTGTGAGTAATATAATGAAATGCCAAGAGTGCTGGGTTAACAGCGGCAAACCTGCTTACCCTTGTGTTGTCCCATCACCGACGGAGCCCCATCAGTGACAACGGACAAAATTATGCTCACATCGAAGCCATTCTTCTCAAAGAACTATGTCAATTCGTTAAAAATTACTTCCCCAGTTGTGCGCCCAAGCAGAGGAAGCAAACAAAGTAGCTCTTCCCGAAAGGTCTTCCTATCAAAAAAACTTGCGAACACAGATAGCTCTTCCATATCAGTTTGGTCACAGGGTGAGTCTATGGCTAGTGATATGGCTTCTGCTTTTTCCAAATCGGTGAGTAGATTGGAAAAACACTCCGGTAAAACTTCTACTCTTCTTGCTGCTGTGTTAGCTGACAATGGCACCGTCTTTAATAGCTGCACAACCGTTTTCTTGGTTTTCTCATGTGACTTAAAACTTCGCCAACCGTATCAATTGCACACATTTTAATTGACTCGGCATCAGCGGATGGCTTCTTAGCTTTGGCAAGATTCCATGACACATGCAATGATGCAGCTGTTGTGCTGTCTTGTGCAGATGTTGACTTACAGCTAGTAGAAACGGAGGGCTTGTATGATATCATATTTGCAATTTTTTGTTTGCGTTGATCTGATCTTAGATTAGATTATGAGGACACACAGTCCTCTTTTATTGTCATTTAGTAATGCATGCATTAAGAAATGATACAATAATTTTGCAGGGTAGTTGGTATTAAAACTGGCAGCATGTGAATTGTTGAAGTGCTGCTTTAGATTTTCTGATTTGCAGACAGCTATGGACTGTATGCATATTAAGCATGTTTGTTTAGCATTGGCATGGTCCGGTAAAATAAAACAAAACTGATCAGTCCAGTCAGATTTGAACTGACGGTTTTCCTGGTCGACTTTGCGCTTTTTCACGCAGTGCATGTTGTTCTTGATTTAGGGTCTGTGACTTACTACTGGTAACAATTCGCTTAGATGACAGATTTGCTTCTTAAATGAAGGGCAGGTAGCTGTCTAGTTGAGGACTGTAGAGAGCACGCAGTAGGTCGCGCGCTCTATGGGGGCGTAGGTCAAGTGTATGGTGTGGGATGAGGTTAAAATAAATTAGACCAGTGCGCGCTTTATTTACATGTTACAACAGGTGCGTTCACATAAGTGCCAGGGGGTCGGCGCGGTCCAGACAATTTGGTTCTCGCGGTCTGGACCTGGCCTGCGGTCCACTTATTGGGGTTGTCTGCTATATGTCTTCTTAACCATTCTATCAACTTGCACTGCTAATTTGAGGGAGCTGTTGAGATGGACCCCAGGATCCCTTTGTTATTCTACGCTGCTAAGAATCTTGCCGTTAACCCCTTACTTTGCCTTCAAGTTTCATCTTCTAAAGCAGGGGTCCCCAACCTTTCTTTCACCACGGACCGGTTTAATATTGACAATATTCTTGCGGACTGGGGGGTGGGGGAGGTTACGGTTGCCAACAGACAAGAGTAGCAGTCAAATATGGGACACTTGTGTTTACCCCGAGAAAGACTACCATGACCATGAAGCCTTGTGCGGGCACCTGTGTGCGCATGTGTGATGTGCCGATTATTTTTTCCCTACAAATCGTTTTTGGCGATTCTGTTCTGCGAAACTACACTGTACATACATTATTTCTACTTTATATAGGCTGTATATTTATCATATCATTCCTACTTTTACTATATGTTAGTGTTATTTTAGGTTTTATGTGTTATTTGATATGATTTGGTAGGTTTTTTTTGGGTCGGGAACGCTCAAAAATTTTTCCCATATAAATTAATGGTAATTGCTTCTTTGCTTTACGCTATTTCAGCACGAAAGGTTTCATAGGATCGCTCTACCTTAGCGGGGGAAATACGGGACAAGGGCAGTCCCATATGGGACAAACTAATTCAGCCCAATATACGGGATGTCCCGGCTAATATGGGACAGTTGGCAACCCTGGGGGGGGGGGGGGCGGCGGGGGAGGACCGGAGTATAGGTGATAAGTCAACTATAAGTCACCTATAAGTGGCTAATACACTCAATTTCGTTTCTAAAAGGGCTTATCTAACAAATTTAATATTAAACACACAACGCATATTTTCCTCGCAAGAATATAGTCATAAGTCAATTATAAGTCCCTTATAAGTCAATAGCATCATAACATTTTAAGTAATGTTTGGATATTAAACACACAGCACATATTTTCCCCGTATGAACTTATAAAATCATTACAACACACCAATATCGCTGAATCAGTGGGAGCCCTGGGCTTGTTTCCCTGCAACAAGATGGTTCCATCGAGGGGTGGTGGGAGACAGTGATACTCGAAGGGGGTTCCTTATGTCCAGTCTATTCCGCAATTTAGTTTTCGTTGCATTCATTGCAGAAAATCCCGCTTCGCAGAGATATGTTGGAAATGGAAGCAATGTTTTCAGTGCTTTTGTGGCTGTTTCAGGATATTTAGCCTTGACTTTGATCCAGAATGCCGGCAGAGATGTTATGTCAAACATACTTTTCAGCCCGCTGTCAGTTGCAAGCTCGAGGAGTTGATCTTCTTCCCGCGCTGACATGTATGATGTGTGCGTAATGACCTCGTGTGCGTTCAAGTTCAACAGTGGGCGTGACAGGGAATGAAAGGTGCAGCTGACTCATATCACCAAATTGTATCGTTTCCTCGCGGCCCAGTGTTCTAAAGTGTATCACTTAATACTTTTCCAGATTGAACCCCATCTACCGCTTCTCAGCCAGCTCTACATCCTTTCACTGTCCTGTTGTAAGGCACTGAAAAGAGTGAAGAAAAGATTACAACTATGATACCAGAAATAAAGAGAGTACATAAAGAAAGGATTCCTTGGAAAAAGGAAGACAGATTGGTATCTAAAATGAGATTACAGATGCAGTGAGAGTGTTTCTTCTTGAGGGGCAAATGCCTAATTAGGGACTATCAATGCAAGGTAACCTCCAAGAAATCCAGTAGCAAATTGGGAAGCTGTTGTGAAATGTTGAGCTTGCTATCACAGTGAAGAGTTAAGGTGATTATGAATTTATTTAAGGGGAGGAAAACCAAACATATGGGCAAGACAGGAATACAGCATAATGCCAATTGACTTGTATCAAGAAAGTCAAAAGGGGGCTGAATTAGAACATAAAGAGCATACAATAGTCAGGCTAAATACAGTACTTTTATGCTGTAAAATTACTTCATACCTAAACACACGATTCACATCAATATTACATTAGTGTTCTGTGTTCCCACTGTTTATTGAAACATTTTACTGTGCCTCTGATTCATATTCAGTTTTCAGAAATTAAAAAATAAACAGCAAATACTGCAAACTGCCCAAGAAGAGGAGGGTGAGCTGCTTCAAATATCACTGGTGGTACTCCCATCTACTGTGATGAAGTTCATTGCGAGGTTGGCGATGAATTAATTCCTGCTTGAGCAAGGACTTGGGCGAGCTGAAATTTGCCTACTGCTGCAACAGATCTACAGCAGACGCAACTTCACTGGCTCTCCATTTAGTCATAATTACCCAGGCAACAGCAATACCTACATTAGCTTGCTGTTCGTTGCTTGCAACTTGGTGTTAACCCTTCATCCCCTCACTTCTAAATCTGGGCCTCTGCATCTCCCTCTGCAACTGGATCCTTGACCTCATCATCAGAAAACCACAGTCGGTGTGGATTATGAATCAACACTGGCACACCTCAAATATGTGTACTTAACCCACTGCTGTACCCTCTCAACCTCTAAAGGGATCTACCCTGGACTGAACATATTGATGCAATCACAAGAAAGGCACAACAGCAACTATACTTCATCAAGAGCTTAAGGAGATTAGATATGTCGCCAAAGACTTGCAAATTTCTACAAATGTACCATTTAACTGGTTTACAACCCTGCCTGTATGGAGGCTCCAGTGGTCATAAGAGGCTTCAGGGGGTTGTAGATTCAACCAGCTCCATTATGGAGAGTAGCTTTCTCACCATTGAGAACATCTTCATAAGTCAGAGCCTCATGAAGGTGACATTTATCATTCTGGAGCCTCACCACTTAGGGCATCCCTCTTCTTGTTATTACCATCAGGGAGGAGGTACAGATGCCTGAAGATGCACATTGAACGTTTTAGAAACAGCTTTTTTTTTTTTTTTTAAACTCCTTGCCATCAGATTTCTGAACGGTGTAAGAACCCACTGATACTTCCTCATATTCCTCTTGCCCGATTAATTTTATATTGTAAGTGGTAGTAACATTTTGTCTTGCACTGTACTGCTGCTACAAGTCAATAAATTTCATGATGTATATAATGTGTTAATAAACCTGATTTTCATTCTAATTCTTAAATAAAAAGAACAACGCTGGAAATGCTCATCAGTGGAAAGAGAAAAGAGTTAATCCTTCATATCTGACAAAGGGCCTTCAATCTTAAAAATTGACTCCCTTGATATAGACAAAGTAATTGATCTGCAGATTTTGGTAATTAGCACTATATTGATATTTACCTAGAAGATCTTTAGAAATATGCTGTATGAAATATGGTACAGCAATGTAGTAGCAAATGAGAAGATCAGACCTCTGATTTTAAGTGACACTAGACAACCCGGTGACCCATTGGGGTACCTTTTGAGGGAAAGGTAGTGCAGTCTGATGTGATGTGCTTTGGAAATTAAAGAAGAAAAACTCAGTTTATTAAGGAAGAAAGACGCATAGCAAGACAAATATAGCTCCATCTCGTTTAACGAAGGACACTTTTGATGACGACGTTTCTGGTTGATCTGCCACCCTTCAAGAATACTCTAATGTTTTCATTTCTTTTTCCCCGACTAAAAGCCACATACATCTGACCATGCTGGAATACCGGTTTCTCCAAATAAATCAACACATTCTCCATGGTTTGGCCTTGCGCCTTATGTATAGTCATAGCAAAGTATGACTGTGTCGGGAACTGGTTCTGCTGAAGAGGGACATCTTCCCCTTCTGATAAATTGAGAGTAATTCTTGGGATCATGACAATGTCATTTTTGAACGCACCAATGTTTATCTTTGCTATGAAGAGATTGTCGTGCAGTTCTTCCACCTTCATTTGTGTTCCTTTGCAAAGCCTTGGTTGATCCAAGTTCCTCTTTGAAATGATGGGAGATCTCCTTTTCAGTTCCAGTTTATGTGGTGGCAATCCAGAGAGTTCGACCGAATCAAGGAATTCTGTTGGAAAATGAGTGGCTTTATTTAGCTCCTTGACTTATGGCATTGAAGGAACAGTATTCTTTCATGATTTCAGGGAAGTGTCTAATGCATGAGAAGTTTATTTTTCGCATCATTTCATTGAGAGGAACCAAGATAGAATTCTTTGAGAACAGTTCTGCAGGATTCTCGAATGTCGAGTGGATGAAATCAATGCATTCTTTATTGTCGTCGAAAGCGGCCATTGTCTTCAGCAACTCTTGCAATAATTACTCTTTGCCGTATATTCTCGTTGATCTTTCCTTTTCTCCTCTGTCTCTTCCTCTCCTCCTCCTCTGCCCTTTCATCCTTCATCTCTTCATCTCTTCTACCATTTGTTCTTTCTCTCTGATCCTGGAGTTGTGCGGCCCTGGCCTGATCCGATTCTTGTTCTCTCCTCCTTCTGTGCCTATTGTTGTCATTTTGGAGAAGTGCATGCCTCTCCTCCTCTGTCTCTTCTTCTCTCATCTTTTTTGTCCTGACTGTTTGATCCTGGAGTCTTGTGGCCCTGACCTCATCCGATTCTTGTTCTCTCCCTCTCCTTGCCGCTTCCTGACGACGTTAAGCGTCATCTCTTGACCATAATGTCCCCCTTCTCTTTCCACGTGGCATAATTAGGCTGTCCATACTTTTTTTTTTACCCTAATGCTTGATAGAAGATAGAAGCAGTAACACCAAAGCCTCCAGGATGCTGATTTTTCTTGATGATGTGGTTGGCGCTCTCCTAAATGGACGTGATAGCCCTGCCCTTTTGCTGTGTTGGTGTCGCTGCTGTGAGCATCGTGAGGTGCTGCTGAGGCTGGCCGTGCGCATGCGTCGTGTTGTGTTGCGGTTTCCATGAAAGGTGAAATCGGCTCTGTGAGCATAGTGAGGCGCTGGTGAGGCTGGCCACACGCATGCATCGTGGTGTCGCGTCATGGTTTCCATTAAAGCTGGAATCGAGGGAGGGAGGAGAAGATGGTGGAACAAAGCAGCGCCTGCGACTGTTCTGAATGATATCGATATGTGTTAACTAGGGGGTCGTACACAATCCTCATTTGATGGAGACAGCCGTGAGAAGCACGGAGGAACACCTGGACAAACTTCTGAAATGCCCGCTTCGCTGCCGCTGCTACTGTGCGATCGAGAATCTCTGGAGGGGAAGGCCCCAAATCCTCGGCTTTGCCTATTGCCTGTTCCCGGGTTCGGGGTCGGAGCACTCGGCAGAGATGGTGCTTGGTGTCGGAGAGCTGGTTGGAGGCTCGGAGTTTTTGGACGGACTTGGAGTCAGACTGTGGTCGGATGCTTCCAGGATGCTGCATCGGCAAGTTTGCGGCGCTGGAGGTTCACCGTCTGTGTGAGATGGTGGGACTTTCAAGAGACTTTGAGATTTTTTACCGTGCCCATGGTCTTCTTATCAAATTACGGTATTGCTTTGCACTGTTGTAACTATATGTTATAATTATGTGGTTTTTGTCAGTTTTTCAGTCGGTTTGTCATGTGTTTCAGTGATATCATTCTGGAAAAACATTGTATCATTTCTTAATGCTTGCTTTACTAAATGACAATGAAAGAGGACTGCATGTCCTCATAATCTAAATCTAAAACGGGTCGGGTTGTGGAAAGTGCGGCCTGTTGATTGACGATTGAGCGATTTTATACGAATATATAACCCTGAACTTTGCATGCATTCTGTAAGTGCATTTTAAGTGGATTTAGTCAAAAATAGTGCCGCTGTAATGCACCGTTTGGGCTAATTGGAGGTCACAAACAGAGCATGAGAATTTTAGTAGTGTATAGATAGATGTTGAAACTCCACTGTAGAGGCTTGGAAATTTAAGTTAAATACACCATTTTACATACAGTGCTGTAATCATGGCCCTAAAACAGGATTGTTACAGAAAACCATCTAGTTTAATAATGTTGTTGAAAGAAATCTGCTTCCACTCTGCATGTCTGGTGATTACATACTTTGTAATTAACCTTCAAAGTGTCTTGGCAAGCCAGTCATTTGTATTAATATCACAACATGGAATCAGAAAAATTAAACACAGCAATAACTAATGCATTGGATTCAGGTATGGCAAAATTGATCTTGCAACCTCATAATGTCTGGAATCTGATATTAGGAAAGCTGACCCACAGATTAGATAATCAGCAGTCTGACGTAGTTTAGCACAGAGAAGGTACTTTAAAATACTTTTAAGTATTGGGGTCTTCAATTTCAACCCTGAATGCAGTAGCAACAGCAGCTGAGGTTGAACAGCGTAGAAGAAGTTGACGTATGAATCTTGGAATTGATTTATTGTTGCCTCATGTACTGAGGTATACTGTTCATACAAATCAATTCATTACAGAATGCATTGAGGTACTACGTGGTAATGCAATATCAAGATAAAGAATAAAGTGTAATAGCTACAGAGAAAGTGCAGTGCAGGTAAACAATTGGGTGCATGGTCATAACGAAGTAGATTAAGAGGTCAAGTGTTCTTTTTATTTTCCTGAGAGCCATTCTACAGCAGGGTAGGAGCTTCTTGAGCACAGTGTTATGTGCTTTTGGGCTTTTGTATCTTCTGTCGAAGGTCACAGGTAGAGCAGTGGCCAGAGCAAGTTGTTATGCATCCAGATCGGATGTTTTCTTTAGCCTCCTGAGGAAGTAGAGGTGTTGGTGAGCTTTCTCGGCTGTAGCATCTGTGTGGTTGTCCAGGACAGGCTATTGGTGATGTTCACTCCTAGAAACTCAAAGCTTTCAATCTTTTTGACTTTAGCACAGTTAATGTAGCATATGGAGTATATGCACTGTCCCCTTCCTGAAGTAAATGTTTGCTTTGCTGACAGTGAGATAAAGGCTGCTGTCATTTATTTTAATTTAGTGATACGGTGTGGAACAGGTCTCTCTGGCCAAATGAGTTTCGCTCCCCAGCAACCCCTTATTTTCTTTTTAAAAACAGTAGCCTAAATATAGGACAATTTACAATGACTAATCAGCCTAATAACCGGTATGTCTTTAGACTGTGGGAGGAAACTGGAGTATGTGGAAGAAACTCTCACGGTCATGGGAAGAACGTCCTAACACCTTACAGATGGCATGGTCAGGGGAAGAACGTCCTAACATCTTATAGATGGCACTGAATTCTGATGCCGATAGTGTCATGCTAACCGCTATGTTACCATGGTGCTGTGTCATGGCACCATATTACTATATTACTATTGTCTATTCCCTTCCTGTCTTTAGACACCACTATTTAAGATGCATCCTACTACAGTGGTATCATCTGCAAGCTTGTAAATGCAATTAGATCATGACCACAGTCAGGCGTGTACAAGGAATAGAGTTGGGGGCTGATGATGTAGCCTTGTGGACTGCCAGTGTTAAAAATAATTGTATTCAATAAGCAGTTTAATGTGGATGTCTTTATTGTGCACATGCACCAAAGATGAGTGTAGGGCTAGGAAGAAGCCTATGGCAATAGGTAAATTGCAGTGGTTGAAGTTGTTCAGGAAGCTGCAGTTAGTCTGTGCAATGACCAGCCTCTCAAAACATTTCACGATGGTGGAAGTCAGAGTCATTGGTTGGTAACACACATCAAAGTTGCTGGTGAATGCAGCAGGCCAGGCAGCATCTCTAGGAAGAGGTGCAGTCGACGTTTCAGGCCGAGACCCTTCGTCAGGACTAACTGAAGGAAGAGTGAGTAAGGGATTTGAAAGTTGGAGGGGGAGGGGGAGATCCAAAATGATAGGAGAAGACAGGAGGGGGAGGGATAGAGCCAAGAGCTGGACAGGTGATAGGCAAAAGGGGATACGAGAGGATCATGGGACAGGAGGTCCGGGAAGAAAGACAAGGTGGGGGGGGGGACCCAGAGGATGGGCAAGAGGTATATTCAGAGGGACAGAGGGAGAAAAAGGAGAGTGAGAGAAAGAATGTGTTCATAAAAATAAGTAACAGATGGGGTACGAGGGGGAGGTGGGGCCTTAGCGGAAGTTAGAGAAGTCTCCCCCCATCCCTCCCCACTGATCTCCCTCCTGGCACTTATCCGTGTAAGCGGAACAAGTGCTACACATGCCCTTACACTTCCTCCCTTACCACCATTCAGGGCCCCAAACAGTCCTTCCAGGTGAGGCAACACTTCACCTGTGAGTCGACTGGGGTGATATACTGCGTCCGGTGCTCCCGATGTGGTCTTTTATATATTGGCGAGACCCGACGCAGACTGGGAGACCGCTTTGCTAAACATCTACGCTCTGTCCGCCAGAGAAAGCAGGATCTCCCAGTGGCCACACATTTCAATTCCACATCCCATTCCCATTCTGACATGTCTATCCACGGCCTCCTCTACTGTAAAGATGAAGCCACACTCAGGTTGGAGGAACAACACCTTATATTCCGTCTGGGTAGCCTCCAACCTGATGGCATGAACATCGACTTCTCTAACTTCCGCTAATGCCCCACCTACCCCTCGTACCCCATCTGTTACTTATTTTTATGAACACATTCTTTCTCTCACTCTCCTTTTTCTCCCTCTGTCCCTCTGAATATACCTCTTGCCCATCCTCTGGGTCCCCCCCCACCTTGTCTTTCTTCCCGGACCTCCTGTCCCATGATCCTCTCGTATCCCCTTTTGCCTATCACCTGTCCAGCTCTTGGCTCTATCCCTCCCCCTCCTGTCTTCTCCTATCATTTTGGATCTCCCCCTCCCCCTCCAACTTTCAAATCCCTTACTCACTCTTCCTTCAGTTAGTCCTGAGTAAGGGTCTCGGCCTGAAACGTCGACTGCAGCTCTTCCTAGAGATGCTGCCTGGCCTGCTGCGTTCACCAGCAACTTTGATGTGTGTTGCTTGAATTTCCAGCATCTGCAGAATTCCTGTTGTTTTTGTCATTGGTTGGTAGTCATTAGGCAAGTTACCTCGTTTTCGTTGGGTACAGGGGTATTAGTGAAGTGGGAAAAAAACAATGGAAATTTCAGATTGCAGCAGGGAGAGAGTAAAAATGTCTGCAAATACCCCTGCTGGCTGATCTGTACATCATCTAATTACCTAGCCAGGGCACTGTCTGGGCTAGATAGCTCTTGAGTCCCTGAAACACCTTTGTGACTCTTTTCTGTAGTCTCTTTGGTTTAGTCATGTTCTTCCTGCACTATAGCAATCAGAACTGAACACAGTATTCCAGGTGCAGTTTCTCCAACATACTGTGCATGATATCCCAATTCTTGTACTCACTGACCTATTCTATGAAGGAATGCATGCCACCTTCATCAATGTCTATCTGCATTGCCACTTCTAATGAGCTTTGTACTTGTACCCCAAGGTCTGTCTGTTCCACAATGTTCCCCAGAGCTCTGTCAAGCACTGAAGGATGTAGCTGCCAGATAGCGTTTGCAGCAGATGATGTATGGATTAAAAAAAAATAAAAACCACTGCTTTCATCCTTGCCAGTCTACTCTCTTCAAAGTAATGGAGGGAGCATTTTCATGGACATGTTCTTCCTAGCCCTACGCTCATCTGTGGTTCATCTGCACAATAAAGACATCTACATTAGACTATTGTTGAATACAATTCTTTTTAACACTGGCACCACAAGGCTACAGAGAAGTTCTCCTTTTTCAAAGAAGCGGGCTTCCCTTCCCCCACCGTCAATGCTGCCCTCAACTGCATTTCTTCCATTTCATGCATGTCTGCTTCTACCCCATCTTCCCGCCACCCTACCGGGAATAGGGTTCCTCTTGTCCTCACCTGCCACCCCACCAGCCTTCTCGTATAACAGAATTCTCCAGAACTTGCACCATCTGCAACGGGGTCCCACCACCAAGCACATCTTCCTCCTCCTCCCCCTCCCCCCCCCACTTTCTACTTTACACAAGGATTGCTCCCCATGTGACTCCTAAGTCCATTCGTCCCTCCCCACTGATCTCCCTCCTGGCACTTAGTCATACAAGCAGAAAAGTGCTACACCTCCTCCCTCACTACCATTCAGGGCCCCAAACAGTACTTCCAAGTGAGGCGACACTTCACCTGTGAGCCTATTGGGGTCATATACTGTATCTGTATTTGCTACAGTAGAGGAACTACCACATAGAACATCCCCCCAGACATACAGGATTGACCTCTGGCAACAAACAGAAGCCAGAACCCCACCAAACAATACAGTGCAAGACCCCACAGAAATGTTACCAGACGGGGCACTGCTTGACAGACGGAAGTGGTGCACTCTCAACAGAGCGAGAGCAGGAGTTTGTAGGACAGGAGACAATATGGTGAAGTGGGGTTTTTATTATTGAACACGTTTTGTGCAACTGCCCACTCTCACCTGATTTAGCTGACAATGACCTGCTCAACATCAACCTAACAACACTAGAGTGGCTGGCTGTCTGGTGTGACAAGCTATGATGATGACTGTATCTGGTGCTCTTGGTGTGACCTCCTGTATATCAATGAAACTCGACGCAGATTAGGAGATAGTTTTGCTGAGCACCTATGCTTCGTTCGCCAGAAGAAGCTGGATCTCTCAGTGGTCACCCATTTTAATTCCAGTTCCCATTCAGGTATGTCAATCTATGGCCTCCTCTACTGATGTGATGAGGCCACACTCAGGTTGGAGGAACAATGCCTTGTATTCTTTCTGAGTAGCCTCCAACCTGATGGCATGAACATCGATTTCTCAAACTTCAGGTAATGCTGCCCCCCCCCCCCCAAATCTCCAATCCCCAGCCCCTTTTTCTTTTTTCACTTTATCCCCTTGCCTGCCCATTGCCTCCCTCTGGTGCTCCTCTCCCCATTTTCTTTCTTCCATGTCCTTTTGTCACCACCTATCAGCCACCCCCTTCTCCAGCCCTATATTTCTTTCACCAATCAATTTCCCAGCTATTTACTTCATCCCTCTCCTTCCCCAGTTTCATCCATTACCTTGTGTTTTTCTCTCTCTCCTCCCCCACCTTTTAAATCTACTCCTCATCTTTTTTCTCCAGGAGGTTTGTTAGTGCTATTGGGGAGGCTTTAAACTAGATTTGCAGGGGGTTGGGAACCAGAGTGCCAGAGCTGACAGTGGAGCTGGGGTGAAAATAAATGATGTTAAAAGTTCAAGCAAAGCCGCAAATAGAAAGGTTGTGAGTGGTGGTAAAAATCTTCTGAGGTATATATATTTCAATGCTAAGAGTATTGCAGGGAAG
This sequence comes from Mobula birostris, assembly GCF_030028105.1. Classification (NCBI taxonomy): domain Eukaryota; kingdom Metazoa; phylum Chordata; class Chondrichthyes; order Myliobatiformes; family Myliobatidae; genus Mobula; species Mobula birostris. The sequence goes on from NC_092372.1 coordinate 184,736,627, forward strand.
GCAGACGAGTTGAGGGCGTGGATTGACGCGTGGAATTATGACGTTATAGCAATTAGTGAAACTTGGCTACAGGAGGAGCAGGACTGGCAGCTTAATATTCCAGGGTTCCGATGTTTCAGATGTGATTGAGGCAGAGGAATGAAAGGTGGGGGAGTAGCATTGCTTGTTAGGGAAAATATTACAGCAGTGCTCAGGCAGGACAGATTAGAGGGCTTGTCTACTGAGTCCTTATGGGTGGAGCTGAGAAACAGGAAAGGTATGGCCACATTAGTGGGGTTGTATTACAGACCACCCAATAGTCAGCGAGAATTGGAGGAGCAGATCTGCAGAGAGATAGCAGGCAACTGCAGGAAACATAAAGTTGTGGTGGTAGGGGATTTTAATTTTCTACATATTGATTGGGACTCCCATACTGTTAGGGGTCTAGATGGGTTAGAGTTTGTAAAATGTGTTCAGGAAAGTTTTCTAAATCAATATATAGAGGGACCAACTAGAGGGGATGCAATATTAGATCTATTAGGAAACGAGTTAGGACAAGTGACGGAAGTGTGTGTAGGGGAGCACTTTGGTTCCAGTGATCATAACACCATTAGTTTCAATTTGATCATGGATAAAGATAGATCTGGTCCTAGGGTTGAGGTTCTAAACTGGAAGAAGGCCAAATTTGACGAAATGAGAAAGGATCTAAAGAGCGTGGATTGGGACAGGTTGTTCTCTGGCAAGGATGTGATTGGTAAGTGGGAAGCCTTCAAAGGAGAAATTTTGAGAGTGCAGAGCTTGTATGTGCCTGTCAGGATTAAAGGCAAAGTGAATAGGAATAAGGAACCTTGGTTCTCAAGGGATATTGCAACTCTGATAAGAAGAGAGTTGTATGACATGTATAGGAAACAGGGAGTAAATAAGGTGCTTGAGGAGTATAAAAAGTGCAAGAAAATACTTAAGAATGAAATCAGGAGGGCTAAAAGAAGACATGAGGTTGCCTTGGCAGTCAAAGTGAAGGATAATCCAAAGAGCTTTTACAGGTATATTAAGAGTAAAAGGATTGTAAGGGATAAAATTGGTCCTCTTGAAGATCAGAGTGGTCGGCTATGTGCGGAACCAAAAGAAATGGGGGAGATCTTAATTGGGTTTTTTGCGTCTGTATTTACTAAGGAAACTGGCATGAAGTCTATGGAATTAAGGGAAACAAATAGTGAGATCATGGAAATTGTACAGATTGAAAAGTAGGAGGTGCTTGCTATCTTGAGGCAAGTTAAAGTGGATAAATCCCCAGGACCTGACAGGGTATTCCCTCAGACCTTGAAAGAGACTAGTGTTGAAATTGCAGGGGCCCTGGCAGATATACTTAAAATGTTGCTGTCTACGGGTGAGGTGCTGGAGGATTGGAGAATGGCTCCTGTTGTTGCGTTGTTTAAAAAAGGATCGAAAAGTAATCCGGGAAATTATAGGCCAGTAAGTTTGACGTCGGTAGTGGGTAAGTTATTGGAGGGAGTACTAAGAGATGGAATCTACAAGTATTTGGATAGACAGGGACTTATTAGGGAGAGTCAACATGGCTTTGTGCATGGTAGGTCATGTTTGACCAATCTATTGGAGTTTTTTGAGGAGGTTACCAGGAAAGTGGATGAAGGGAAGGCAGTGGATGTTGTCTACATGGACTTCAGTAAGGCCTTTGACAAGGTCCCGCATGGGAGGTTAGTTAGGAAAATTCAGTTGCTAGGTATCCATGGAGAGGTGGTAAATTGGATTAGACATTGGCTCAATGGAAGAAGCCAAAGAGTGGTAGTAGAGGATTGCTTCTCAGAGTGGTGTGCCACAGGGATCAGTGCTGGGTCCTTTGTTATTTGTCATCTACATCAATGATCTGGATGATAATGTGGTAAATTGGATCAGCAAATTTGCTGATGATACAAAGATTGAGGGTGTAGTGGACAGTGAGGAAGGTTTTCAAAGCTTGCAGAGGGATTTGGACCAGCTGGAAAAATGGGCTGAAAAATGGCAGATGGAGTTTAATACAGAACAAGTGTGAGGTATTGCACTTTGGAAGGACAAACCAAGGTAGAACATACAGGGTAAATGGTAAGGCACTGAGGAGTGCAGTAGAACAGAGGGATCTGGGAATACAGATACAAAATTCCCTAAAAGTGGCGTCACAGGTAGATAGGGTCGTAAAAAGAACTTTTGGTACATTGGCCTTTATTAGTCAAAGTATTGAGTATAAGAGCTGGAATGTTATGATGAGGTTGTATAAGGCATTGGTAAGGCCGAATCTGGAGTATTGTGTTCAGTTTTGGTCACCAAATTACAGGAAGGATATAAATAAGGTTGAAAGAGTGCAGGGAAGGTTTACAAGGATGTTGCCGGGACTTGAGAAACTCAGTTACAGAGAAAGGTTGAATAGGTTAGGACTTTATTCCCTGGAGCGTAGAAGAATGAGGGGAGATTTGATAGAGGTATATAAAATTATGATGGGTATAGATTGATTGAATGCAAGCAGGCTTTTTCCACTGAGGCAAGGGGAGGGAAAAAAACCCAGAGGACATGGGTTAAGGGTGAAGGGGGAAAAGTTTAAAGGGAACATTAGGGGGGGGGCTTCTTCACACAGAGGGTGGTGGGAGTGTGGAATAAGCTGACAGATGAGGCGGTAAATAAGGGTTGTTTTTTAACATCTAAGAATAAATTGGACAGATACATGGATGGGAGGTGTATGGAGGGATATGGTCCGTGTGCAGGTCAGTGGGACTAGGCAGAAAATGGTCCGGCACAGCCAAGAAGGGCCAGAAGGCCTGTTTCTGTGCTGTAGTTTTTTTCTATGGTTTCTATGGTTTTTTTTCTGCCAAAGGGTCTCAGCCCGAAACGCTGACTGTACTTTTCTCCGTAGATGCTGCCTGGCCTGCTGAGTTCTTCCAGCATTTTGTGTGTGTTGCTAGGATTTCCAGCATCTGCACATTCTCTGTTGTTAAGCATGTCGTTAAAGGCTTGCTTTATGCAACAGTACAGCACAGAGACAGGCTCTGCAGCCCACAATGTTGTGTTGAAATAATTAAATGCCTAACTAGACTAATCCCTTGTGTTTACACATTGGCAATATCCTTCCATTCTTTACACACTCGTGCCTATCTAAGAGTCTCTTAGATGCCTCGATCATACTGTATTTACCTTCACTATCACCCCTGCTAGGACATTCCAGGGGCTTACTACTCTGTTTCTTAAAAGAACAAATTGTTCCCACATCTCCTTTTCTGTTTTACTCCTCTCTTCCTAAAGTTGTGCACTCTAGTATTTGATATTTGAAGTCTGGGGAACAAAGATTGTCTACTCTATGCCTCTCATAATCTTCTCTCAGGCTAACCCTCAGCCTCCAACTCCAGAGTAAATGGCGAACATTTGTCCAGTCTCTCTTTATAGACCATTCCCTCTAATCAAAGTATTCTAGTCAAAGTTTTCTGTGCTGTCTCCAAAACCCACATCTCTCCTATAATGGGGTAATCAGAAGTGAATACAATACTCCCAATGCAGCCTAACTAGAGTTTTATAAAATTGCAACATAATATCTCATACTCATGCCTCAACTGATTATGATATACACTGCTTCTATCACCATATCAACCTGTGCAGCCACTTTCGGGGAGTTTGTGGACTTGACCTCAAAATCCCCCTGTGCATCAACTCTGTTAAGAATTCTGCTATTAACTGCCTACTGTCCCTTTTGCATTTGATCTCCCAAACCTCACATTTGGCATTATTAAACTCCATTCTTCATCCATATCTGCAATTCAACTATATCCCACTCTGTCCTTTGGCAATCTTCTAAGCTATCCACAATTAAATTTCAAAGTAGAAAAGGTATCACTGTAAAATGACTGTTAAACATACAGGCTATATTATTTTAAGGAAAACATTAACAATAATATTCTTCACCCAGAAAATTATTATTGTCACAAACATGAGAAAATCTACAAATGCTGGAAATCCGAAGCAGCGCACTCAAAATGCTGATGGAACTCAACAGCTTAGGCAGCATCTATGGAAATGAATAAACAGTTGACTTTTCGGGCTGAGTCCCTTCTTCAGGACCTATATAGAATAGAAGCAGCATTATGTACTTGTATAAAATACAACTGCAAGCCTACAATTAGCAACACCAGAAACATGCAAGTTTTAATGCAAAAGCATTATACAGAGGTTGAGCTAAGCAATCCACGAAATCAGGCAATCAGATGAAATCTCTCCTATCCACTCATTTCCTGTTGCAAACAGTGGTAAGTAATTAAATACCTCTTCTGTCATAGGAAGTCCCTCGAACTAATAATAATTGGTATTCACAATGATTCTGATATGCCTAGGTGGCAGGTGGTCTCCTTCTGCTGTTTACACTAGGTTTGTGTATGCTTCCAACAGATGGAGTGTAGGTTCTAAGTGCCATCCCAAATGTTCTTCCTTCACTTATTGGTTAGGGAGTTCCAGGAATTAATGGGGAGATTTTGAGCACATCTTTTTTTCTGCATGACAAACTGTCTTCCTGTGATACAGCTTGGAATAGAATGTTTGTTTTGGGAATATGAGCAGTGTGGCCTATTCATTGGAGCTGCTTCAGTATAATAGGGTTTTACTGGAGATATTGGGCCAGGAGAGAATGCTGACTTTATTTATTCTTATAGTGGATTTGGAGGATTTTGCAGAGAAAGCATTAGTTTTCTTCCCAATGCCATGACTTGCTGATTGCAGGTAGTAAATTCTTGGTCTTATCAAAATAGTTATAGACAAGATTCTTTGTGATTTGATTTGAATTATGTGTTTTGATTTCATATAGTGCCTGCCCTGCTGAGCATTTCCAACATTTTCTGCTATTGTAATTAGGCACAATATTTCATAAAAAGTAATTTAAAACCTTAAGTTTGATACATATTTATTTGCCTTTGATTGAAACAAATGTTAAAAAAGTCACCACTATGCTATGTAACTGTGAAAGTGAGGCATTTAACTGATGAAAAGTTGTCTCTGTGGGGTAATGGTGAAATAAGCCAGCAAACAGTTAAGAGTGTAAATGATACAATGGCCTTTGAGAATGTACTATCTGCAATAAGTAAGTCATGGCACTGGGAAGGTACCATTGCTTTCTTTATAAAATCCTCCCAATCCACTGTATAGATAAATGAAATAAACTCAGCATACTCTCTGAGCTGAATATCTCCACTATTGCTGCTTTTGGAAATCTTTTCCCTCAGTTACTGTTGTATTGAAGGCAATGGTGAATGGTGTCTTCTTTGTTGAAAGGTGGCTCCATGTGAAATAATTCATGTTTTCCAACAGCCTTTTTCATTAGAGATTCAAGTAAAATTCACAGCACCTACCCGTTGTTCAGTCACCTAGAACCTGTTAGATTCTGTCGTCATATCAGTGAGAGGCAGCAAGGCTATCTGTATCTACTGAGCCATGACTATTATCAATAATGTAGGACTGATCTGCTTAGAGCACCATTGTAAGCTGAATGTTGTCACAGGATAATGATAATATCAAAGCAGTAGTGGTAAGCATAGTAGTAAAACTGCAGACTGCTGAGTTTGCACCTTCTCCCTGTGACTTATGGGTTTCATCCAGTTGCTCTCTTTTTTTTTCCATATACCACAAAAAGTGTAGGTTGGTAGGTTAAATGGTCACTATATTTGCTGTAGGTTAGTGGTGGAATCTGGGGCAATTTAATGGTTATGTGGGGAGAATAAAAATGGGATTAGTATTTCACGCTTGCTATAAATTCAGTGGGCTGAAGTTCCTGTTTTTGTATGACTTGAAAACAGTAGTTCTTAGTACGTCCCTCACAGACAGCCTGCTGAGCACCAGCTGCAGTTTGTCCACTGTGTATGGACTACCATGTAGCTCTTCATAATTAGTGTTGGTTAAGAGATCTTCTCTACAAAGAAGAACCAAGGTTGGTTTGATGAGAATGATCTGGAGGAATTTACTGCAAATGCAAAAATTCTCCACTGTATCGCCAGGAAAAGATATGTCTCTACAGTCCAAAGGCTGAGATCCAGCAGAAAACTTGTCATCGCAACCGTCACCCTCCGAAAAAAAAAATTTCAGGTGGAAATGATGCAGGAGGCCAAGCGGTTCACTGATTGCCATGATATACAACGGTTCTTAGTTTCTTGAAGTTATGTTTCTCAAGAACCAAAGATCTCACTATACTGTGTAATTACAAGTGTGTAATGGGAGGAGGATACTGCAAGAGTATCTGTACTTACAACTATATCAGAATCCAGCACATAAATGCTCGCTTTTGGCCAGAAGTGGCCAATGTATTTTGGCTTTCTGCTGAGACCTCTGCCGCCATAGAAACCTGTGTGCAGTCAACTTAACTCGTTCTGTGTCATTTCAAGGAATAGCTCAAAGCACTGGATGCTTGCAGGGTAATGGGATCAGGCAGATCCTAGCTCTAGCACTAAAGGCTTGCATTCTAGCAAAACTGTTTCTATAAAGTTAGAACATGGATTTGCCCATCAAAGAGAAAAATCTATATTTGAAATGTTTTCAAAAGCAAGGCAAATCTTGGATCAAAATTATTGTTCTAATGTCATCGTTAGCAAATATTGGAATGTGCAGTTGACACTGTTGTCAGGTGGCACATGCATTCTATTTACCAGCATTCAATTCTGATTTTGCTAGGCTTGCTCAAATCTAGATCTAATTTTAGCCTTGGTCCAAATGTGTAGATAAAATAGCTAAATTCCAGCAGTAAGACTGTTCTATGGCAATCGAGGAACAAATACTGCACTGATGGAATTGAACCACATGAATGAAGACAGTTGTCGTCGTCGTAGTTCAATTAGACCATTGTGTTACGCTGTCACAAAAGCAATTATCAGTTTTCAAATTATTTACAGATGGAACCACTGTACATTTCATAATCACTCTTAAGCTGTTTCCTCTTTGCTATATTGAAAAAGGCTTCTACCTTTAAGGTGTTATAGTATAGTGCAGCTGGGTCACAATAAAAATGTACAGGTAGAAGAGCAGCAGGAAACAAGTACAAGGCATACGTTGATTATTTTTTTCTGAACTCCAGCTGAATAGAAGTTGGATATGGCAAGATTCTATTTGGAAACAAGTGGGCTTAGATTAAATCACGGTATGATCCTTCACTGGAAAGGATGCAGAAGGTTTAAAATGGGGCATAACACCTCTACTAATGAAAAAGAGGTTATGTTCATTAAACTCCAAGTTTACCATTAGTTCCTTGTTTATTTTCCATGATGTGAATTACCTTAATAGCCATTGGCACGATTGCAAACAACATATTCAGGAAACCAAATGAGACCCTTCACAAGAAATGTAGCTTCTCTACTGAGGTAACCATCTTAAAATTATTAACTTAAAGTGCTCAACTTTTATTACAGACATCCCACCTCTCCCGGAAGTTCCGGGAGTCTCCCGCATGTCAATAGTGGCTCCCTGACGCCTGGAAATTATATACAATATCCCAGAAATAGATTTTTTTGAGCGGGAGAGGGAGAGCGAGCATCCTGATTGGTCTCTCTTCGTGCTAAGAGTGGTCACCAACCACCGGGCCACGAGGAAACAATATGATTTGGTGATAGGAAATGATCTGAGTCAGCTGCACCTTTCCTCATTCCCTGTCATGCACTGTTGAACTTGAACGCACGTGAGGTCATCAATGACCCAAGATGTGCAAAGGAATGGGTGCGTGACCCATTTGTGAATGTCCCTGGTGAATCTTCCATGTCAGCGTGGAAAAAAGATCAACTCCTCGAGCTTGCAGATGACGGTGGGATGAAAAGTATGTTTGACATAACATCTCTGCCGACATTCTGGATCAAAGTCAAGGCTGAATATCTTGAGATAGCTACGAGAGCATTGAAAAAGTTGCTTCCATTTCCAACATATTTCTGCGAAGTGGAGTTTTCTGCAGTGAATGCAACGAAAACTAAATTGCGGAATAGACTGCACCTAAGGAACCACCTTCGAGTATCGCTGTCTCCCATCACCCCTCAATGGGACCACCTTGTTGCAGGAAAACAAGCCCAGGGCTCCCACTGATTCAGCAATTTTGGTGTTTTGCAATGATTTTATATGTTCATAAGAGGAAAATATGCGCTGTGTGTTTAATATCCGAACGTTATTTAAAATGTTATGATGCTATTGACTTATAAGTGACTTATAATTCAGTGGTCCCCAACCTCCGAGCCGGGAAGAATGCAACGGTACAGTGGTGGCCAGAATGCACCCAGCACATCTTTAAGAACAGTCATAGTCATACTTTATTAATCCCGGGGGAAATTGGTTTTCGTTACAGTTGCTCCATAAATAATAAATAATAATAGAACCATAAATAGTTAAATAGTAATATGTAAATTATGCCAGTAAATTATGAAATAAGTAGTCCAGGACCAGCCTATTAGCTCAGGATGTCTGACCCTCCAAGGGAGGAGTTGTAAAGTTTGATGGCCACAGGCAGGAATGACTTCCTATGATGCTCTGTGCTGCATCTTGGTGGAATGAGTCTCTGGCTGAATATACTCCTGTGCCCACACAGTACATTATGTAGTGGATGGGAGACATTGACCAAGATGGCATGCAACTTGGACAGCATCCTCTTTTCAGACAGCACCATGAGAGAGTCCAGTTCCATCCCCACAACATCACTGGCCTTACAAATGAGTTTGTTGATTCTGTTGGTGTCTGCCACCCTCAGCCTGCTGCCCCAGCATACAACAGCAAACATGATAGCACTGGCCAACGCAGACTCGTAGAACATCCTCAGCATCGTCCAGCAGATGTTAGGAAGGACCTCAGTCTCCTTGGGAAATAGGGACAGCTCTATCTAATAGAGAAAAAAAGCCGAAATAAACAAGGTAATTAATTAGATGCTGCCTGGCACGTAAATGTCGGCCCAGATCAGAGGCGATTGCCAATTTCATCGTCTCTGATCTGGGCCAACATTTACGTGCCGGGCGGCACCTAATCAATTAGCTTGTTTATTTTGGCGTTTTTCTTAAAGATGTGCTGGGTGTGTTCTGGCTACCGCTGCATTCTTCATGGCCTGGAGGTTTGGGACCACTGTTATAATTGACTTATCACTATATTCAAGCGAGGAAAATATGCGCTGAGTGTTTAATATTAAATTCGTTAGATAAAATCGTTTAGAAACGAAATTGAGTGTATTAGCTACTTACAAGTGACTTATAGTTGATGTATCACCTATATTCCAGTCGCGTTTAACATCTCCCCCCCACCCCACCCCTGGAGTCGGCTGGTCCGCAAGAATATTGTTAATATTAAACCGGTCCGCGGTGCAAAACTGGTTGGGGACCCCTGATTTGAACTAGCTGGCCAGCTGCCAAGGAGCTACGCTATTGATGTCCTACGTGATGAGGCCAACTCCCTGTAGACTTAAAGTTGTAATAGAATAAACATGATAATACCAGTACATATTTTAACGTCATATTTGCTGCATGTACCCAACTTGGTTTACAGATTAGACAAAATCACTAAACAAAGTATTACATACACCCTTGGAGGTTGACGGGGTGGGGTGCTACCTCCCTGAAATGAGTTTTTGCAGGGTGGGATGTCTATTATTAAGACACTGATGTTGAGGTTATTTATGGAATTGGTAACATCAATATTATTGCTCATCCATAATTTCCCTCAATTGGTGATTGGCAACCTGAACAAATACAGCCCGCTTAGTAAACATACTGCAGGTTTTGCTGGATTGAGAGATTCAGGCTTTGAACAAAGCAATAATGAAGGAATGGCAACACAATTCCAAGTTAGGAAGGTGTACCCATCTATCAGAGAGATGCTGTAAGTAGCAAGGAGCTTTGCCAAGTTGCTACAGCCAATTTAATAGATGATATTTACTGTAGTCACAATGCAACAACATTGAAGATACCAGTTTAAGGTAGTTGTTGAGTTTCACACAAGCAAAATGATTTGTCTTGAATGATGTTGACAGGCAAGTGAAAAATATTCTATCCATCTCCAGACTTGGGCCTTGTGCATAATGGAAAGGATTCCAAAGAGTCAGGACCCACCCTAAACTGCTTTTGCTGTCACAGTATTTAGGTAGCTAGTCCTGTTATCAGTATAGCTAATTGTGGCAACCAAGATGTTGATGGTAGGAAATGTGGTTATGATAATAATATAGCCAGGTGGTCAGATTCTTTCTGGAGACGATTATCACCTGATACTTAAAAAGCAGCAGGTGAGTTGCAGCATATCAGCACATACTGCAATGATGTTTCAGATCAACTGCTTCATCTTCTCAAAGGTAACAAACTGAACTGAGTCAGCAATGAAAATCCCCACTTCTGAGCACAGAATAGAAGAAATCCTGTAGTAATATCCTGGATTGAGTATTTATTGTGACTGAGCCGAACTATACTATAACACCTTAAAGATAGAAGCCTTTTTTCAATATAGCAAAGAGGAAACAGCTTATGGATGATTATGAAATGTACAGTGGTTCCATCTGTAAATGGTAAGTTTGAGAACTGAATTGTTTTTGTAACAGTAACACAATGGTAGGATCTGAGTACAATGTAGAAGAATTGATGGAATGCTGCACTGTTTAAGATGAGAGATTAAGATGAAGCTACATCTGTTTAAGATGGATGCAAAGTATCCATGACAGTTTTTCTAGATAAGTTTGTTGATATCATTGACAATGCTCTGCCCTCAGCCAGTTGCACCCCCAAAAAACATACCATGTATCCATTATTAGAAAATTGCAACCTGCCACTTGTACTGGTTTAATACACATATTATAACATACATGCATACCTGTGCATGCTCAACATGCTTAATGATTATTGGTCCAGTCCTTTTCTTTACTGTAAATGCTTTTGAAATTAATCAAATTTAACTTTTCCTTTGGAAATCCAGGTTGTTAACACTTCATAATATTTTCATTTCCTAGGTAACTTTCTGTTACTTTAAATGTGGATTCCATATATTTTCCTGTCACTGATGCTAACAGATTAATCTTTAGTCCCTTGTTTTTCTCTTAAATGTAGGAATTTCATCACTTGTCTTATACTTCTACCCTGGTTCTATGGCGTCAACCACTTAAAAGTAGGACAAGATAGGTCAATTATGAAAACAAGTTCATTAACAAATCTAAAAGGGCAAAGAGGTGGCTTGAAGAGCAATTTGTGTGCTGTGTAGGAACCTATGAAAGTGTTCTGTGTCAAGGGAGCCATGTGTGTAGGAAATGCATCTAGCTGAAGCTCCTAGACAAGGATTACAAGCTTGAGGTGCAACTGGCAACACATCAGAGCGAAAGAGATGTCAAGGATTTCCTGGTTTGTAAATGAATTTGACTGCAAAGATTCTAAAGCAATAGGAGTGAGGGATTTTGTGGTTGGAGGCAGGACAGTCAAGTATTTCTGTATCAACATGTCCATGATATCAAGGTATGAAACATCATGGGGATAACAGGATTTGGTTGGTGTTTTTTTTATTATTTGGATAAGGAATTCACAAGTATCATGAACTTTTTTCACATGTATAACCTTTTCCATTTTTTTATATATGTATAAATCTATAATTATTTATACATTCCTAAGTACACATTGAGATGATATAAAAAGAAATTAGACACTTAAATAGATAATTATGTACAGTTGAAATTCTACTCTGTTAGGCTAAATAATGATATTAGTTGTTAAGAAAAATAGTAATAATAGTGGACTAATAATAATTTCCATATATCTCTTCTGGACCATTTCTTTCTGGTCCAAAATATTGTATGTAAGCCTATGTAATGACCATTGTAGGTGTTTATATCCTAACTTGTTCGTGTTTGCTCCTACCCCCAAACATAATTATACAATCCCTATGTACTTATTTACTTAATTTTATCATTTTTTTTCCCTTTCCCAAATCTTTTCCTTTACTTGTGTTAATTCTCCATTTTCCAAAAAAAGGAAAAGAACAGTAAACATTTAGACCAGGGGTGCTTACGTTAGCAATATTACTGTGTTGATGAGAAGAGCAGTATAAATCATTAGGAGAGTCATCTAAAGTCTGCTCACTTTGGAGTTATATATTCAATCCATTTATTCCAAATTTGATAAAATTTTTCTTTTTGAATTCTCAGAGAGTAAGTCATTTCCATTTTAAATATTTCCAAGATAATTTCCTGCCAATCTTTTAATGTAGGTGGTATTGGATTTAGCCACTTTCTAGTGATTGATTTCTTACTTGCCGCTAAAAGGGCCTGCAGCAACTTTATACCTTTCTTTTGTTCAAGAAACAATACATGCCCCAAATAGAGCGTCTCAAAGTTCAGAGGTATCTGGGTCTTAAGTACCTTAACTAATGTTCTATGAATACCTTTCCGATATAAACTTAATTTAGGGCAATCCCAGAAAACACGAAAATGATTTGCCTCCTTGGAGCTGCACCTTCTCCAACACATCACGTTTGTGTCTTTATATTTTTCCTGATATGGGGTCTTAAAGTATCTTATAATATTTTTCCAACAATGTTCTCTCCAAGTCAAAGAGATAGTGGAAGACCACTGAAAGCTGCATATTTTCCCCCAAGCCTCCTCTGAAAGTACCAACCTCGCTTCTTTCTCCCACTTCTCTTTAATATACAATGTGTTTACATTTTTAGCATGGGAGAGTGCATTATATAATCGAGAAACTGATTTACTTGGTATTGAACTGTAAGCCAAATTCAGAATCTTGAAAAATTCTAATTCTACTGTTGATAAGTCTGTATATCTACAACTCTGGTTAACATAGTGTCGTACTTGAAGGTACCTAAAAAGGTCATTGTGTTCTAGGCCATGTTTGCCCTGCAGGAATTGGAAACTTTGTAATACTCTTTTATGTATAAATGAGAGGTAGGTTGTAAGACCTTTCTTTATCCATAGTTCAAATCTTCTATCTCCTCTGTTGGGAAGGAATTCGGTATCATATGCACATCATCTGAAAAGTTTTAACATGTTATTGATTCCACATGAATTAACCACCTTCTGCCATACTTTGAATGTAAGATTTATCCAGCTGTTTTTAAACTTTTCCAATTGGGCCATCAATCCTTTGTCTGCTATTGAGGCCTGAAGTGGAAAACTTTGGTTGGTGTTCTGAAGGGGAAGTGTACTTGCGTGGTTGGGGAAGATCAACATAAGCTTGCAGGAGGATGAGGTTGCAGGACATTGTAATGGAAAATAAATAAAAGTGCACCAGGTGGTGGAATGTTTAATAGTATGAGGAAAGTAACTGGTGTGATTTTAGATATAAGTAGATGGAAATGGAATACGAACAGTAAGGAATACAAACAGTAATTTTGGATCGTTTCTGCAATATTTTGGATGGAGAGGGAGAGTAGCCAGACGTCTTGGTACATATTGGTACCAATGACATAGGAAGGAAAAACAAAGAGGTCCTGAAAATAGAATTTAGAGAGCTAGGTAGACATCTGAGAAGCAGGACCACCCAGGTTTGCTGCATGTGCCACGTGCCAGTGAGGATAGAAACAGAATGTTTTGGCAAATTAATGTATGGCTTAGAAGCTGGTATAGGGGGCAGGGCTTCAGGTTCTTGGATCATTGGGATCTCTTCTGGGGGAGACGTGACCTGTTCAAGAGTGACAGGTTGCACCTGAACCCGAAGGGAACCAATATTCTCACAGGCAGGTTTGTTAGGGCTGTTGGGGAAGGTTTAATCTAATTTGGCAGGGGAGTGAGTACTGGAGTGAAGGGACTCAGGATAGGATGGATGGTAAAAAGCAAAGATAGCGTGCAGTCAGACTGTCAGGAAGGGCACACAGATGATAGGACATAATTGCAGCTTGCAGGGTAAATATCAGTGCATTAGGGATACAGAATCAAAAAGGGAGTACTCAAAGTGTTATATCTCAAAATACAGAGTAAGAGAAATAAGGGGGATGATCTTGTTGCACTATTACAAATAGTCAGGTCTGATGTTGTGGCCATTACAGAATCATGGCTGAAGGATGGTTGTAGTTGAGAGCTGAATGTCCAAGGTTATGCGTTGTATTGGACCGATAGGAAGGTGGGCAGAGGGGATGGTGTGGCTCTACTGGTAAAGAATGGCATCAAATCATGGCCTCCTCTACTGCCATGATGAGGCTAAACTCAGGTTGGAGGAGCAACACCTCATATACCGTCTAGGTAGTCTCCAGCCCCTTGGTGTGAACATAGGATTCTCCAACTTCCAGTAATTCCCTCCCGCTCGCTTCCCCTGTCCCTATTTGACTCTGCCCCTCCCCCAGCTGCCTATCACCTCCCTCATGGTTCCGCCTCCTTCTACTACCCATTGTGTTTTCCCTTATTCCTTCTTCACCTTTCCTGCCTATCACCTCCCTGCTTCCCCTCCCCCACCCCTTTATCTTTCCCCTTACTGGTTTTTCACCTCAAACAACAGGAATTCTGCAGATGCTGGAAATTCAAGCAACACACATAAAAGTTGCTGGTGAATGCAGCAGGCCAGGCAGCATCTCTAGGAAGAGATGCAGTCGACGTTTCGGGCCGAGACCCTTCGTCAGGACTAACTGAAGGAAGAGTGAGTAAGGAATTTGAAAGTTGGAGGGGGAGGGGGAGATCCAAAATGATAGGAGAAGACAGGACGGGGAGGGATGGAGCCAAGAGCTGGACAGGTGATAGGCAAAAGGGATACGAGAGGATCATAGGACAGGAGGTCCGGGAAGAAAGACGGGGGGGGTGGGGACCCAGAGGATGGGCAAGGGGTATATTCAGAGGGACAGAGGGAGAAAAAGGAGAGTGAGAGAAAGAATGTGTGTATAAAAATAAGTAACAGATGGGGTACGAGGGGGAGGTGGGGCCTTAGCGGAAGTTAGAGAAGTCGATGTTCATGCCATCAGGTTGGAGGCTACCCAGACGGAATATAAGGTGTTGTTCCTCCAACCTGAGTGTGGCTTCATCTTTACAGTAGAGGAGGCCGTGGGTAGACATGTCAGAATGGGAATGGAATGTGGAATTAAAATGTGTGGCCACTGGGAGATCCTGCTTTCTCTGGCGGACAGAGCGTAGATGTTCAGCAAAGCGGTCTCCCAGTCTGCGTCGGGTCTCGCCAATATATAAAAGGCCACATCGGGAGCACCGGACGCAGTATATCACCCCAGCCGACTGACAGGTGAAGTGTTGCCTCACCTGGAAGGACTTTTGGGGCCCTGAATGGTGGTAAGGGAGGAAGTGTAAGGGCATGTGTAGCACTTGTTCCGCTTACACGGATAAGTGCCAGGAGGGAGATCAGTGGGGAGGGATGGGGGGGGGACGAATGGACAAGGGAGTTGCGTAGGGAGCGATCCCTGCGGAATGCAGAGGGGGGGGAGGGAAAGATGTGCTTAGTGGTGGGATCCCGTTGGAGGTGGCGGAAGTTACGGAGAATAATATGTTGGACCCGGAGGCTGGTGGGGTGGTAGGTGAGGACCAGGGGAACCCTGTTCCTAGTGGGGTGGCGGGAGGATGGAGTGAGAGCAGATGTACGTGAAATGGGGGAGATGGGTTTAAGAGCAGAGTTGATAGTGGAGGAAGGGAAGCCCCTTTCTTTAAAAAAGGAAGACATCTCCCTCGTCCTAGAATGAAAAGCCTCATCCAGGTTTTTCACCTGGAACCTACCAGCCTTCTCCTTCCCACCCTCCCCCCACCTTCTTTATAGGGCCTCTGCCCCTTCCCTCTTCAGTCCTGACGAAGGGTTCTGGCCCGCAACATTGACTGATGGTTTCCACGGATGCTGCCCGACCTGCTGAGTTCCTCCAGCGTGTTGTGAGTGAATTTGTGGAATTTATTGCCACAGGCAGCTTTGAAGGCCAGGCCATTGGGTGTATTTAAAGCAAAGATTGATAGGTTCTTGATTGGATACGACATCAAAGGTTACTGGGAGAAGGCCAGGGAGTGGGGCTGAGGAGGGGGAAAAAAAGATCAGAATCGTTAGGCCAAATGGCCTAATTCTGCTTGTATGTCTTCTGGTCTTGGGGAATGGGTCGAAATTCATGTGTGAACGCAGTAGTTGTGGAAAAAATTGTAAGTTCCAAGTACAAACAGTCTTGTGGTATTTGATGTTCTTGTAATAACTGAAGAATAGTTTGAAATGGGATAGAAGATTGAACTTTAAATGATGCACACTGTTCAAAAAAAGATGGAAAAGGAAAAATGGTAGGGAAATGCTAATTAAGGAAGGTATTATGGAAATTGCAGACAGTTTTGGGAAAAAGTAGAAGCTGGTCAGTGAATGTGATCTAAATTAATCCTACTTCCTGGTGCTTAGAATTGGAATTGGTTTAGTATTGTCACAGGTACTAAGGTACGTTGGAAAGTTTGTATACTGTTTAGACAGATCATTTCATTGCACAGTGAATTGTGGTGGAACATGGTAAAATAATAGCAAAACAATAAGTGTAACAGCTATAGAGAAATTGCAGTGCAGGTAAACAATAAGGTGTAGGATCATAACTAGGAAGGTTCTGAGGTCAAGAGTCTATCTTGTTATACTAGAGAATCATTTAATGGACTTGTAGCCATGGGGTAGAAGCTGTCCTCTGGCCTGGTGGAATGTGCTTTCAGGCTTTTGTACCTTCTACCCGATGGATAATGATGATGGCGAGAATGCCTGGGATGCATGGGATTTTAGATTACGATAACTGCTTCATTGAAGCTGCAAGAAATAGATGCAGAGTCTGTGGCAGGGAGGCTGTTTTCCATGGTGTACTGAGCAATGTCCATAACTCTGCAGTTTCTTGCCACCTCATTCTGAGCAGTTGTATACTAAGCTGTAATGCATCTAGATGTCCAAAGCCCTGCAAATTATGGTACTTTAACAACTCCTCCAAATTCTTTGAAATTGAGGGTTTCAACCTCCACCACCCTCTGCAAGTAATGAGTTCCACAGCCCTTAATTGACTGAAATAATTTTGTCCCTCTTCTCTTTTTATCAATTAATAAACCTCTGCTAAGGAAAATGGACCTTTTTGTTTGCCAGTTTTATATGCCTCAGTTAAACAACTTTGTTTCCAAAGAAGATAATCCCAGCCAGATCTCACATAACTACAGTTGCAAGAAAAAGTTTGCGAACCCTTTGCAATTACTTAGTTTTTTTGCATTAATTACTCATAAAATGTGGTCTGATCTTCATCTAAGTCACAATAATAGACAAACACAATCTGCCTAAACTAATAACATAAACAATTGTACTTCTCGTCAATACTGAGTATACCATTTAAACAATCACAGTCTCAGTTCAAAAAAGTACGTGAACATCTTGGGTAATGCCTCATACAAATGCTATTTGGAGTCAGGTGTTCCAATCAATGAGATGAGAGTAGTGATGTGGGTTGTAGAGGTGCCCTGTTCCATAAAAAAGACACACAAAGTAAGGTTACTAACAGAGCCTGCTCATCTCGAGAAAGATTTGTTTATGTGCACTATGCCTCAATCAAAACAACTTTGAGGACCTTAGAAGAAGAACTGTAGAGAAGCATGAAGCTGAAAAAGACTACAAAAGCATTTCTAAAGACACGAGTGATCATTGATGCACAGTGAGAGAAATTGTCCACAAATGGAGGAAATTCAGTACTAGTGCTACTCTCCCTAGGAGTGGGCGTCCTGCAAAGGTCACACCAAGGGCACAACATGCAATGCTGAATGAGGTGAAAAAGAACCCAAGGGTAACAGTAAAAGACCTGCAGAAACCTCTAGAATTTGCTGAAGTCTTTAAAAAAAACACTTGGTATTTGTGGAAGGACACCATGGATGAAACCACTGCTGTCCAAAAAAAAATGTGGCTACATGCCTCTAGTTTGCGAAAGACCACCCAGATGTTCCACAACACTTCTGGGACAATGTTCTGTGGACAGATGAGACAAAAGTTGAACTTTTTGGTAGAAATGCACACCGCTATGTTTGGAGGGAAAGGGGCACTGCACAACAACATCAAAACCATCCCAGCTGTGAAACATGATGAAAGGAGTATCCTGACGAAGGGTCTCAGCCTGAAACGTCGACTGCACCTCTTCCTAGAGATGCTGCCTGGCCTGCTGTGTTCACCAGCAACTTTTATGTGTGTTGCATGAAAGGAGCATCAAGGTTTTGGGTTGCTTTGCTGTCTCAGGGCCTGGATAGCTTGTAGCTGATGGGAAAACAATGAATTCAAAATTGTATCAAGACATTTTACAGGAAAATGTCAAGGAAGACGTAATAGAAGTAGGTTGATGCAACATGCCAATGATCCAAAACACAACAGAATGGTTTAAAAATAAGAAAATTTGTGCTTTGGAATGGGCAGATCAGAGTCCAGACCTTAACCCAGTGCTCTGGCATGACCTAAAGAGGGCTATTCATGCAAGGTATCCCAGAAATATTGATGAACTGAAACAGTCTTGCATGGAGGAATGGTCTAAAATTCCTCCTCGTCACTGCAAGTTTGATCAGCAGCTACAGGAAGCATTTGGTGGAGGTTATTTACTGGAGGATCTACCAGTTATTACATACAAGAGTTCACATACTTTTTCCAGCCTGGACCGAGAATGATTAAACAATATGTTCCATAAAGACATGAAAATTACAGTTGTTTGTGTGTTATTATTTCAGATAGATTGTATTTGTGTATTATTGTGACTTCGATGAAGATCAGATCACTTTTTATGAGTAATTAATGCAGAAAGCCAGGCAGCAGGCCAGGCTTTCTAACTGAAGGAAGCAGTTAGTCCTGACGAAGGGTCTCAGCCTGAAGCGTCCACTGCACCTCTTCCTAGAGATGCTGCCTGGCCTGCTGCATTCACCAGCAACTTTTATGTGTGTTGCTTGAATTTCCAGCATCTGCAGAATTCCTGTTGTTTGCAACTATATATAGTTACTTTAACTATAACTATATTTCTCTAGATCTTCACTGCCTTGTTGATTTATCTGCTGTCTTCTGAAGTGTTTAAATATGTAGTACAGTATTCCTCTGTTCCAATGTTCACATCCTTCTATTTGTTCTGCAGTCTCTTTGAATATATTGCCTTCGCCAAATTCATTATGTTCGAATTCTCCAGATTATCTTCAGTTTGCCATTTTTTCCTTCATACTGAATTAATATGTGCATAACTATTTGTAGACCATCCCATTATTTTTTGCTATCAAGTATTTACTACCAGTTGTTTAAGCGTCGTCAGAACTTAATTATGAAAAGCAAGGGACCTTGCACAAAGCTCTGCAGAACACCATTGTATAAGTTACTAAAATTGCCATTGACCATTACTTACTACTTTTCCCACAAAGCAAATTTTTAGTTCAAATATACTTTTGGATATGAAGAGCTACTTTCTTGATTGTTTTGCTATATGAGATGTTATTAAATGCCTTACTAAAATCTAGACAATGTAGCAAGTCCTTTCTGATTACCATTAGATACCTCTTCCAAAAATGCAATTAATTCATTTAGACTATGTTCCGTTAGCATTTAACCTGCTGATTCTCTATAAGTTCCTCAGAAAATTTTCCAATAATTTGGCCACTCTTTTTAAAAAGTGACAATGGAGAGCAGAGTCTATTAAATCCAGTACTGAAGCAGAAGATGTTCATAGTGCTCACGGAATACTTGGGTCTGTCTTCATGGAATATTGGGATGAATCATACAATAACATTAAGGAGAAAGAATGTGACATTTTGCAAATGCCAAATACAGTGGGAGAGTGTATGTAAGATAGAAAACAAATGAAGGGGTCTAGGGAAAATTATTGGAATTAACTCTGAGGGATAGTATTAATCGGCATTTGGAGAGGTAGAGGTGAATCAAACACAGCCAAAACAGATTTATTAAGAGAAGGAAGAGTCTGATTAGTAATCAGATTTTTTTGAGTGGGAGATTTTAGCAAGGTCTTTCAGCAAAAAGCCAACATGGAATATTGATAAGAAAGCTCAAAGCCCATGGGATCTAAGGAGAAGTGTCAAGTTTGATTAAAAATTGGTGTAGTCAGTTAATTATCAATGAATTCTAGTGAATGAGAGACAATGAAGTGTAAGGTTCCACAGAGCTCAGTATCATTCTAATCTTTTCTATGATGTATATTAATGAGTCAGACTGAAACATAGGGACCATGATTAGGAAATTGGCCAGTGTTACCAAACTAATCAATGTGATTATCATGAGGAAGAAAGTTCTAGGTGGCAGGAAAATACTCAGTAGGATAAGCATAGAAGTGGTAAAATTATACATCCTGGAGAATTGTAATGCATTTGGAGAACAATGATATAATTGATGGTAGTGTACCAAGAACCAGAAGCAAAAGGATCTTAGAGTGTCTCTTTACAGATCCTTGAAGGAAGTAGTAAAGATGAATAAGGTGACCAAGAAAACGTATTGGGGAAGGTCACTGAGTGTATATAAACAAAAGCAGAGTAAGTCATTGAGTAGGTGGACTGGACAATATCCAGGGAATCATCTTTGAATCTAAATGAATGCAGGACTAGTTGTCACCAACTAATCTAATTAACAAGTTCCAAAACCTGGGCCTCTGGATCTTTGACTTCCTCACCGAGAGATCGCAGTCAGTGTGGATCAGAATTAACATCTCATGTTCGCTGACCATCAGCCGGTCACACCTCAAGGATTTACGCTTAGCCTATTGCTCTATTCTCTCTATATCCATGACTGTATGGCTCAAATGGCATCTGTAAATTTCAGATGGTGACAGGGAGGTATACAGGAGCAAGACAGATCAGCTGGTTGATCAGTCACAATATCCTTGCACTCAACCTCAGTAAGACCGAAGAATTGACTTCAGAAAGGGAAAGTTGAGAGAACACACACCAGTCCTCATCAAGGGATCAGCAGTGGAAAGGATGAGCAGTTTAGAACATAGAACATAGAATAGTACAGCACAGTACAGGCCCTTCGGCCAACAATGTTGTGCTGATCCTTAAACCCTGCCTCCCATATAACCCGCCACCTTAAATTCCTCCATATACCTGTCTAGTAGTCTCTCAAATTTTACTAGTGTATCTGCCTCCACCACTGACTCAGGCAGTGCATTCTATGCACCAGCCACTCTGAGTAAAAAAGACCTTCCTCTAATATCCCCCTTGAACTTCCCACCCCTTACTTTAAAGCCATGTCCTCTTGTATTGAGCAGTAGTGCTCTGCGGAAGAGGTGCTGGCTGTCCACTCCATCTATTCCTCTTAATATCTTGTATACCTCTATCATGTCTCCTCTCATTTCAATTTCCTATGTGTCAACATCTCTGAAGATGTATCCTGAGCTCAACATCTTGATGGAATTACAATGAAAGCATGATACCAACTATATTTCATTGGGAGTTTAAGAGCATTGTAACTGGTTACATCACTGTCTGTTATGGAAGGGCCACTGCACAGTATCGGAAAAAGCTGCAGAAAGATGTAAACCCAGCCAGCTCCATCAGAGCACAAACCTCCTCAGCATTGAGGACACCCCAGAAAGACGCATCCATCATTAAGGACTCTCATCACTCAGGACATGCCCTCTTTTCATTGCTACAATCAAGGGGACGGTACAGGAGCCTGAAGGTGCACACTCTGTTTCAGGAGCAACCTTTTCCCCTCCACCATCAGATTTCTGAATGGGTAATGAACCCATGAACACTACCTCACTAATTTTTGCTCTCTTTTTGCGCCACTTATTTTTATATACACTTATTTTCTTGTTATGTATTGCTATCACAAAGCAACAAGTTTCTCGATGTATGCTCGTGATATTAAAGCTGATTCTGATTTTCTCATGTTAGAGTTCCATAAAACTGCTAAGTCGCAGCTAACTTACCATGTACAGTTTGGTCACCACATCACAGGAAAAGTGTATATTACAGTAATGAGTTCAGATGAGTGTTAGAATACTAGAACTGCGAGGAAAGATTACTTAAGCTGGAGTTATTTTCTTTGCAACACAGGAGCATGAAGAGGACCCATTTCATTGGTAGAAAGCCCAATATTTCAGGGAAATAAACTTGTCAGTTGATGGATGGATTAGAGGGAATTTGAGAAAATATTTCTAGGTATTTGGAACTCACTACATGAAAAAGTGGCTGAGGAGTAATCTGTAATCATATTTAGAAAGGTAAATGGATGGGCTGAAAGTTGGAAAATTGTCCTTGCCTATGTAGTTACATTTCTGGCTAGCTAGAGCCTGATGATGGTCTCATTGGTTGTATTCTGTGCTGTCATTTCCTGAGATTCTCTTCATTGCAGCCTGCTAGGTAACCCTAGGCTATTTCAACCCGTGCAAAGCCTTCCAATTTTTTTCAAACTTAAATGTGCTCTGAATTTTTGCTTAACTGTTCATAATCTTCCTTTTTAATTATCCTTACTGTATTTATACTTGTATGAAGTCATCACCTTTTGTGTTAACTGTAATTAACAATGGGGTATAATATAATTATTCATACTTGAATTGGAGTATTAGTCTTAAATAATAGAGCTTGCGCCCAAACTTAAAAGACAAAATTCAATTTCCATTTTTAAATTTGTGTGCATGTGAAACAAAGCTGATTGTACCCTGATAACTTGTGTTTATCATCTTGAATCATGGCTTTTTGGCATTAGAATTTACTAGCAATATCCACGTACTGTAAGTATATCTGTTTTTATATACACCCAGATACAAATTTTCAATAATAAAGCTACTTTTGCACAGGATACCGGGAAGAGAAATGAGAATGTCCATAAATTGAACATGTGGAATTGGTGTTTTACTTTATAATCCTTGGAAATCTGTTAAATTATTTGAATTTTCCAAAATAATTGCTCTGCAGCAGTAGCGCATATTATGATGAATAAGTAGGATCTTTGTATTTAGTTACTTGAATAAAAACTTGGTTTATCTGCTTTTGTTTTCCACAGACTTGCTACATTTGTGAAGAACAAGGCCGTGAAAGCAAAGCAGCAACTGGTGCTTGTATGACGTGTAATAAACATGGATGTCGACAAGCTTTCCATGTAACTTGGTTAGTGTTGTATTTTTAAATGGAAAATACAAGCAAAGTTGTACAGAAGAGACAAATGAATGTATAGGTACAGGCAAGCTTTACAAATCAAGATTTGTTCTGAACTACAGTTGTTTCTTTACTGGATCCCTCCTGAGATCACCATAGTGCTGCTGTATTTGGCTTTGGCCTTTGTGTAAGTAAGTGAAGTCTGCAACTAATTTTTAGCCTAATAATTAAGTTATAGGTGCTGAATATTGTGCATAAAAATGATAAAACATGCTTTAAGCTTAGTCATGATGTTGCTTGTTGTGTTGTCCATCTCATGAAAATTCTCTAATAGCAGCCATCTGGAAAGTTTGGTCATGTGTAGAACAATGGTACCTTCAGGAGAGAAAGTGAGAGTGTTGATGAGGATCTCTGGAAAGAATGATACAAAATTATATTGAATTTCAAACACAGCAATGGATTATTTAATGAACCTGGTCAATGCTGATTGTAGTAATCCTTATATCAGTAAATTCACGTGAATCCTCAATCGTCCTAATGCTCACAACCCTGCACTCATATTTTCCCATATTACTTTCTGTTTCTTATCTCTGTTGTTCCTTTGAATGTCTTGATTGCTACCTTGTTTAGCCACTCCATATGGTAGGGAGATCTATACCTTTACTACTTCTATTTGTAGAGGTACCTAAAACTGTAAACAATACTCTGCATTCTAAACGTGGATCCTTATAAATGTAACATTGCCCCTTTGCTAATTCACAGTTCTTTGCAGTGACGTTCTTCATTTTTTTTTCCAATTGCACAGACTGAACTGAAAAGGCAGATTTCTGGCTAGATTTTTTTTTTGGATAATTTATCTCCATACTGCACCTACCTTTTGAAGAAAACTTTTTTCTCCTCCAGTGATCTTGTCGATGTTTCCCTACTGTATGTAACTCTTCAGAGCAAGCCATTTGAAATTGCCTTAGTAGAGAGACATGGAAGTAGGATTTGTGAGCAAGAGAGATAACTGAATAGATTTAAAATATTTACTCTTCTCCCAAATTCTTTTTAAAAGCATAACTTTCTCTTGGGATATAGTTCAGTGACTATGATGATCTTCTGGAACATTCCTCGTGCATGAAGGATAACCATATCTGAAGTCCATTTGGTGTATCATAGTCAAACTTGGATCTTACCTGAAGTCTAAACGAAGGCACTTTCCAGCAACAGTTACTCAATAGCGATCAAGATTTGGAGACCTAGATGATTTGTTTTCCTTTTCTAGCCTAAGGGTGCCGGGCCAATTGCAGCACATCTACTTCCATTTATTGAACAGTTAATTGGAAATTGAACATGGAACTTAGTGGCCTGTGAGGCTCAGGAACACAATCACCTTACCAACTGAGCCAGTTAGAGAATTACTTAATATTGTCTCTCCTCCCCTCCTCTCCTGAAGGCTTTGCCACCTTGCTGAGCAGGATCCACAGGGACTGGTTCCCCGTCAGTACCTCGCACAAATGGCTTACTCATGTATCAGCCTTGAAGGTACGTGACAGCATTCAGTTTGATGCTGGGTTGGGTTTTAGGCATAATGGCATCATATGCAAGCTTAATGCCATCTTCACATGACATTCATACATTTTCACTGAAAACTTATGGATAGCTTTACAGGTTTCTCCTGCAAATCAGTGAGCAAATAATACGCCATGAAATATCTGGTCATTTATGGCACCAGATCCTGACTTTGAAACCTGATCACTGCTGAGTAAGTTGACCATTGATTGGTGTGCTACAGTTGGCCTCTGTGTACCTGGCTAGGGAGGGGCATGAACAATCTGTGTCATTCCCATTACTAATTCTTCCTTTTCTTTACTGCAGTTCAATATCTGAGAAAATAGGGTTCTAATCCTCCTATAATAAAATGTCATGATGTACACTATTCCTGTTTATGTGAGAAAATAACAAGTAACTTTGGCAGTGTAAAGTTTTTATGAATGATAAATTGTGTGATAATGTTGACGTGAGAGAAATGGGCAGTAAGTGGGCTGAATTCAAATCTAATATAATGATTATATGCAGCATTTAAACAAAGGCTGAACCTTGGTTAGTGATGCTTCTGTCAACCTATGTCATTGTTTGTAATTGACACTTGATTAAAGCTAATTAATATCTTAAAATCAATATGTCTAGAAGTATTTTCAGCTTTGATAATGAGAATGCAATTAATGCATACATGCTATAATTCTATTGTCATGTGTATATTTTATATTTTTATACACATTAGGATCTGGACATGGCTGGTAAAGCTAGCATTTATTGCCTATTCCTGTCTTTGAGAAGGTGGTGGTGAGCCACCACCTTGAACTGCTGAAGTTCTAGTGAAAATACTCAGGTAATGCTGCTTTATAGGAGTTTCCAGGATTTAGACTTGTTGTTGATGAAGGAATGGCAATATTTTTCCATACAAG
The DNA here is from genome assembly GCF_030028105.1 of Mobula birostris. Taxonomy (NCBI): domain Eukaryota; kingdom Metazoa; phylum Chordata; class Chondrichthyes; order Myliobatiformes; family Myliobatidae; genus Mobula; species Mobula birostris. Next base: position 184,762,040 of record NC_092372.1, read on the forward strand.
AGATAGAGGGGAATTTTCAGGTAGTGGGGTTCCCATGTACCTGCTGCTCTTTTCCTTATTGATGGAGTTTGTTAGTCTAGGAAGTGAGAAACACAGGTAATCCCACAGTGGATGGGATAACAGTCAAATAGGTTGCTTTGTCTTGGTTGATGTTGTTTTCTTGAGTGTTTCTGGAGTTGCATTCATCTTAATAGAAGTGGAATATTCCAACAGACTTGTGCCTTGTGGATGTTGGAATGCTTTAAAGTGTCTAAACATAAATTGGTTGTTACAGGACTCCTAGCCTTGGATTTGCTTTTGCAGTCACAGTTTTTGTGACTGGTCAGCTGAAGCTCTAATCAGTGGTCACTCCCAGGATATTGGTGAGGCACTGGTTACAGTTGAATCATGAATGTTGAGGAATGTGTTTAGCTAATTGGAAGTAGATGTCACCTGGCACTTTAGTAGAATAAATGTTGTGTGCTATTTATCAGCCAAAATAAAGTTAGAGATTGATTGAGATTGAATTAAGAAATGTAAAAACCTTGCTTTGGAAAATCCAAAAGGAAGTGCGTAGAGATCTAATCCAAATGGAAGCTATTTGGTGTCATAGTTAGACAAAAACACAATTAAGTATCATTGAATGAAGCTGACCTGAGTTGGTGTAGGATTTTAGCCTTAGATGAAGATTTAAGAAATGGGAGAATGTATCTGATGTGTATTTCTAGCCTTTGTATTTTTGCTCTGAAAGATCTGACTAGTTTCAGTTTTTCTAGCACATTCAGTGAATGCCACTGCCCTCTTTCTTACCCTCCCCCTGATTTTGAGTATAATTGTTTATTGTATTACAGTTAGATCTTTAAGCCAGAATGTATTTTGCTTTCATGATTTCATGGCATTTCAGCACAGTGAATATTGTCCACAGCTAAGTGCAGAAAATGAAGGCAAATGCATTTGTTTACTTTTGATATTATGCTCGGTATTTTCAATCTTAAAAATAGATATGCTTTAGATTAAAAGTATAAATATTTTTAACATAACTGTGATATCTCTGGCATGTTAATACAGTTATTTTGGGAATGCTGAAAATTTTGTGGCTGAACTTGTAATACTTTGCAAAAAAAATTGGCGCTTTGTGCTAGGATATTTGTGTGACTTCTTGGGAAGCCTTGAAAGTTATGAAAGTTTAGGTTCAGGTAAATACTGATTGAATTGTTTCCAGAGGATGAAGAAATAGCTGTGCATATTATTCCTAAAGAAATACCATCTGCCAACCAATTCAGAAAAACAAGGTGGATATCAAAAAAACTCAATTGGATGCAGCTGTAGTACTTCATTTTCAAGCACACCTGCAATGGAACTAAGGTTTTTGTTGCTTAATTCTAGGAAAGACGCTCTCCAGTCCTGTCAAACTCACGAGATTGAGACGGCTGTCCCACCCCAAACCCCGGTTTGTGTGGATGCTGTGAAATTTGCTACCCTGTTACAAATTAGTGCCACAAAATAATAGGTAGTACACTGTGTACGATTAAAGGAATTATATTTATGAATATTAACTAAAGGATTAGTAAAGAAAAACAAACAGAAAAGGGCCCATTTTAATTAAGCATTCAAATGTGCACTTGTTGGAGCTCAGCGTTTCACTATATTTACGATTCTCAATCAATCTCGGTCCCTGGCTTCATTGAATCGTGGTCCTGCTCCAGGTTGAATCCTAGGACCTGTTCTCTCCAGTGTCTTCTCTCTCCATCTCTTGCCGAACAAAAAACCCCAAGCCCGGCCTTAGTGTCCATCACCAGTAGGACCTCCCCTCAGTTCTACCATCCTAATTGAAAGGCATGCATTCCTCATCATTTGTTATCTTCAACAATAATCCAAACAGGCTGAAAGCAGAACTGACTGCTTTTACAGAACTGCTAAATGAAATGCATACAGCATAACAGTAAAAATGTGAACCAGGGCATATTATTATAGATATATAGTGCCAAAGACTTTTGCTAGATTCAAATACTCATTTACCTGAGTAACTGTCCTTTACATCTTAGGATCATTCAAGCCCATAATAAAATCTGGCTTCTCTCTTACTCACCTTCTCTTCCTTCTCTCCTTCTCCAAAAGAAGTTACTCACTAGTTTGTCATCTGAGAGTCTAATTTGGACCAGTGTCAGATGTGCAGCAGGCATCTGGAATTTTCATTAAGCTGAGTGCTGAATAGCACAGCTCAATAAAATGTTTGCAAGTGTGATACGAGATGTAAAATTCAGGAAATACTTGGGTAAGGCAGCATCTATGGAAGTTAATATTTAAGTTGGATCATCTTTCATCAGTTTTGATGAAAGTTTATCAACTTGAATTATTAACTTTCTCTCAGTATTTTCACTATTTTCAGCTTTATTTCAGATTTCTAATATCTGCAGGTGTTTTTGGGTTTTCATGAATTTAAACATTATCAAGATTTATGTACATCTTCTAACAAATTGTCTAACTTCCTGATCATGCTTTTCATTCCGTCATCTCAATGATGAGACCTTTTGTGATAGTTGACCTGAGATAGGGAACCAAATATGAGTTCTTTATGCTATATAAAAATATCATTAGGCCACTGGGAGAATTCCAGACATTTGCATTGTAGATGTACTGGGATCTTAACAGTGTGATTAATAAAGTTGAAAGAGATGAGAAGGTTGTAGTATACTTTTTGGAATACAGAATTTATTAAGGAAAGTAAGGAAAGGAGAAGACTTAATGTATAGCCATAAACTACTCTGTAAGTTTTACATGTATTTCATTCTGTTTGCGAGTATCTTAACTGTTTTTTCACTTTTTTTTAGTGCACAATTGGCAGGACTTCTATGTGAAGAAGAAGGTTCAGAAGCTGATAATGTTAAATACTGTGGCTACTGTAAATACCATTTTGGAAAACTGGTAAGTGCTAAGGATTTTGTAAAGGAATTGGTAAGAATTCTATAGAAAGAGAAGTTGAAAGTAACATTTATGATTGAGTTGAATTTATTAAACAAGAAGAAAGTAAAGTTTTCTATCAGAACAACTTTTTTCTGCTAGTGTGGGTTAACAATCAGTAAATCTGATCTCAATAGTTTTTGATGTTCATCTTGTATAAAGATTGTTGACTGCTCATCTGAATTAAATTATTAAATAATTAGAATATAAATATTAAATAATTGTGACAAAATAGCATTGCTAGAAAGTGTCGTAGGTTTAAAAAGTTGTCTGTTTTCAAAGAATAAGACTGAAAACTGAATGGATAAAAGAATAGTGATATTCCTATATGAACTATAATTTATTTAGCGAATGCTGCTTCATCTAGATTAGTGGTCGCCTTTTAAGCCCAAGATCCCCTACCTCGGCCTTAGTGAAAGGCAAGATCTACCCACTAAATTGTTTGGAGAAAAAACAACTCAGATTGTACTTCCAACTTGAGGCCTTTTATTTGGGCTAATTGTATTTGAATTGCATAAAATGCTTTTGTCAAACTTTCAAATTAATTCAACCAAGAAAACATTGTAACTAGCATATCAAACAGGCCATAGCAGTCTTTCTTTAAGAATATTACAATACTTCATATCTTTTGTAATAACTTCTACTTTGAAAAAGGACCACTCAACAACTTCATGTCCAAAGGAACAACTTTATCTGGGACAGCAAAACCAATGCGGCGGAGGGGCTTAGACACATGCGCAGAAAAGACCGGAAGTAAAATCCCGCAACCCCGGAAATAACCTCTGTTTACAAACAGCTTTCCGTAGTGGGAGTATTGCAATATTACCATTATCCTAATTGGTATTAACTTATCTTTATAATGCTCACATTACAACACTTCTCCCCCTATAAATTCCAACATTCCCCAAATGTAAAAGAACTGGGAAACAAAAAACAAGTGGTGTCATTATCTTGCGTACCTCTAAAACTTGTACTAATGTCTCAGTAACAGTTTACCAATGCAAAACACCTGAAAAACATGGCAGATTCAACATTCAGTCTATCAAAGGAAACTGTCCGTTCAAATATTCAGTCTATCAGGAGGTTTGCGAGGGCGCTGTGCTGCAACAGATGAAAATTACGAAATCTAGGTACAGGAGCTGTCTTACTGATAGGGTTGCCAACTTTCTCACTCCCAAATAAGGGACAAAAGTAGCAGTCAAATACGGGACACTTGTGTTTACCCTGAGAAAGACTACCATGACCATGAACCCTTGCGCGGGCACCTGTGTACGCATGCGTGACGTGTGCATACGTGATGTGCGCATGTGTGTACGTGCTGATTTTTTTCCTACAAATTGGTTTTAACCTAATCTTCCCGATTCTGTTAAGTGAAACTACACTGTACATATATTATTTCTACTTCATATAGGCTGTGTATTTATCATATCATTCCTGCTTTTACTATATGTTAGTGTTATTTTAGGTTTTATGTGTTATTTGGTATGATTTGGTAGTTATTTTTTGGGTCTGGGAACGCTTAAAAATTTTTCCCATATAAAATAATGGTAATTGCTTCTTCGCTTTAACACCATTTTGGCTTACGAACGATTTCATCGGAACCCTCCACCTTAGTGGGGGAAATACGGGACAAGGGCGGCCCCGTATGGGACAAACCAATTTAGCCCAATATACGGGATGTCCCGGCTAATACAGGACAGTTGGCAACCCTACTTACTGACAGACACCTCACAGACTGTCTCAAAGGGGCTGTCTGTAGTTATGAGCCAAATTTCAGGGAACTAGCAGAAAGTATTCAGCCCCAGTCATCACACTGAGTGCAACAGTCAATTTTTATTCATTTATTTTTTGTGTTGATAATAAAATTAAATAATGAAGCATAGAATTAAAGGTGTTGTAATGTGAGCATTATAAAAATAAGTAATACTAATTACGATAGTATTTCCAGGTTGCAGGGTTTTACATCTGGTCTTTTCTACCGTGGTGCATGGTGGGGGAGCTACACACATGTGCTCTGGGCAGAAGGAATGGAACTACAACCCCGCAACCCGGAAACAATCTCTCTTTGCAAACAGCTTTCAGTAGTGGAAGTATTGCTATATTACCATTATCCTAATTAATATTACTCATTATTATAATGCTCACATTACAACAGTATTTGTGTATTTATTTTTTATTCTTTTTGGGATCTACCGGGAAAGTCTCAAAGATCGACCCGTCGATCGCGATTGACCGGTTGGCGACCACTAATCTAGATTATATTTAACTATCAGCAGTTTCTTTGCAAAATTCTTTTGGCGTGTGCACTTGCACATTTATAAGCAATATTTTGATGAAAATTTAACTTAGTTTTTAAAAATAGAGAATGTTGCTGGCTGTATTTTATGAATTGAACTGGACTAGTAAATATGGAAGATGCTGAACTACTATATATGTATTACATATCTGCACAAATATTCAATGTTTGTTTAAACAGACCTTTAATGCAAAAGATTTTATATTAGCCTTATTTACGTACAAAGTGTATTTTGATAATTCAGTTTTTTTCTGTTTCAACGGCCTTGAGTTAATTGCAATCTGTTCAGGAATCTATCATAGATGTTACTATTCTTTTATGAGACACCAGCTCTGAATTTTCTAGCAGTGAGAAGCTATCTAATCTCACTCCTTTTTAATGACTTGGAACAAACCTTCTAGCAGCAGCGATGGTGGCTCTAGCAAATGTCTTTAGCAGGGTCCAGATATGAATGCCATTATGTGGTGGACTTGAAGAAGCCCTGTTTCTGACTGTTCTGGTATTTGTAAAATAACAAAAGCCGTGATCAATCAATTACACTTTACTTTATATTTTAAAAAAAACACAGAACACTTAATTTTCCTCTCTACCTCGTAGACTTAATTTTCTTTTGAATGAATGCAGTCATTGAACTACGTTGCCAGGTCTAACTTGGCAGAGGTTCAATGAACAGATTTCGCTGCGTAACTAGGGAATTATAAAGTTAGCACTCCACTATTGGTCTGCACTGTCATAGACTCATAGAGCAGTACAGTGCAGAAAAACCCTACAGCCCATCCAGTCCAAGCCTATTCCGCTCAGTCCGATTATCCCACGCCTGGAACTTAGCTTTCCATACCTCTCCAATACATGTACTTATACAAACTTCACTTAAATGTCGCAATCAATGACACATCCACCATTTCCACTGGCAACTCCATCCACACTCTCACCACCCTCTGAGTGAAGATGTTCCTCCTCAGGTTCCTTTAAATATTTTACCTTTCACACTTAAACTATGACTTCCAGTTCCAGTCTCACCCGACCTCAGTTGAAAATTCTTGCTTCCTCATAATTTTATATATCTCTATCAAATTTCACCTCGTTCTCCTATGCTCCAGGGAGTAATGTCCTAACCTATTCAAACTTCCCCTATATCTTAGGTCCTCAAATTCTGGCTGACATCCTTGTAAATTTTTTCTGAACTCTTTCAATCTTATTGATATCTTTCCTCTGGGTGGGTGACCAGAACTACACAATACTTTATATTTGGCCTTATCAACGTCTTGTACAACTTCAGCATAACACCACAATTCCTGTACTCAGGACTTTGATTTATGAAGGCTTAACCTTTCTACCTATGACACAACTTTCAAGGAATTACGCATCTGTATTCCCAGATGCCTCTGTTCTACGACGTTCCTCAGTGCCCTACTGTTCATTGTGCAAGTTCTATCTGGTTTGTTCTCTCAAGTGCGGCACCTCATACTTGTCTGCATTAAGTTTCATCTGCCATTTTCCCAGCTGTTCCAGATCCCGCTGCAAGCATTGATAAACTTCCTTGCTGTCCACTACTCTCCCATTCTTGGGGTCATCTGCAAATTTGCTGATCTAGTTATCATCCAGATGGTTGATATACATTACAAACAATATTGGCCCCAACACTGAGCACTTCGGCACATCACTAGTCACAGGCCTCCGTCAAAGAGGCAACCATTTACTACCACAGTCTGGCTATTCCTGTGATGCCAATGTTCTATCCAGTTTACTACCACATCTTGAATGCCATGCAACTGAACATTCTTGACCAGCCTCCCATGTGGGACTTTGTCAAGTGCCTTGCTAAAGTCCACATAGGCAACATCCACTGCCTTCCCTTCACCAACATTCCCAATAACCTCCTTGGAAAAACTCTATAAGAATTGGTTAGACACACTTACCCCCTTCAAAGCCATGTTGACTATGATGTCAGATGGAGTGAAACACGTGGCTTAATTGGGCAATTGCTTCCTAGGGCCATTAGGATGTTAGAGATTTCTGTGAGTCCCACACTTCAGTTGCCTGCACCCAATCAGTGAACTGCTGCAGCTCAATCTTATTTTGACCATTAACATACCTGTTCAAGGTCACAAGATATAGGAGCAGAATTAGGTCATTCAGCCCATTGAGTCTGCTCTTCTATTCAATAATAACTGACTTTTTTTCTCTGCTGCCTTTTCCCTGCTACTCTCAATCTCATTACCAATCAAGAATCCATCAAACTCTGTTTAAAAGCACCCAATGACTTGACCTGCACAGCCCTCTGTGTTAGCAAATTCCACAGATTCACCAAACTGGCTGAAGAACTTTCTCATTATCTCAATTCAGAAGGGACACCCATTATAGTGAAATTTTGCTCTTGGAGCCTAGTCTTTCCTACTAATAGAAGTTTCCTGTCCATTCTCTTCTGGCCTTTCAATGAGATTCCCCAAATCCCTTTGAACTCCCATCGAATACAGGCCCAGAGACGTTAAGTGTTCCTCATATATTAAGAGTTTTAATCCTGGGAACATTTTTGTGAATTTCTTCTGGACCACTCTTCAGTCTAAGATGTGCAGGCGTGCGGTTGCGCAGTTACTGAAATACTCCCGTGCACATAGCCTTTGTTGCATGCAGTGGGAATTTTCTTTCATATAATGTTAATTTAAAGTGCGGTGCAATTCTCTGGCCGTGTTTTTAAAAAAAAGAAAATCCCTCTCAGAGCAATGGTTGGTCCATGCAGCTGTGAAAAAAAAATGAGAGGGAATGTTGCTCTGAACTGTCCAGGAGCCGAACACCTTTTAGATATGGAACCCAAAATTACACACAATATTCCAGATGCTGTCTGACCAATGCCATATAATGCCTCAGCAGTATGTCCTCACTTTCATGTTTCATCCTCTTGAAATGATTGCTAACATTGTATTTGCCAATTTCACTGCCAACTACCAGCACAATTTACTTAATGTTATACTGTGATTTTATTCAAAATTAAAGGTGTTGCATTGCCATGGAGAGAATGTTCCCAAAAGTGGAAGAGTTTGGGACCAAAGGGCACAACCTCAGAGTAGAAGGATGTCATTTTAGAACAGAGATAAGGAGAATTTCTTTAGCCAGAGGATGGTGAATCTGTGGAATTCATTGCCACAGACAACTGTGGAGGCCCAATCATTGGGTATATTTAAAGTGAAAGTTGATGGGTTATTGATTAGTAAAGGCATCAAAAGTTCACAGGAAGAAGGCAGGAAAATAAAGTTTAAAGTGTAAATAAATCAGTCATGATCAAATGGTAGAGCACACTCATTGGGCTGAATGGCCTAATTCAGCTTTTATGTCCTATGGTCTAAAATACCTACAAAAGTCTGCAGCTTGGGCTTCAATGAGGGAACTGTAGATGATCAGGAGTAGCTTTGGTTTAAATGACTGGAGATTGCAATCTGAAGACCTTGAAATAGATTGAAATATTCTTGCGCCAAATAGTTGAGTAAATCAAAGAACTTGCAGTTATGAAATAACATGCATGGGTTCAAAGGGAGGCAAGGTTGAAGTGCGAATAACTTTGTAGCTAATGGAGTACTTTTACAAACCACTGTCAGGCTAAAATTTTTTGGTAATTGATAAATATTGGTCATATCAGGAATATTTCCTTCCTCTCATTCAGAATAATCTCGTGATCATTTAACTCTGAAGGCAAATGAGGCCTTCACATCTCCTCAAAGCTTTGCACTCTTAACAATATAGATTTATCTTAATACTGTTTTGATACCTTTACTTAGGTATGCTCCCACCATTTTTATTTGGGAATTGAACCCACTAGTAGAATTAAACCTTTTACAGCTCGGCTCCAGCAGAGGCACAAATGGGGGAACAAATATATTGACCTCCGAACAAAGGACATTAAAACGACTATATTGTTGACCTGATGCAATTCTTCTAGGTGGGTGCCTTCACAGCAAATCCAAGTAACACGCAAAATGCTGGAGGAACTCAGCGGGTCAGGCAGCATCTGGAAAAAAGTATAGTCGACGTTTCTTTTTGCTGCCTAGTCTGCTGAGTTCCTCCAGCATTTTGTGTGTGTTGATCGGATTTCCAGCATCTGAAGATTTTCTCTTGTTTGTGGTCAGCAAATCCAAGTGCTGAGTTTATGAGTGATGTCATACACAGGCAGTCCATTTCAAAAATGGCCCCCATTCCCAGAATGGCAGTCAACATAGCTTCCATGTCAGCAGAATGAACTGCTTCAACAATAGCACCTAACATTCATTTCAAAGTTTATGATAGCTCGGAGCTTCATAGGACAGCTTCGACACTGGTACTTATAGAACTTACAATTTTTCGTGTTAGATAATGACCTTCATGCCTTGAAGATTACTGAACAGTCCCCTAGTATGATAGGGTGGGTTCTTGTCCTCTTAAGCTACCTTGTTATGGTCTTGCACCTTATTGTCTGCTATATTGCACTTTTTCTGTACCTACAACACTTTATTCTGTGTTCGGTTTTCCCTTTGTATTATTTCAATGCACAATTGTAATGAATTGAACTATATGGATGGCATGCAAAACAAAGTTTTCCCACTATATCTCGGTACATCTGGCAATAATAAATCAATTTAATTTAATTGAGGCAAGTTAGAGATGGAATCATTCATACCCTGTATCAACAAGTGCAGGATTTCTTATAGTTTGCTGCACTCAGCAATTGCTGGTGTGCATTTGTGAATGTTGTAAAATAATCAGAGTCCTAAAGCAGTATCAATGTGTGATTTTTGTATTCAGATGAGCTGGTATCCATGGTGTCCTATCCCTATGGAAAAAAAGCATGGATTAGCTTGTTATAACAGCATGTTGATTGAATTAAAGTCAGGTTTATTATCATTGTCTTCAATCTGAAGAGAAATTTGTTGTTTGTGCCAGTGCAAAGACATAAAATTAGTACAAATTAGGTGCAAATAGAGGAATAATGAGCTAGTGTTCATGGACTGTTCAGAAATCCAATGACGAAGCAGAATAAGCTTTTATATCATTGTGTGAGTATTCAGGCCCCTGTGTCACCTCCCTGATGGTAGTAGCAAGACGAGAGCAAGTTTTGGATGGGGGTAGATTTTTAATGATGGAGGCCTCCTGCTTGGGGCGCCACCTGTTGAAGATATTCTCAATGATGGAACTTGCTGTGGACGGAAGTCAGAAGAAACAAAGCACACGTGGAATCTTGTGCACCTTGGCATTGTTAATGACTGCAGACTACATTTTCGGATCATGGTTCCAAGATGCTGCCATCCTTTGGGTTGGGAATGGGGAGGGAAACAGTTTGAGGGAATATTAAGATGGTGCCTTCACTTCCAGTAGCTATGTGTTACATTTTTGTTTTCACATTCTGCAAGAAAACAGCAGGTTAATGAAAGTTTTGGTGTTTAGAGAATGGGTCCTTCATGCTGTGAAAACAGATCAGTTATATGTAATTTGAGTTATGAATAACTGGGGATTTTAGTGGTGGTGAATTTGAAGAAAGCATGACTATAAGGAAGTTCAGTAAAATGTACTTTGATAATTCTAGCACAGTGCAAAGTTGTGGTGGAATAGAGTTTGTGGGTCCTGTCAACTTGTAACTAGTGAAACTGAGTGATTAGTAGAGTATTTTTCCATTCTTTGTAGAGTAACTACTTTAATTCGTCGCAGTTGTTTCCTTTCAGAGATTGCACAGTAGAGAAAGAGGGCATTCAGTCCAGCAAATCAGTGCCAGACCTTTTGAAAGAGTCATCCAAATAGTCCCTCTTTACAGCACTTTACCCTTCATAAATTTTATTTTCCAAATATATTCCTTGGTTGCCCTTTTACACAAAATATTTTCAAGCATTGCAGTTATTTTATAGGTGTAGTGTTCCTGGGACTGATGAATTTAGCATTTTCTTCTCAGAGTCATACACATATGCTCAGCGGACTACTTGCTCCTTGGGGAGGTAAGGGATTGAAGTTGGCTGAGGAAGAAGTCTTTTTTTTCCCCCTGGCATTTGATAAAACCTTCTTCCCTACTAACTTCTTCCTTAAGCTATTTCTCGGACATATTTGACTGTATTTTTAGGCAGAATGTAGCTCTCGTGGTTCCTTTGATTCTTTACGTCTATGATAGCTGCATGTGAAAATCTTAAATGATGCATACATTGAAAGTTGATGGCAAGATAGGCTGCATACACTCAGTACCCATGAATCAGTTTTCTAAGCAATATCTACTATGGACATTTGGTAATGTTAAATATGTTGAATTATTTATTTTTCAATAGTGCAATAATTTTATAGTTGACGGACTAGATTATGAGAAGGATGGAAATCCTGTGTTTTTTTAAAAATCTATTTTAATATCTTAAACAAAACTTTGGTTTTCATCAAAAATATTAAGGCATGTACTTTTGAAGCAACTGATTATTTTGTTTAAACTAGAAACACAGATCTTTCTCGTGGCCTGATACCATTTTATTTGCTGTTGGTATTACAAGCTCTCTTGTAATTAACCGTCTACCCTAATAAATTTATTTCTCTCTAGCTTAAAGCTAAATTTATTTAAAATAATTTTTTTTTAGAACAGAGGCAACCATTCATCTGGTGCAAAATATCAAGCTTTGAGTGATTCCTCATCGCATTCTCGGGACAAATCGGTTTCACTCCTGGAAAAGGAGAAAAAAGTATGTTGAATAATCTGCAAAGATACTTGCGTGTAGTGTACTGTCTAGTCACACTTTTGAACTAAATCTTGTTCAAAAATTGATTATAAATGTTGGAAGTGGTTTTAACAGAAACTGAATATGAGGGAGAAACTCAAGGACCCAAGTGCATATTCATAAGACGTTGCATGTGTTTATAGAAGCTGCAAGAGGTTTTAAAAGGTATTAAGTTAAAAAAGCTGGCAAGCTGTATTAAAGATTAAACCAAAAGATTTTACAAGTAAATTAATGAGGTTGTGATGTGATAAAGTGACAAATTAAAACGATAATTTGTTTAGTAGTATCAAATTATCTACTGAAAGAATAGTTAAAGATTGATGGTTTAAGAGAGAAAAAGGTAAGAAAAATAAAAATATAAAATTTAACATTAGTTTAAACCTCCAACAATACTTTAGTACCTGTAGTACAGAACCAGCAGTGTTTACTTTCTGTGCCAAAAATATTTTCAGTTCTTAATTAATCATTTTCTGTGCTGTATTAGTTGATCACTTATATGAATCCTATGTATCCTTCATATAAAAAAGGAAGCTAAGACAAGGTATTTCCTGTACAAAGTAGCCACAGTAGGGCATAAACCAGTCAGTGACTTGATGGCATCTTGAAGTTGGTTATTGACAGATTTGCGCATAAACAGCTGTTTGCTTGCCAGTTTTTTTTTCAAAATTTTCCAATCCTTTATAATTGGGCTATGACAGATCTGTTACATGTGTACTTTGTGCAATCTTCACAGTGGTTAATGAGTTTAAATATCAGCAATGCAAAATCATTCTAAAAATAAATAGGAAGAGTTTATTTAATTCAATGAATTAAAAGGATTGTTTCTGAGAAGATAAGACAAGTCTCTAGAAGTTTTCCAATCTAGGAAATTAAGAGAAGCACCTAAGGACATCGTTATTATTTCCTGTTGTGATCTTCTAAAGTAGTCTTGATTTATTATTGAAAAATTGCCATTGAAACTTTGCTACTGGAGATGAGTAAGGGAGAAACTAGGAAATAAAAGCCTATTAATTCAATGCCTGTTATGAGAAAATTACAAGGATTCATTATTAGTGACTGGTTGAGCAAATAAGGACTAATTCTCAAAAATATTTTGTTTAATTTTGCTTTTAACTAACCCCTTTTTGTCTTTTAATTTCACTTTATCCCATTGTAAAGCACTTTGAATCATATCGTTTGTATGAAAAGTGCTCTATAAATTAAGTTATTATTATTAATGAGAGAATTAAATTGATATTATGTATGTCATTTTTGATGTTGGTTGAAGTTTTTTGAGGAGGCAACTAACGTGATTAATGAGTGAAATCTTGGGATTTGTATAAATAGACTTTGAGAAAATATGAGACACTACAGCATGGTAAAGGCTCGTTGGCCCACAGTGTTGTGCGAACTTATTTAACTTACTCCACCATCAATCTATCCTTATCCACATACACAGGCCATAACCTTCCATTTTCCTTATGTTCATGTGCCGATCTAACAATCTCTTCAATATTTCTGTTGTATTAACATCTACCACTAAACCTGGCAGTGTGTACCAAGCACCCACCACACCCTGTGTAAAAACAAACCTGCTTCTGACATCTCTAAACTTTTCTCCACTTACCTTAAACAGATGTTGTCTGGTATTGACTGTTGTCAACTTGGGGGCAAAAGGGTGCTCTGGCTGTCCACTCTATCAATGTGTCACCTGTCATTCCCCTTCACTCTGAGGAGAAATTGTGTTCTCTTGTCCAGGTATCATACTAGTAAATCTTCTTACACACTTTTTAAAGTATCCATATCCTTCCTATAATGAGATGACCAGAACTTTGCACAATATTCTTAAGTGTGGTCTAACCAGAATTTAGTAGACCTGTAATATTACCTTGTAGCTCCTAAACTCAACCCTCTAACTAACGAAAGCCACCATTCTATAGGTTTATTTAACCACACACCTCCCTCACCCCCACCGTTCCTCCACATTGTTAAGAATCTTGTCATTAACCTTGTATGTAAGAGATTCTGCAGGTGTTGGAAGTCCAGAGCAACACAGAGTAACCTACTCTGCATTCAAGTTTGATCTTCTGAAGTGTATTACTTCACTCTTTTCCAGATTGAACTCCACTTCTGCAACTAACTCTGCATCTTGTCTCTATCCTATTGTAACCTATGACAAACTTCTACACTATTCACTACACCTTCAACCTTTCTGTCATCTGCAAAAGTACAATCCCATTCCTCCATTCATCATTTAAGTCATTTATAAAAATCATAAAGAGCAGGTGTCCTAGAATGGATCCTTGCAGAGCACTGTTAGTCACATACATAGCTATGTGAAAGCTGTGTAGAGATGGAGTTTAGGCTGTTGTACTGGACAATAGGAATGATTTATTGAAAGGGTTTGGTGCCAGTAAGTCAGAATTGTATCAGGACCAGAGAAGTTAATAATGAAGAAATTCCTTGATTAGAAGATTAATAGGTATCAAAGCGGAGCTTTTGTTATTTTTCTCTACCTATTTTGTAGTGGGTTCATACCTTCAGCTCTGCTTTTAAAGTTTTCAGATATGATGTCAAAAAGTTCTTACGCTGAAGTCGAAATTTACATATTGTTATTTTTGTTGGGTCCAATGTTAAGGTTGTCAATTGAATGTTTGAAAAACAGAATTTTTTTCAAGTGCATTAAAATATATCACTAATTGAAGTATTTGAATTAGAAGTAGATTAGTTTTGATGTTATTGGGGGGGTAGAACAGACATGAATAACATACTTAAAATATCAAACATAAAATCCACACGTACTTGGCTTGTTATTTATATATGTTTAGTCACTACCTATTTCTACTTGGCTGTGAGAAAGTTAGATTTCAGAGTTTCTTTTTTTTTGCTTTTGATAGTGGCTTTTTGCATTCATTTTCATCAGGATGACCAAATGCCACATTTCTTAAGGACATTATCATTAACAGTCTGCTTGCCTTCAATGCTGTGATGCAAGCACAAATCCAAGGACTTCATGGCATAAGAATTAGTATGAACAGCATTTCCTATAATAGTTTTGTTTAATGTATGTGTATCATGGGGGTTTGTTCTGTACAAATGAGTATAAAGAATAACAGCATACTGCTATAATAGAATGCATAATCTTTTTATTAAGTGAGAAGACAATAAGTAAATTGAGTATTGTTTATATAATTATCTTAGTTCAGAATTACTGAATTAGAGTGCAATTTACAATTAACTACTGCCTGTAAAAGGCGTGGTACAGTTTGCTAGAATGTGACTTCAGTTATGCAGAAATATGGTCCAATCTCTTCATTAATTCAGAATTTGGTTATCACTGTCAAGGCCAGCATAACATTGCTCTTGAGAGGGAATAGTAAGTTAACTTTTTGAACCATTGAATTCCAAGATACTCATGCGGTACGTAGCAATTTTGCTACTGCTCAATGGCTTGCTGGTCTAATCAAGAGATGGCCAAAGTATCAACTACTTTGCTCAAATAGATTAAATAGGGACAAAGCTTCTGTCACCCTTAAAGTTACACTAGTGTGTCAGATGTGTTCTTAAGAAAATAAGTAGTTTTTTGGTCACAATTATAAAACTTGGTTTTAATACATCCAGTTAACTGAATTTCATTCCCTAAACCAAACTCACATGGTAAGCTGGTCTGAAAGGTTACGTTCCATGGACTAGAGGGAGAGCCATTAGGTGGATTTAACATTGGCTGAGAGATAGGAAGCACAGGGTGGTATTTGATGGTTGTTTCTCAGAATGGAGGCCGTTGACTAATGATGTGCTACAGGGGTCGGTGTTGGGCTCTTGTTATTCATAATGAAAATAGTTTGGTTGCGTATGCTCACGGTTTGATCAGCAAGTTTGCTGATGGTACAAAATTAAGAGGTGTTGCTGATAGTGAAGAAGGTTGTTGTAGATTGAAATCAGTTAGGGAAGTGAACAGAGAAGTAGCAAATAAATTTTAAAGAGAGAAGTGTGAGGTAATACATTTTGGAGAGTCAAACTAGTGTAGTAGGACGTACACAGACGGGAATGGCGTTAGAGAGTGGAATGGAACAGAGGGACTTAAGGCCAATTTATACTTGTGCGTCAAATCGCCGTAGGTACGGCGTAGCCACGTGCCCTACTCTGTACCCTACACCGTAGCCTGACGCACACCTCGCCAAAAATGTAACTGTGTCGCGGTGACGCAGACCGCAACAACTGTGATTGGTCCACTTGGTAGCATCGCATTTCTTCCTACGCTGCAGTAACTTCCCATTGGGTGACTGAAGGGCAGGGAAGGAACTCTGGCTGCAATGCTTTCCGTAAAGCTTTACAGACCTCCGAAATTATGAAGGATCCTGTGCTTGACGCCAGTTTGTAGCTAGTTGCTACAGCCTGTTGACTTCCACCTGAAGCTAAAACTCGAATGATGATTGCCAGTCTCTGAGTATACTGTGCGTATACTGATGTGAAATAAATGGTTGGAGACGATGAACCAAATCGTCAAATCTACCTGCCGACATCCGAAAATATTTGAAATTCATTTCCTCGTCCATGTCTCTCAGTGGCCGGACAAGCACAGAAAATTCACCCTCCTTCAGTTTCATTTGCCGTTGTTTGAAGTTTCAGTTTCTTCGTGTTGATTTTCAACAGGAAGAAACTCAACAGAGTGGCATAGAAACCCCACAGCCAACTAGCGTTTTGGCAGTGAATTGCAGAGCAACGCAGACACACCAATGCACAAGTATAAATGCTCACAACGCCGTAGCCCACTTGCGTAGGCTACTGCGTAAGCTAGTACGCACAAGTATAAATCAGCCTTTAGGAATACAGGTGCAAAGTTTGTTTTAAGTGGTGTCACAATTATACAGGGTGGTGATAAGAGTGTTTAGTACACTGGCCATCGGTCAGGGCACTGAGTATAGAAGTCTAGACATTATGTTGCAGTTGTCTTGGTGAGGTCACACTTAGAGAACTGTGTACAGTTTATTTCATTCTATATTAGGAAAGATGTGGTTAAACTGGAAAGAGTGCAGAAGAATGCTGGAGGGCTTGAGTTAGAGGCGTTGACTAAACTACGTCTTTGGGACGTAGGTAAATGAGGGTAACACTTTAGAAATGTTTAAAACTATGAAATTTAAGTGTTGCTCCTACAACCTGAGTTTGGCCTCATCCTCTGATGTCATGAGAACAAACTCAGGTTGGAGGAGCAGCACCCCATAATCCATCTGGGTAGGCTCCAACTTAATGGCATGAACATTATTTTCTCTAACTTCTGGTAATTACTCCCCCCTCTCCTCTTCTATTCCCCATTCTGGTTACTCTTTCACCCCTACTCCTCACCTGCCCATCAGCTCCCTCTGGTTCCCCCCCTCTTTCCCTTTCTCCCATGGTCCACTGTCCTCTCCTATTAGATTCCTTCCTTTTCAGTCCTTGTTTAAGATGTCCTGCATTTGTAGAATCTCGTATGTTTACTTTTCAATTTTTAGTTGTTTCTTGAATATCTATCATAATTTATGCTTTAAAAAAAAGTGGTTGGACAGCCCGTGAGGCAGCACCTCAGTACAAAAATTTTGGGGAAATGCCCTCATAAAAATATGTGTCTTTACTTATTATTTTTATTTCAAATTTCCAGCATCTGCAGTATTTGCTGGGATGTGAGAGGGAGAGAATGGGGGTGGGGTGGGATGAGAGGAGTAACAACAATAATAACATTGGCCTGTATTGGAAATAACAGGTTGGCAGTACCACAAGCATTGGTTCCAATGAAGGCTAAGCAGAAATGGGTCCAGAAATGCACCTTTGGTCTGATCAAAGTCAGTAATTAATAGTAATCCATCTGTACAATGGAGCAATAATTCTTCAGTTGGTTATGTTTTGTGGTGGAAAATAAATTCACTTTGAGCTCTGCTCAAACCATCTAGTGCAGTAAAAATATATTTTAAAACGCTGGAAATACTCTGCGAATAGTTTTCCAGAGAAAGAAAAACATTCATACTTCAGGTCATTAACCTTTCATCAGAACTTCTCAGGATGAAATAAGTTCTATACTAGGCGTAACTTGAGATTACTTAGGAAAAGTTTCAAAAACCAAATCATGAAAGGAAAAGGAAAGTATCCAGATTGCTTAGTAAATGTTTGGTATAACAGTGGAGAGTTAAGTATATTTTACCAGAATCCAAGATGAGGTCTCAACGCTGATGCTTTAG